>NC_134358.1:152108233-152432608 GCF_048569485.1 Anomaloglossus baeobatrachus
ATATGATGAAACGTATGCTTTTGAATAGAGGATGATGTATTATATTTATAACAAATGTATTGTACATAGAATAAAACATATGCCATATTTGCTGCTTTAAAGACTTTCCTTGCATATATAATGGGCTATTCAGAGGGCCATAATATATACTACTTGTTGCTTAATTCTGTTAACAGTATAAAATAATGTACATACTACATTAAAAGTTTTAACAAGTACAAGAGTAAACAAATTATTTTTATTTTCACATATTTTCGCTTTTTTTATGGTGTATTTCTTTCTAGAGATGATTAATTCTCTGATTTACTGTAAAGCTAACCATAAGTATGACATTTGGTTAAAATAAACAGATTTGGACAAATTGAAATACAGCTTTTATCGAAGACTGGAGAAATCCAAACATACTAGGGCTGCTTAGTCTTTGGCTTTGTGATCTTTTTTTGTTTCTATGGTAACGAATGTTACATCACTTGAAATCCTTATGTATCTAATGGTTTAAAATTTTGTGTTTGTTGCTTATGGCAACAGTGTTCTACGCACGCGGGAAAACAAAATGGCGGAGTCTAATGCGATATTCACAGCAACTGAGAGCAGAGGAGTGATAAAATTCTTGTTTCTGCAAGGAAAGTCCGCAAAGGATATTCATGGTATATCAATGCCCTTGATATTCCACAGTTAGAACTGGGTTGCCAAATTTAAAACTGGCCACTTCAGCACCAATGATGAGGAACATCCTTGACGACTGAGAGTGGTTGTTGTTCCAGAGATCTTCGATGTTGTGCACAACCTCATACTGGATAATCAATGAATTTCAGCTAAAGCAGTAGCAGACATCCTGGGAATTTCACGTTAACATGGTTGTGTCATTATCCATGAACATTTGGACATGAGGAAGCGATCTGCAAATTCGATCCCCAAATGTTTGACAACAGATCAGAGAAGCATGCGAGTGAAAACTTCCCGGTCCATTTGTCAGCATTTCTGGACTGATAAGAACTTCCTGCATCGACTGGTCACTATGGATGAGACCTGGATATATTTGTATGACCCCGAAACAAGAAGCAGTCAAAAGAGTGGAGGCACAGTGCTTCTCATCCAAAGAATTTCAGGGGGCAAGAATCAGCCACTAAGGTGATGGTGTCTGTGTTCTGAGATAAGGAGGGCGTGCTGCTAGTGGACTACCTTCAAAAGGGTTCCACCATCACCATCAATGCAAGGTGTTATATTGAACCAATATTTGAACCAATTGAAGGCAGCTCTGAAGGCCAAAAGGCACGGCAAGCTGTCCAAAGGAATCTTGTTCCTGCAAGACAACGCCTCCGCTCAAACTGCACAAGCGACTATGGCAAAACTGGCAGAGCTGGGCTTCCAGCTGGTTGAATACCCACCTTATTCACCAGATCTAGCTCCCTCCGACTATCATCTGTTTCCAAGCCTGAAGAAACACCTCAAGGGTACCAAAGTTCCCGCCATTTCTGATGCCATAGCTGCTACGGATGCCTGGTTTGAGGCACAACCGAAATCCTTCTTTCTTTTTCGCTCCTAATTGGGAGACCCAGACAGTGGGTGTATAGCTACTGCCTCTGGAGGCCGCACAAAGAACTACACTTAAAAGTGTAAGGCCCCTCCCCTTCTGGCTATACACCCTCCCGTAGGAGTACAGATTCCTCAGTTTTAGCTTTGTGCGCAAGGAGGTCAGACACGCACGCATAGCTCCATTGTTTTTAGTCAGCAGCAGCTGCTGACTATGTCGGATGGAAGAAAAGAGGGTCTATACAGACTCCCAGCATGCTCCCTTCTCACCCCACTTATGTCGGAGGTGTTTGTAAGGTTGAGGTACCCATTGCGGGTACGGCGGCAGGAGCCCACATGCTGATTCCTTCCCCATCCCTTTTTACAGGGCTCTGGGTGAAGTGGGATTTACCGGTCTCCAGGCACTGAGACCGTGCTCCATCTACAGCCCCTGGAGAAGATGCTGGATGGAGCGGAGTACATCAGGGACATGGCCCTGCTTCCTCAAGGTACTCTGTGTCCCCGTGTATCTGGCGCTCACACCGCAGCATGCTGGGTGTTGTAGTGCGCCGGGGGACATCAGCGCTGCGGCGCCTGTGCCATAGCCTCATTCAGCTTTGCTGAAGCAGGCACATTTATGGGAATAGGCCGCGCCGGCCGCTGGGACTGCGGCGCGGCTGGCACTTGTAGTGCGCCGGGGACTTCAGCGCGGCCTGCGCTTTTACGGCGGCCGCGCTGATAACTACAGTCCCCGGCTTTTGCGGCCTACTTCCTTTCGTTCCCGCCCCCAGACCTGCCAGTCAGGAGAGGGGCGGGACGCTGCCCACGCTAGAACTCGGTCGCGCCGGCCGCTTGAACAGCGGCGCGGCTGGCACTTGCGGTGCGCCGGGGACTTCAGCGCGGCCCGCGCTTTTACGGCGGCCGCGCTGATAACTCGAGTCCCCGGCTTTTGCGGCCTGCGTTCGTTCGTTCCCGCCCACAGACCTGCCAGTCAGGAGAGGGGCGGGACGCTGGCCAGTGCATCAGCGCTGAGGGCTGGAGTCGTTTTTACATACTCCAGCCCTCACAGTCAGCACAGAGGGGACACTGTTCCCGCACTTTTGCTTGGGAACTCCCACGGACCGCCCCTCTCCACAGAAGCCTGCAGCCATTCCTGCTGACACGCTGAGCTGCAGAGGGGAGCCGGGGAGACCCAGACAAGGCATTCTGCAGCCTCTTACCCGCTGTTCAGCGGGCGGTAAGCAGCCCAGTGGGCTCACCCCCTCTTGTGCTCGTAGTATCCTTAGTATTTTGTGGCTACAAATACTTGGTATTGCATAGCGCTGGTCGCCCTTTGGCTATAGACTCTCTCACATGCAGAGAGCCAGCAGCATGTCGCCCGTAAAACGCAAGGGTGCCAAGGCACAGACATTGTATGCTTCCTGCACCGCATGTGGGACTTTTCTACCGGCAGGCTCCACGGACCCCCATTGTGTGCAGTGCTCGGCCCCTGCGGCGCTTGCACAGTCGGGACCTCTGCTGGACGTGTCCCAGGGTGTACCACCTGTGAATGCTGTCCAGGTGACAGGGACTGAGTTTGCAGCTTTTGCTGACAGAATGTCTCTCACTATGTCACAAATTCTTGACACATTGCGAGCTAGGCCTGTACTTCAGACCACGGACACTGTGCATGTATTGCCCCCTGGTCCCCCTCAGCTCCTAGCTCCGGGACGGGCATCTACACCTCAGGGTGAAGACTCTGACTCGGACGATGGCCCCGGGCAGCCTAAGCGGGCTCGTTATGACGGGCCTTCACATTCATCTCAATGGTCTGGATCCCAGCGAGATGAATCTATGGGTGATGAGGCGGACTTAACTGATCAGGATTCTGATCCTGGGACCGCTCTCAATCTAGATACACCAGATGGTGACGCCATAGTTAATGATCTTATATTTAACATCAATAAGATGTTGAATATTTCCCCACCAGCTCCTCTTGTAGAGGAGTCAGCTTCGCAGCACGAGAGAATCCATTTCAGATACCCTAAGCGTACATTAAGCACTTTTCTGGACCACGCTGACTTCAGAGACGCAATCCAGAAACCCCACGCTTATCCTGAAAGGCGTTTTCCTAAACGACTTAAAGATACACGCTACCCTTTTCCCTCTGAAGTGGTCAAGGGTTGGACCCAGTGTCCAAAAGTGGATCCTCCAATTTCCAGGCTTGCAGCCAGATCCTTGGTTGCTGTTGAAGATGGAGCGGCACTTAAAGATGCCACTGACAGGCAGATGGAGCTCTGGCTGAAATCCATCTATGAAGCGATTGGAGCGTCATTAGCGCCTTCTTTTGCGGCCGTATGGGCACTCCAAGCTATCACGGCCGGGCTTGCGCGAGTCGACTGTCACACGTGCATTTGCCCCGCAGGTAGCACCATTGACCTCGCAAATGGCGGCATTCGCGTCGTACGCGATTAATGCTGTTCTTGACGCTACAAGCCGCACGGCAGTGGCGTCAGCCAACTCAGTTGTTTTGCGTAGGGCTCTGTGGTTGAGACATTGGAAAGCAGATTCTCATTCCAAGAAGTGCTTAACCAATTTGCCTTTTTCTCGTGACCGATTGTTTGGAGAGCGTTTGGATGAAATCATCAAACACTCCAAGGGTAAGGACTCTTCCTTACCGCAACACAGACAAAACAAGCCCCAACAGAGGAGGGGTCAGTCTGGTTATCGGTCCTTTCGAGGACAGGGCAGGTCCCAATTCGCCTCGTCAAAAAAGACTCAAAAGGACCAGAGACGTTCAAATTCTTGGAGGTCTCAGTCACGCCCAAAAAGACCAGCCGGAGGAACCGTTGCCAAAACGACGTCCTCCTGACTTGCGGTCTCCGATGCCCACACCCGCGGTCGGTGGGAGGCTGTCCCACTTTGGCGACATTTGGCTAGCAAACGTCAAAGACCGTTGGGTGAGAGATATTCTATCTCACGGGTACAGGATAGAGTTCGGTTCTCGTCCGCCAACTCGTTTCTTCAGAACTTCTCAACCACCAGACCGAGCCGATGCTCTGTTGCAGGCGGTGGCCGCTCTAAAGGCGGAAGGAGTGGTGACCTCCGTCCCTCTTCAGGAACAGGGTCACGGTTTTTACTCCAATCTGTTTGTGGTCCCAAAAAAGGACGGATCGTATCGTCCCGTCCTGGATCTGAAGTTGCTCAACAGACACGTAAAAGTCAGGAGGTTCCGGATGGAATCCCTACGCTCCGTCATAGCCTCAATGTCTCAGGGAGATTTTCTAGCATCAATAGACATCAAAGATGCGTATCTCCACGTGCCGATTGCACCAGAGCATCAGCGTTTCCTACGTTTCGTCATACACGACGAGCACCTACAGTTCGTAGCGTTACCCTTCGGTCTGGCAACAGCCCCCCGGGTCTTCACCAAAGTCATGGCAGCAGTAGTAGCTGTTCTGCACTCGCAGGGTCACTCGGTCATCCCGTACCTAGACGACCTGCTTATAAAGGCACCCTCTCAAGAGGCATGCCAACACAGTCTGAAGGTGGCGCTAGACACTCTCCAGACTTTCGGGTGGATTATCAACTTTCCAAAGTCTCATCTAACCCCGACCCAATCTCTGACTTATCTTGGCATGGAGTTTCATACTCTATCAGCGATAGTGAGGCTTCCACTGGACAAGCAGTGCTCGCTACGGACTGGAGTGCAGTCTCTCCTTCAGAGCCAGTCGCATTCACTGAGGCGCCTCATGCATTTCCTAGGAAAGATGGTAGCAGCAATGGAGGCAGTCCCGTTCGCGCAGTTTCATCTGCGCCCTCTCCAATGGGACATTCTGCGCCAATGGGATGGGAAATCGACGTCCCTCGACAGGACTGTCTCCCTCTCTCAGACTGCCAAGGACTCTCTACGTTGGTGGCTTCTCCCCAACTCATTGTCACAGGGAAAGTCGTTCCTTCCCCCGTCCTGGGCAGTGGTCACGACAGATGCGAGCCTATCAGGGTGGGGAGCGGTGTTTCTCCACCACAGGGCTCAGGGGACGTGGACTCAGGAAGAGTCCACCTTGCAGATCAATGTTCTGGAAATCAGAGCAATCTATCTTGCCCTGCGTGCCTTCCAACAATGGCTGGAAGGCAAGCAGATTCGGATTCAGTCGGACAATTCCACGGCGGTGGCGTACATCAACCACCAAGGGGGAACACGCAGTCGCCAAGCTTTTCAAGAAGTCCAGCGGATTTTGACGTGGGTGGAAAGCAGAGCGTCCACCATATCTGCAGTTCACTTCCCAGGCGTGGAAAACTGGGAAGCAGACTTTCTCAGTCGCCAGGGCATGGACGCAGGAGAATGGTCCCTTCACCCGGACGTGTTTCAACAGATCTGTTGCCGCTGGGGGTCGCCGGACGTCGATCTGATGGCGTCACGGCACAACAACAAGGTCCCAGTTTTCATGGCACGGTCTCACGATCACCGAGCGCTGGCGGCAGACGCGTTGGTTCAGGATTGGTCGCAATTCCGACTCCCCTATGTGTTCCCACCTCTAGCATTGTTACCCAGAGTTCTCCGGAAAATCAAGTCCGACTGCCGGCGAGCCATACTCGTCGCTCCAAATTGGCCAAGAAGGTCGTGGTACCCGGATCTGTGGCATCTCACGGTAGGCCAACCGTGGGCACTACCAGACCGTCCAGATCTGCTGTCTCAAGGGCCGTTTTTCCATCTGAATTCTGCGGCCCTGAACCTGACTGTGTGGCCATTGAGTCCTGGATCCTAGCGGCCTCAGGTTTATCTCAGGGAGTTGTTGCCACAATGAGACAGGCTAGAAAACCATCCTCAGCTAAGATCTATCACAGGACGTGGAAGATATTCTTAGCGTGGTGCTTGGCTCAAGGGTTTTCTCCCTGGCCATTTGCATTGCCAATTTTTCTTTCCTTCCTGCAGTCTGGGTTGGAAAAGGGTTTGTCCCTTAGCTCGCTTAAGGGTCAAGTCTCCGCGTTATCCGTATTCTTTCAGAAGCGCTTGGCACAGCTTTCTAAAGTACGCACGTTTCTCCAAGGAGTTTGTCATATCGTTCCTCCTTACAGACGGCCATTGGAACCCTGGGATCTGAACAAGGTTCTCCTTGCTCTTCAAAAGCCGCCTTTCGAGCCTTTGAAAGAGGTTCCCCTTTCTCGGCTTTCACAAAAGGTAGTTTTTCTTGTAGCGGTCACGTCTCTTCGAAGAGTGTCCGAGCTGGCGGCGTTATCTTGCAAATCTCCCTTCCTGGTATTTCACCAAGACAAGGTAGTACTGCGTCCAATTCCAGAGTTTTCTCCCAAGGTGGTTTCTTCCTTTCATCTCAATCAGGATATCACTTTGCCATCTTTGTGTCCGCATCCAGTTCACCAATTTGAAAAAGGTTTACATCTGTTGGACCTGGTGAGAGCACTCAGGATTTACATTTCTCGCACGGCGCCTCTACGCCGTTCGGATGCGCTCTTTGTCCTAGTCGCTGGTCAGCATAAGGGATCGCAAGCTTCCAAATCCACCCTGGCGCGGTGGATCAAGGAACCAATTCTTCACACATACCGTTCTGCTGGGCTTCAGATTCCATCTGGACTGAAGGCCCATTCTACCAGAGCCGTTGGTGCGTCCTGGGCGTTGAGGCATCAGGCTACGGCTCAGCAAGTGTGCCAGGCGGCTACCTGGTCGAGTCTGCACACGTTTACCAAACACTATCAAGTGCATACCTACGCTTCGGCAGACGCCAGCCTAGGTAGACAGGTCCTTCAGGCGGCGGTGGCCCACCTGTAGGAAGAGGCTGTATGACAGCCCGTTCATGTGGTATCTTTTTACCCACCCAGGGACTGCTTTTGGACGTCCCACTGTCTGGGTCTCCCAATTAGGAGCGAAAAAGAAGAAGGGAATTTTGTTTACTTACCGTAAATTCCTTTTCTTCTAGCTCCAATTGGGAGACCCAGCACCCGCCCTATCTGTTTTTAGGGTTTCGTTTTTTTCGGGTGCACATGTTGTTCACGTTGTTTCTTAAGTTCTCCGATCTAGTTATCGGATTGAATTTGTTTTTGAAACTGTTATTGGCTTTCCTCCTTCTTGCTTTGGTACTAAAACTGAGGAATCTGTACTCCTACGGGAGGGTGTATAGCCAGAAGGGGAGGGGCCTTACACTTTTAAGTGTAGTTCTTTGTGCGGCCTCCAGAGGCAGTAGCTATACACCCACTGTCTGGGTCTCCCAATTGGAGCTAGAAGAAAAGGAATTTACGGTAAGTAAACAAAATTCCCTTCTTTTTGCTATGCTTTCAGAACTTGGAATTGCAAGAAGTGTGTTGACTTCAGTGGAGAGTATGTGGAATAAATGTAAAGTTTCATCATCCTATTTCATTTCTTTTCTTTGAGTAAAGCCAAAGAGTTATCAGCAGCCCCTCGTAGTTCCCATAGTCGTTTTGTTCGAGATGAGCAAGCATGATCAAATGTCTACCTGCAGCTTTAAAGGACATGTATAGACTAGAAAACCTTTTTGTTTGATTCCTATTGGGGGATTTGTACATACTGGGAAGAGTCCCCCCTATACCATCACCAGACTTACTCTAAAAGACCTGACCTGTCCATACATTGCATGAATTGCCTATTGATTTCAACAGGAGCTATGTAATGTCTAATTCATCCAGAGTTAGTGAATACTAGCTGTGGGGTTGTTAAAAGTAGGACACCTCTAACAAAAATTATTTGTCAAAAGCAAACTACCCCTTTCTTTATCGTTCCTTTGGGAGACCCAGACAATGGGTGTTTAGCTTCTGCCTCCGGAGGACACACAAAGTACTACACTTAAAAGTCTAGCTCCTCCCTCTGAGCTTATACACCCCCTGATGAGCAGACTCAGCCAATTTATCGCTTTGTGTTCAGGAGGCATACATCCACACATGCATTCTCATATAATTTTTTCCTTTTGGAACGAGATTGAAGAGTGGGGTCCACGTCTGGACCCCCGGCATGTCCCTTCTCACCCCACTGTGTCGGCGGTGTTGTAAGGTTGATTCCTAGGCTGGAGCCTTACATGCCGTGCTCCTTCACCATCCCTCCTGGGCTCTGGCTTGAAGTGGGAGCCAGCACTGTCTCCATGCTTGGCAGGAGACCGGTCTCCATCCGCAGCCCTTCAGGACCCTGCTGGACCGGAGCACTCATCCCCAGGGAATTGGGCCCTGCGTCTCAGCAAGCTAAGTACCTGAGACGTTTAGTTTTCCAGGTCCCTGTACTTTATTGTTGTGGGAGAGTGTGCTGATTGTGTTTTCTGACATTTCCGGCGGGTTCTCTAGCTGTCGCCTGAGAACCGCGCCGATGGTGCATGCGCGCCGGCCGCGCCGCTCAAATTTAGGCCCCGGCTTCGCCGGAGGCCTAGTTTCGGTTTCACTGACCTCGCCTGTCTCTCATGCAGAGGGACAGGCTTGGCTCCGCCCGGCGGCCGTTTTGCACAGGGGAGGGACACTCCCCACTGCTGTGTGTCTCCCCTCCCCTGTAGGTCTCTATGGCCCTCCAGTTCCCGCTCCTCAAGCAAGTCCCGCCCCCTCTCTTCGCTCCGGCGGCCATTTTTTCAGCGTTCTCTCTGCATTGCAGCGCTGGTCTGCAGCATCTCTGCTGAGGTGCTGTGCTTGGGGGTCCGGGCTTCGGGATCTGGAGAGCACACAACACCGCTCCAGCGGTCTGGTAAGCCACAACCGGTCTCTGGTTGTGGACCTCTGTATATACTCTCTGGGGTTCATTCTCTGGCAGAGCCTCCACTCCAGCAGCATGTCTCACACGAGGAGCAAGGCTCCAAAGCTTTATTCAGTATGCACTGCATGTAAGCTCCTGCTGCCTGAACCGAGCATTTTCCCACATTGTGATGCCTGCTCTAACCTGGCGGTGCCTCAGCCTCGAGTCTCACCCCCAGTGGTCTCTCAGGCTGCTCCTGCTCCTGTGCCTGAACTTCCGGCTTGGGTAGAAGCCTTTTCTAGGTCTATCTCCCAGTCTTTTGCTGACTCCATGGGACATCTGTCCAGGACTTTGCTGAACATGCATCAGCCCCCTTCACAGGGTGCCTCTGCTGCTAGGTGTCTCTCAGGACTGCAGCTCACAGAGGATTCATCATTTGGTCCCAGACCCCGTCCTCCTAAGAAGAGACGCAGGGTCCCCTCTCCTTCCTCGTCCCGCGGCTCTGATTCAGGAGCTGACTCGCAGGATGAGGAGGATGCCTTTACGGGGGGCTCGGAGGTTAACTCCATGTGCCCCATTGATCTGTCAAAGTGACTCAGATGTTAGTGATTTGATTGCTTCCATTAATTCTGTACTGGATCTCAATCCGCCAGTATCAGAGGAGCAACCCTCTCTAGCAGAAAAGCACCAGGTTACCTCGCCTAAGAGAGTGAAGAGTGTGTTCTTTAACCATTCCAGTTTTCAGGCCGCTGTGGCCAAGCCCAGGGCCTGTCCTGACAAACGCTTCCCAAAGCGTGGTTCTGATGACCGCTTTCCCTTTCCACCTGAGGTGGTCAAGGAGTGGGCTCAGTCCCCAAAGGTAGACCCCCCCGGTGTCTAGGCTCTCAGCCCGGACCGTTGTGTCGGTGGCTGATGGCACCTCCCTTAAGGATTCCACTGACCGCCAGATTGACCTGCTGGCCAAATCCGTATATGAAGCGGCGGGGGCCTCGTTCTCCCCGACTTTTGCAGCAGTGTGGGCTCTCAAAGCCATCTCTGCTTCTCTAGACGGGATGCATTCCCTCGCCAGGGAATCTATGCCCGAAATGGTTACCTTAACTTCCCAAGCTTCAGCTTTTTCATCCTATGCCATGTCTGCCATGCTGGAGGCTTCTCACCGCACTGCGGTGGCTTCGGCGAATTCCCTCGCTATCCGCAGGATCTTGTGGCTTCGAGAGTGGAAGGCAGATGCTTCTTCAAAGAAGTACCTTGCTGGGCTCCCTTTTGCTGGGTCCCGCTTGTTCGGTGAACAGCTGGATGAAATTATTAAGGAAGCTACTCGCGGGAAGAGTACTTCCATGCCACAAACCAAAACCAGGAGACCTGTCCAGGGTAGGAATCAGTCGAGGTTTCGTTCTTTTCGTTCCTCCAACTGGTCGTCCACTAAGCCCTCGGCCTCGTCCACTAACTCAGCCAAGGACCAGAAATCCAACTGGCGCCCAAAAGCGCGTCCACAGAAGACCGCAGGAGGTGCTGCCGCTAAGGCAGCCTCCTCGTGACTATCTGTCAGCGCCAGCAACGTCCTTAGTCGGTGGCAGGCTCTCCCACTTTGGCGACGCGTGGTTTCAACACGTCTCCGATCAGTGGGTGAGGGATATCATCTCCCACGGCTACAGGATAGAATTCTCTTCCAGCCCGCCAAACAGATTTTTTATCTCAACTCCCCCCTGCTCCAAGGCCGCCGCCTTCTCGCAGGCCGTGGCATCCTTGCAGGCAAACAGAGTCATTGTACCGGTGCCCGCCCGGGAACGGTTCAGAGGTTTCTAATCAAATCTCTTCCTAGTTCCCAAAAAGGACGGTTCCTTCCGGCCCATCCTGGATCTCAAGCTTCTCAACAAGCATGTTCAGGTGCGGCACTTTCGCATGGAGTCCCTGCGATCAGTCATTGCTTCAATGACACAAGGGGATTTCCTGGCATCCATCGACATCAGAGATGCCTATCTGCATGTGCCAATTGCAGTTTCACACCAGCGTTGGCTACGTTTTGCAATCGGAGAAGATAATTTCCAATTCGTGGCTCTCCCCTTCGGGTTGGCCACAGCTCCTCGGGTATTCACCAAGGTCATGGCAGCAGTGATTGCGCTCCTGCACCTACAGGGGTTGGCAGTGATTCCTTACCTGGACGACCTTCTAGTCAAGGCTTCATCCAGCGCGGACTGTCAGCGGAGTGTCTCGCTCACTCTTGCCACTCTAGCCCAATTCGGGTGGCTTGTCAATCTCCCCAAATCTACTCTGACTCCGACCCAGAGTCTCACGTACCTAGGGATGCAGTTCGAGACTTTGCCGGCACTTGTGAAGTTGCCCTTAGTCAAACAGCAGTCCCTCCAACTGGCGGTGCGCTCTCTACTGAGGCCCCGCCGTTATTCCCTCAGGCGCCTGATGCAGGTGCTGGGTCAAATGGTGGCGTCAATGGAGGCTGTTCCCTTTGCCCAGTTCCATCTGCGTCCCCTGCAGCTGGATATTCTCCGCTGTTGGGACAAGCGGCCTTCCTCCTTGCACAGGTTAGTGGCTCTGTCGCCACAGACCAGGAGCTCTCTTCAGTGGTGGCTTCGGCCCCTCTCTCTGTCCCAGGGGCGCTCCTTCCTGGCCCCGTCCTGGGTGATCCTCACCACGGATGCCAGTCTATCCGGCTGGGGAGCGGTATGTCTCCACCACAGAGCGCAGGGCACTTGGACTCCGTCCGAGTCAGCCCTTTCAATCAATGTGCTGGAAACCAGAGCTGTGCTTCTGGCTCTCCTGGCTTTTCACCACCTGTTGGCGGGCAGGCACATCTGAGTCCAGTCAGACAACGCGACAACGGTTGCCTACATCAATCACCAAGGCGGGACACGCAGCTGCCTGGCAATGTTGAGGTACAACGCATCCTTCAATGGGCGAAGGACTCAAAGTCCACCATATCCGCAGTCCACATCCCAGGCGTGGAAAACTGGGGGGCAGATTATCTCAGCCGTCAAACCGTGGCGAGTGGTCCCTGCACCCGGCAGTGTTTCAGTCAATCTGCCGCAAATGGGGCACTCCGGACGTGGACCTAATGGCATCCCGTCACAACAACAAAGTTCCGGTTTACGTGGCTCGCTCTCACGATCCTCAGGCCTTCGCCGCGGACGCTCTGGTTCAAGACTGGTCCCAGTTTCGTCTGTCCTACGTGTTTCCCCCTCTAGCTCTCTTGCCCAGAGTCCTGCGCAAGATCAGAATGGAGGGCCGTCGAGTCATCCTCATTGCACGGGACTGGCCCAGGCGAGCTTGGTACCCAGACCTGCTCCATCTGTCCGTAGAGGTGCTGTGGCATCTCCCGGACCGTCCAGACCTTCTCTCACAAGGTCCGTTTTTCCGCCTGAATTCTGCGGCTCTCAAATTGACGGCGTGGCTCTTGAGTCCTGGATCTTGACGGCTTCTGGTATTCCTCCGGAAGTCATCTCCACTATGACTCGGGCCCGTAAGTCTTCCTCCGCCAAGATCTATCACAGGACTTGGAAGATTTTCCTGTCCTGGTGTCGCTCTTCCGGCCATCCTCCTTGGCCATTCTCCTTGCCGACCCTTCTGTCCTTTCTACAGTCCGGTCTGCAGCTAGGACTGTCCCTGAACTCTCTCAAGGGACAATTCTCAGCTCTGTCAGTGCTGTTCCAGCGGCGTCTCGCCCGGCTGGCTCAGGTCCGCACCTTCATGCAGGGCGCGTCTCACATCATGCCGCCTTACCGGCGGCCCTTGGATCCCTGGGACCTTAATTTGGTTCTCACGATTTTGCAGAAACCCCCCTTTGAGCCTCTTAGGGAGGTTTCTTTGTTTCGTCTTTCACAGAAAGTGGCCTTTCTGGTGGCCATAACTTCCCTCAGGAGAGTCTCCGATTTGGTTGCGCTCTCTTCGGAGTCACCTTTTTTGGTCTTTCATCAAGACAAGGTGGTTCTCCGTCCGACTCCGGACTTTCTCCCTAAGGTGGTCTCTCCTTTCCACCTTAACCAGGACATTACCTTACCTTCCTTTTGTCCGGCTCCTGTTCATTGCTTTGAAAAAGTGCTGCATACTCTGGATCTGGTGCGTGCTCTCCGGATCTATCTGTCTCGCACCGCTGCTCTTAGGCGGTGCACTTCTTTTTGTGCTAACCACAGGTCGGCGCAAGGGCCTTTCTGCTTCTAAGCCGACCTTAGCCCGTTGGATTAGGTCGACCATTTCGGATGCCTACCAGTGTTCTCAGGTGCCTCCCCCGCCGGGGATCAAGGCTCACTCGACCAGAGCTGTTGGTGCCTCTTGGGCTTTTAGGCACCAGGCTACGGCTCAACAAGTCTGTCCGGCTGCCACGTGGACTAGCCTGCATACCTTTTCAAAGCACTACCAAGTGCATGCTCATGCTTCGGCAGATGCGAGCTTGGGCAGACGCATCCTTCAGGCGGCTGTCGCCCAGTTGTGAAGTTAGGTTCTGCCTACTTCTTTGTTTTTCTGTTTATTTCCCACCCAGGGACAGCTTTGAGACGTCCCATTGTCTGGGTCTCCCAAAGGAACGATAAAGAAAAAGAATTTTGTTACTTACCGTAAATTTTTTCTTATAGTTCCGTATTGGGAGACCCAGCTCCCTCCCTGTTGCCTATTGGCAATTTCTTGTTCCGCGTGTTATCACCGGCTGTTGTCATAGAGCAAAAACCGGAACAACCGGAAACTTTGTCTGTTTTACTTGTGGGTGGCTATTCTCCTTCAGCTTTTGCACTAAACTGGCTGAGTCTGCTCATCAGGGGGTGTATAAGCTCAGAGGGAGGAGCTACACTTTTAAGTGTAGTACTTTGTGTGTCCTCCGGAGGCAGAAGCTAAACACCCATTGTCTGGGTCTCCCAATACGCAACTATAAGAAAAAGAATTTACGGTAAGTAACAAAATTCTCTTTTCTAAGGCATTGCCCACCTTTTAGGGATAATTATTTATTATTTTTTTCTTTTTCTTAAAGGGAACCAGTTACCAGATTTGTCTCAAACTGCGGTCACCACCAGTAAGCCCTTATATGTTCTAGAATACTGTACATAAGTCCGCTCTGTAAAACTTTATAAAGACTAAATAAATACCTTTTATTTTACTCGCCTGCGGGCCAGGCCACTCCAATGGGCATTGCTGGTGTCGGTCTGGCGTCTCCTCTGTGCTTGCGATCACAGTCCTCCTTGCTTTTGTGTTGATGACGTGTCCTACGTCATGCACACAAAGTCCTCCATTGCACTCCTGCGCACGCGCACTTTTTCCTGCCCAGCTGAGAACAGATCACAGTATTGTCGTATCCATGCGCAGGTGTTCTTTGCACATTACAGTACTTTGATCTGCCCACAGCAGGGCAGAGAGAAGAGCGCAATGGGGGACACTGTGTGGATGACGTTTGACGCATCATTCACGTGGAGCAGGGAAGGAGGACAGCGATGGAAGGAGAAGGGTAGGCATTGGATCAAAAGTAGTGACATCCATCAGACCGCTCCCACAGGTGAATATAATAAAAGCTGTGTTTTAGGTTATACAGATCGGCTTGGGCACTTAGTTGTACTCAAAAGTTTACCCCTGCAGATTTTTTTTTTTTTTTTTTGCTTCCTTGGTGGTTTTTTTTGTGTTTATAAAGAATATGAATAATAACACAAACTTTTTTTCCCCCACTCATGGTTAGTGGTTGGGTGAAACAATTTATTATCAAACTATAGTGTTTTCTATTTTTAAATTGTAATGACAACCAAAAACATCCAAATGACCCTGATCAAACGTTCACATACCATGGTGATTTTGGCATGGCAACTTGCACAGAAGTTAACGTAAATTTGTTTGAAGGCCTAATAAAAGTAACATCCTCACCTTGGTTTCCTTGTAATCAGTGTGTGTGCATAAAAGCGAAGTGAGTTTCTGGGGTCCAGACAGACTCTTGCATCTTTCATCCAGCCACTGACATATCTGGATTGTGAGTCATTGGGAAAGCAAAAGAATTGTCAACAGATCTATGGGAAAAGATAGTTGAACTGTATAAAACAGGAAAGGGATACAAAAGCTATCCAAGGAATTGATAATGCTAGTCAGCAGTGTTCAAACGATGATTAACAAATGAAAAATTAGGGACTCTGTAAAAACCAAACCACGATCAGGTAGACTAACAAAAATTTTGGCCACAACTGCCAGGAAAATTGTTCGGGATGCAAAGAAAAATCCACAAATAGCATCAGCTGAAATGCAAGACTCACTGAAAACTAGCGGTGTGGCTGTTTCAAGATGCACAAAAGGAAGCACTTGAACAAAAATGAGCTGCATGGTCGAGTCACCAGAAGAAAGCTATTACTGCGCAAATGCCACAAAGTATCTCGCCTACAATATGCCAAACAGCACAGAGACAAGCCTCCAAACTTCTAGAATAAGGTAATTTGGAGTGATGAGACCAAATTTAAACTTTTTGGCCACAACCATAAACGTTATATTTGGAGAGGTGTCAACAAGGCCTATGATGAAAGGAACACCATTCTTACTGTAAAGCTTCTCTTTGAGATTTAAGGAACTAAACTTTTTTTTACCTTCCTGTTTCGCCTGTTTGTGAATAGGTCTATACTTTTGAAAGCGCTATAGGTTCACTATTTGTTCAAAGACCCTATGATTCAGAGCCCACTTCCCCTATAGCTTGCCTATAGTGGTCTGGTGAAGTGTTGTGATCCAGACTTGCTGGTGGGTGTTGTGCATCATTGCTGTGAGCGGTTGTGGTGTTAGCCCTTTTTGTTGCTACCTTCCTGCTCTTGCTTTTTTTAGTCTCTTACTATTTGTTCCTTTTGAGTTTGCAGTGATTCAGACTTTTGGTTTTCCTCTGTCTGTCTTATTTTGTGTTACCATCACACGCCTGCCCCTTCTTTCCCTGGGGATGGGGGTTCCAGATTATATCTGATCAGGAGAATAGCCAGGCATGGGACTCAGGCATCTCCACCATTAGGGGTAACCCTAAGGTTAGAGAGACCCTAGAGTTCCCTAGTGTGAGGGACAGCATAGGAGCCCCCTGTCCATCTCTATCCAGCAGTCACAATGTAACACTAGGCTCTGATGGTTTAAAATCGGCCTGTAAGAGAAACAAGCATAGATGAGCTCTAGAGGATTCCTGAAAAGAATCTTTGAATCTCCAATTTGCCTCACTGTATTAAAGCACTAAGTGACTATTAAAACACAACTTTTACTAGAGCCGTTAAAAGCGTTACACGTGTATCAAAACACCCAAACAAAAGGTAACCATAAAATTCAACGGAGGTGGATTTTAAACTGCTGTTCAATGTTCCTAGATTCATTGATTAAATTTACAGTAGTCAAATAGTCCCAATAATGGAAACTAGTGTTACTCTTTAAAACAAACTTTATAAATAGGATGCCAGTCCAGTCTATGCTCTACTAGATCCACTATCAGGAAAATGGTTTCTTAGTCCTTCTTGTATATTAAGTGCATTTTTACTCGCCTGATGATTCTGGAAGGTTGAACGCGTTGAGAGGCACTTGGGCAAATAGAGGGACAGTCACGCATAGGGTTAGATATAGACTGCACTTGTAAGGGTGGGAGTTATGGGACGCATACAGCGTCCGCCCAGATATCCGGGTGCAATTCCGGGCCCGAACTGTTTTTGGGGGTTTTTTTGTTTAAAATCCAGTTGAACCCGCTAATCCAGGCTATCTGTGAATCCGCCCATCACTATTTTTGAGCTTCTTATAAAGGGGTTATCAGGGACTATAACATTGATGGCCTATACTTAGGAAAAGTCATCAATATGATTCGTAGGAGTGTGACACCCGACACCCCCGCCGATTAGCTGTTCCTGGTGCTGCTGGTCGGAACTACTTAGTTGGACCCGCCAATCTGCCCATCACTACGAAGCACCATTAATTCTGACCAAATGCCTAATTCCATTTGCTGAAATGCAGTCCTAATCTTGCAAGGAATCTCTACCATACTTTAATGTTGCCTTCAGACACTCATTGTTGTACCACTCTACAGCCATTTACTGTAGCAAACAACCTGCTTTCTGCTACAACCAAATATTTCCCATTTGACTTATCAGTTCAGTACATCTGCTGCCATTTTTGTGCATCCCAGTTCCTATGTTTTATTTAAGTTGAGTTGCTTCATTGAAGACCACTTTTGGCCAGACTTCTATGACCAGTAGATGCGTTAGATGTGTGGTTGGGTCCCACTGGTTGCTGCCAGTTTTTAGTTGATGGCACTGCTGGACATATTCCAATTTCTAATGGAAGTAATCATGATGTTCCTTCCTTCCATCTGCTGCATTAAATTTCCTTGGCTGAATATTGTGTATTACCATCCTCAAGGTTGCCCATTTCTTGGTGCTTCTTCAAAAGTACTTGAACAGTGTATATTAAAGGGAATCTGTCACCAGGTTTTCCCCATATAAAGAAGGGCCACCATTTGTATGCTTTTATATACAGCATTCTGCAATACTGTTTATAAGTCCCCACACCAATCCACATAACATAAAAAGACCTTATATTATACTCCCCTATGGGGCGGTCTGGTCTGATGGGTGACTCTGTTCTTGATCTGGGGTCTCCTCTTTTTGCTTTGTCTGGGTGACACGTCCTACATCATCCACACAATGTCTTCCAGTGCATTTCTGCGCATGCGCACTTCTCTGCCCTGTCAAAGGCAGAACAGAGCATTGTAAAATATTATATTGAAAATAATACTCAGCAGTTATGCAATATCACAAAAAAAATGTTTTTCCATTTTTCATATGGCTACTTGTATTTTTCATTCTTTATGTATCATCAAGCAGTTATGCTTGTTCATATTACTCTGAATTTGGTGTGCAGCTTTCACTTATAGATTTATGTATTTTTTGGCTAGCACCCTGTTCACACTTACAATGGAGTTCCAGCAGTCACTGTCGACTTCTTACACCTACGACCCTGCCTCCTGTGACCCCACTCCACCCTGTCCTCAGTAAGCTATATCTAAATTAAAAAATGGACTCTGATTTGAAGATAGACTATTTTTTTTTTTTTACCAAAATTCATTCTTTTCACTATTTTCTTCTTCTAAATTTGGGGTGCGTCTAATGATCCAGTGTGTCTTATAATCTGCAAAATACGGTATACACACTGAACAAAAACATATACACTGAAAACGCAACACTTGCTTTTCAGGAGTTGAACTCAAAGATCTAAGACTTTTGCTATGTACACAAAATGCTTTTTCTCTCTCAAATATTGTTCACAAATTTTTCTATCTGTGTTAGTGAGCAATTCTCCTTTGCTGAGATAATCCATCCATCTCACAGGTAAAAGGCCACTCTAAAATGTGCCGTTTTATCACACAGCGCAATGCAACACACGTCGCAGGTTTTGAGGCAGTGTGCAGTTGGCATGCTGACTGCAGATTTACCAGAGTTGCTGCACGTGAATTGAATGTTCATTTTCCCGTGCCACCAGATAGATAGGTCTGCCCCTCATTTGGACAGGAAACCCACTAATATAAAAGGGTGGTACCTTTCTACCGCTGGTTTCCTATCCCAGGATGGGAGATCCAGAAGTGCTGTGGTGCTTGGTCTGTATCCTGCTGCGGGTAAATTCCCGGCAGTTGTATTAGTTGGTCCTATGTCCGGGTCTGTGTCCTTCGGGGGTGAGTACCTCCGCAGTGGTATACACCGGTCACATACCGGGTCTCTTTTCTGCTAGGAGTAATCCCGGCAGTTGTATACGCTGGCACACCGAGCTGTGCTGTATCCTACGGGGGCAGTAACCCTGCGGTTGTATACGCTGGTCTCGTGCCAGGTCTGTCTCGGGCTTATGTCCCTGCATTGTATACGCTGGCCTCCAGGTCTGTTTTCTGTCAGGGCTGTAGCACCAACAGTTGTACACACCGGGTTACACTTTTTCTGTCTGGGTCTGTGTGCCATGGGCCAGCGCGGCTCCGATTGTTCACGCCGATCATTTACCAAGGTATCCGGCCGGGATCAGCTGGTATCGTGGAGGAGGACGCTGTGTGCTCCAGTGGCGCTGCTGAGTTCCGAGCCAGGCAGGATCTGACTTCAGGCTGGAAGCGATCTATGCGCATGCGCAGGCTACGGCAAGATGCTGCTGCCCACCTCTACTTTCCCATAAAGAGCTCAGGGAGACAGCGATTCTCTGCTTCTGGCTATATTCCGTGTCTACCATGGAGGATCATCAGGAGCTTCCTCAGCAGCAGTTGACACCATCCAAATGGAGAGAGAGTGGAGGGAGCCACTCTGGCAGTGCCTGGCGATCAAAAGATTCCCGCAGGAGTCCTTTGCCTGCTTCCTCGCAAGAACTCTGTACAGCCTCGGTCTCAGGGAGTAAGTGACGCCTTATGGGGTCTTACTAGGTTTCCTCTCTCTGTCTTCCGTCCCTTAGGATAGACCTAAGAAGCATACAGAGAAGCTTCACAATAAAGAATGTCTCTTATGTAGGACCCCTCTGACTTCAGGGTCGGACAAGAAACTATGTCAGAACTGTATACAGAGAATGATAGCCAAGGAGGCCCCAGACTTTAGCAATCGCCGGGATGTCATAAGGGCAGAGATCAAGGAGGCTTTAAGTGGGTTACCTCAGCCGAGTACTAGCAGATCTCCCAGCAAGGTGAAAGTTTGGATAAGGGAATCAAGTGAATCGTCCTCTTCCAATTCCCAGTCTTCTGCCTCATCTTCCTCGGATGATGACCTGGAGGGCAGGCAATGTTTTCCAACTGAATCGGCTAGTAATGGCAGTCTGTACCACAATGGGGTTGGTGGATGATAAAGGCCCGGAATCCTTGGAAGATCTCAGTGGGTTGGAGCACAAGCAGAAACGCTCCTTTCGGGCCCGATATCCCTTTCAGGAGCAGAATTCTTCCCTTTGGGACTATTGCCCCAAAATTGACGTTGCGGCTTCTAAGACAGCCAGAAGGTCTGCCTTGCCATTTGAATATATAGGCACTTTGAGGGATCCTCTGGATAGGAAAGCTGATACTTCTCTGAAATCAGCATGGAAGACTTCAGTAGGAGCGCTTTGACCCTCGGTGGCAGGAACACGTGTAACCCGGTCTTTAATGGTCTGGATGCAACAGCTTGAGGACCATTTAAGGGCAGACGTCCCTCGTGACCAATTGTTAGAAACCTTCTGCCAGGTTAAGGCTATGTCCGCACTTTGCTTTTTACCTGCTTTTTTGCTGCTTTTTCAACTGCAGGGTTTAATGCCAAAATGGATGTATTCTGCTTTTCAAGCATAGTCTATGGGAATTTGGGTTTCTTGTCCACACTATGCTGTTCAAAATGCTGCCTTTTTGTGGCAGAAATTTGGGCAAAAACTCTGCTTTGCAGTTCAAAACGCAAATGGCAAAAACAATTGACATGTTGCTTCTTTGAAAAGCAGAGTTTTTGCACAAATTTCTGCCACAAAAAGGCAGCATTTTGAACAGCATAGTGCGGACAAGAAACCCAAATTCCCATAGACTATGCTTGAAAAGCAGAACAGATCCATTTTGGCATTAAACGCTGCAGTTGAAAAAGCAGCAAGAAAGCAGGTAAAAAGCAAAGTGTGGACATAGCCTAAGGGTGCTGACGCCTTTCTGGCTGATGCGTCAGCAGATACTCTATGCCTTTCAGCAAAGTCTCCCGCTTTATCAAACTCGGCTAGGAGAGCACTGTGGTTGAAGTGCTGGCCTGGGGACTCGCAGTCGAAGTCCAGGTTATGTGCCGTGCTGTGTGGAGGGGGATTTCCTTTTCAGTAATCCTCTGGATGATATCCTTGAAAAGGCAGGAGACAAGAATAAAGGCTTTCCAACTTTTCCCTTCTGCTTCCTTTAGAACCGGCTCCTTCAGGAAGAAAAGGTACCCGAAGAGGAAGAATACAACACCGCAGGAGAAGTGGACAGAGAGCAAAAGGCGGCGGTCAGGTTTCATGTTTGACCCTTCCCAGGGAGGTAAGAAGTCTGCCCAGTGAGCCACTCTTCAGGTGGGAGGTAGACTTTCCTCTTTTTTTTCCAGCCTGGCGTGCCATGTTCTCCAGCTCCTGGATCCTTGAGATTGTGGGATCTGGTCTCAAGCTACAATTCTCATCGGCCCCTATGGGGTCACTAATTGTTACATCGCTTGGCAGATCACAAGAAAAACAAAAAGCTCTGCAGCAAGAAGTGCAAGACCTCATACTAAGGTCAGTCCTGGTCGAAGTTCCCAAAGGAGAAGAAGGCCGAGGATTTTATTACCCGCTGTTTTTGATACGCAAACCGAACGGGTCATTCAGGACAATAATCAACTTAAAAAAATTGAACCAGTATCTAATCACCCACCACTTCAAGATGGAGTCGGTGAGGTCGACCGCGCAACTCCTCTTTCCGGGGTGTTACAGTTAGGTCCAGAAATATTTGGACAGTGACAGAATTTTCGCGAGTTGGGCTCTGCATGCCACCACATTGGATTTGAAATGAAACCTCTACAACAGAATTCAAGTGCAGATTGTAACGTTTAATTTGAAGGTTGGAACAAAAATATCTGATAGAAATTGTACTAATTGTACACATTTCTTTACAAACACTCCACATTTTAGGAGGTCAAAAGTAATTGGACAAATAAACCAAACCCAAACAAAATATTTTTATTTTCAATATTTTGTTGCGAATCCTTTGGAGGCAATCACTGCCTTAAGTCTGGAACCCATGGACATCACCAAACGCTGGGTTTCCTCCTTCTTAATGCTTTGCCAGGCCTTTACAGCCGCAGCCTTCAGGTCTTGCTTGTTTGTGGGTCTTTCCGTCTTAAGTCTGGATTTGAGCAAGTGAAATGCATGCTCAATTAGGTTAAGATCTGGTGATTGACTTGGCCATTGCAGAATGTTCCACTTTTTTGCACTCATGAACTCCTGGGTAGCTTTGACTGTATGCTTGGGGTCATTGTCCATCTGTACTATGAAGCGCCGTCCGATCAACTTTGCGGCATTTGGCTGAATCTGGGCTGAAAGTATATCCCGGTACACTTCAGAATTCATCTGGCTACTCTTGTCTGCTGTTATGTCATCAATAAACACAAGTGACCCAGTGCCATTGAAAGCCATGCATGCCCATGCCATCACGTTGCCTCCACCATGTTTTACAGAGGATGTGGTGTGCCTTGGATCATGTGCCGTTCCCTTTCTTCTCCAAACTTTTTTCTTCCCATCATTCTGGTACAGGTTGATCTTTGTCTCATCTGTCCATAGAATACTTTTCCAGAACTGAGCTGGCTTCATGAGGTGTTTTTCAGCAAATTTAACTCTGGCCTGTCTATTTTTGGAATTGATGAATGGTTTGCATCTAGATGTGAACCCTTTGTATTTACTTTCATGGAGTCTTCTCTTTACTGTTGACTTAGAGACAGATACACCTACTTCACCTACTTCACTGAGAGTGTTCTGGACTTCAGTTGATGTTGTGAACGGGTTCTTCTTCACCAAAGAAAGTATGCGGCGATCATCCACCACTGTTGTCATCCGTGGACGCCCAGGCCTTTTTGAATTCCCAAGATCACCAGTCAATTCCTTTTTTCTCAGAATGTACCCGACTGTTGATTTTGCTACTCCAAGCATGTCTGCTATCTCTCTGATGGATTTTTTCTTTTTTTTCAGCCTCAGGATGTTCTGCTTTCCCTCAATTGAGAGTTCCTTAGACCGCATGTTGTCTGGTCACAGCAACAGCTTCCAAATGCAAAACCACACACCTGTAATCAACCCCAGACCTTTTAACTACTTCATTGATTACAGGTTAACGAGGGAGACGCCTTCAGAGTTAATTGCAGCCCTTAGAGTCTCTTGTCCAATTACTTTTGGTCCCTTGAAAAAGAGGAGGCTATGCATTACAGAGCTATGATTCCTAAACCCTTTATCCGATTTGGATGTGAAAACTCTCATATTGCAGCTGGGAGTGTGCACTTTCAGCCCATATTATATATATAATTGTATTTCTGAACATGTTTTTGTAAACAGCTAAAATAACAAAACTTGTGTCACTGTCCAAATATTTCTGGCCCTGACTGTATATGTCAGTTGTCGACCTCAAGGATGCCTATTATCACATCTCGATCCATCCCTCACACCAGGAGTTTTTGAGGGTGGCCCTGCCTATCAACGGACAGTTGAGGCACCTCCAATTTTGAGCCCTTCCATTCAGCTTGGCTATGGCTCCAAGGGTATTTACGAAGGTGGTGGCAGAAATTATGACACACATTCGAGAGAGGGAGATTTTGATAGTGCCCTATCTGGACTATTTCCTAACAGTGGGCACATCAGAGGTGCATTGTACAGCTCAGGTTCAGTTGATCATCTCTATCCTACAGAAACTGGGATGGCTCATCAACTTCGACAAGTCACGACTGACTCCCCCTCACCAGTCAGGTCTTTCTTGGCCTGTTCCTGGATCTCTAGCCCAACGGTGCTTTCTGCCACAAGACAAGGTCGCTTCAGTAGGAGCAAACGTACGCAAGGCCATCTCTACTACAGTCCTGACCCTCCGAGAGGCCATGTCACTATTGGGATCCCTGGTGGCTTGTATTCCGGCTGTCAACTGGGCTCAACTACATTCCCAGGTACTTCAGAGGCAGGTCTTATTAGTGCAGCTACGGTCAGAGGGTGTTTGGACAGGCACATAACACTCTCCTCTCAGGTCTGTCATTCTCTCCATTGGTGGCTGCAGACCCAGAATCTATTGGTTGGCGTCCCTTGGGCACTACCAGTTTCAGATGCTATTACCACCGATGCCAGCGCACGCGGCTGGGGGGCTCACCTACGGGACCAGATAGCTCAAGGGGAATGGAGTCCCTTAAAAGGCCAGGTCTTCCAATTTCAGGGAACTTTGTGCCATAGGGAAAGCTCTTCACGCCTTTCTGCCTCTACTAGCAGGTCGCCATATACGGATTCTGTCAGACAACAGAGTAGTGGTGTCCTACATAAATCACCAGGGAGGTACACGGTCGCCATCTCTCATGGGGCTCACCCATCACATCTTTTCCTTGGCTCAATACACCTTTCGTCACTTACAGCCCTACACATCAGGGGGTAGACAACACAGCGGACAATTTCTTAAGTCGCCGTTCCATTCATCAAGGGATATGGTGCCTTCACCCAGACATCTTCAGGAGTACAGTATGCCTTTGGGGATCTCAGATTCCAGATCTGTTTGCCACCAGGTCCAACTGGAAAGTAACCAGGTTTTGCTCCCTGAATCCCAATGACAGGCCTTGGGCGGTAGATGCATTTCAGATCCCTTGGTCTTCAGGTCTCCTCTATGCCTTTCCTCCCCTGATCTTAGTCCCGGCGATGTTGAGGAAGGTCAGAGAAGATGGGGCTCATGTCATCCTAATCGCCCCCTTCTGGCCCAGAGGGCCTTGGTTCTACTAGCTCAAGAGGCTGTTTGTGTCAGATACGTGGGTTCTGCCGGAGAGACTGGATCTTCTCTCCCAGGGCCCTTTGCTCCATCCTCAGGTTTCCAGCCTCCATCTGACAGCCTGGAGTTTGAAAGAAGTTTTTTTTTTCACAAACCTGGCTTCCACTCTCCTACATAGTAGGAAGCCCTCCACCACTAGGATTTACACCAGGGTGTGGATAAAGTTTCTCTCCTCTACCGGTAGTTCCCCGGGGGGGTGACACTCCTGTCCTTGCAATTCTGGAGTTTCTTCAGGGTGGTTTGGAGTTGGGATTGTCGGTCAGCACAATAAAGGTACAGGTGTTAGCTTTAGGGGCCATATATAATTGCAATTTGCCAGGGAATAGATGGATTAACGATTAATTTCTTCCTGTCACAGACAGACCCCTGTTCCCTGTTTAGCTTTCCCTGCTTGGGATCTTAATTTCGTTTTGAATGCACTTACGAGGGCCCCCTTTGAACCTATTGCCCACTCCTCCGTTGGGTTTCTCACGCGCAAGGTGGCTCTTCTGATTGCACTGACCTCAGCCTGTAGGGTTAGTGACCTTCAGGCCCTCACAATTAGCCCTCCATATACAAAGATTAGGGATGATAGGGTTATCCTGCGTACTGACCCAGCCTTTCTGCCTAAGGTGGCGTTAACTTTCCACCGTTCACAGGAGATCATCCTTCCCTCTTTCTGTTTCTCTCCACAGAACCCATGGGAGGAGAAGTTTCATACCCTAGGTGTTAGAAGGGCTCTTCTTCATTATCTGGAGGTCAGGGCACCATGTTGAAGCCAGACACTCTTTTGTTTGTTTTCAGCATTCAAGGAAGGGCTGTTCGGCCTGAAAGGGATCTATTGCTTGATGGGTTAGAGAGGATATTAAAGAGGTGTATATAGCTCAGGGTAGTCCAGTGCCTCAGGGAGTTACGGCACACTCTACTAGGTCTGTGTCGACCTCCCAGGCGGAATGTGCAGATGTGACTCTGGATCACATTTGCAGGGCAGCCACTTGGTCTTCTCCAACCACCTCTTTTAAGCACTACTGGCTAGATATTTCAGCCACGTCTGAGATAACTTGCAGTAGACGGGTTCTACAGGCTGTGGTTCCTCCCTAATGGTGTTATCTTTCAAATCTCTCTGGTGGTGCTGTCGTGGCGATGGGAAAAATCAGGATTACTTACCGGTAATGTTTTTTTCCAGAGCCACGACAGCGCCACTACTTCCCACCTCCTTTTTCCTTTTCAGTCACATTTTGACTTCCACAATTAGTGGGTGTGTTTCTTGGTGTTGGATTAACCTTTGTTTTTTCTGGTATTCCTCTCTGTGCTCTGTAACCTAACTGATGCGGTAGAGAGGTGCCGCCCTTTTATTTTAGCGAGTTTCCTGTCCAAATGATGGGCGGACCTATCTCTCTGGTGGCGCTGTCGTGGCTCTGGAAAAAAACATTTCCGGTAAGTAATCCTGATTTTCTCTACCATAAACCGTCTCCAAAGGTGTTTGAGAGAATTTGGCAATACATCCAACCAGCCTCGCAACAGCAGACCATATGTAACCACACCAGCCCAGGACATCAAGATCCAGCATCTTCACCTCCAAGATCGTCTCAGACCAGCCACCCGGACAGCTGCTGCAACAATCAGTATGGATAACCAAAAAATGTATTAATCTTTTGGATTAACTGACAGCACTGTAGTTGTTTAATAATCAAATGAATCATCAAAACTACAAATTGCCTAATATTTCTGCAGAATTAATTATATTATAATTAATTAATATTTGTTTTTTTATTTGCAAGTATGTAAAAAAAAAGATAGGTGCTAGAAAACTGGAACCCTGTTTTAAACCTTCCAAAGTGCCCGATTTAGCTATGCAGCAAAATTAGTCTATTCATTTGGCCATGCATACAGAGCAGATAACAGGAATATTTATTTACTAACTGTAGTACCCGGCGTTTCCCAAGATAGTAACTGTCTGTCTCTCTCCCACTCTCCCTCTCTCTCTCTCCCTCTCTGTCTGCCTGTCTCCCTCTCTGTTTGCCTGTCTCCCTCTCTGTTTGTCTCTATGTCTCCATGTATGTCTCTGTCTCTCTCTCCCTATCTCTCTTCCTGTCTGCCTGTCTTTCTGTCTCTATCTCTCTATCTGTTTCTTTTTCTCTATCTGCCTGTCTCTCTATCAGTGCCTGTCTCTGTGTCTGTCTCTCTATCCATCTATTTCTGTCTGTCTCGCTCCCTATCTGCCTCTATCTCTGTCTGTCTCTCCCTGTCTGCCTCTCTCCCTGTCTGTCTCTGTCTATCTCTCTGTTTCTCTGTCTGTCTCTTTCTGTCTCTCTCTGTCTGTCTCTATCCATCTCGCTCTCTCTATGTCTTTCTCTGTCTCCCTGTCTGCCTCTCTCACTCTGTCTCTCTCTCTATCTCTGCCTGTCTCTCTGTTTCTCGCTCTGTCTTTCTTTCTCTATTTCTGCCTGTCTCTCTTTCTGTCTCTTTGTTTCTCTCTCGGTCTGTCGCTTTGTCTCTCTCTCTCTCTCTGTCTTTCTCTCTGTTTCTCTCTCTGTCTCTCTATTTATATCTCTATCCGTCTCTACACCAAAATCATATTAACTGACACATAAGCTGTGTTATACTAAGAATGTCCTTCATTGCCTATAGCAACCAATCAGAGTTTATTAAGTACCTGTAGCTCTCAGCTCCATTGACTTTAATGTAAGCAGGTATTTTAGTGAATAACTGTAAAGCGCGGGGCTCCATTTTCCCCTCAAAACATAGTCTATGATGTTCCTTGAGTCAAATGAGTTGTTTGTTTAAAATTTTCCTGTTGCCACCACAGCACCCACTGAGCGAGGGATCCGCCCCTTCAGGACAGGAAACCTACAGATAAAAAAGGGGTGGTCCCTTTCACTCATCAGTTGGTTTCCTGTCCTGATGGATCGAAACCATCAGGCAGAGCTCTGCGTCTGGAGGCATGGTCGGTGGGGCTCCCTCGTGGACGCCATCCTCCAGTATTCTGCGCTGGTTTGCTCTGGTCCAGGTGAGGCCGTCAGGGAAACCACGCCTGTGGGAGGGTAAGTCGCTGCTTCCCTCATGGCTGGCCTGCGGGTGCACGCTGTGCCCGGGGGTTGGTGCGGTATGCGGTCGGGCAGGTGCCCTCCCTGCTGCGTCGCACATATGTATATGTGTGTGTGTGTGTGTGTGGGGCACTTTCAGGTCACGGCTTGCTGCTGTACACGCATGAGGAGGGTGTCCCGGATGTGCTTGACGACGCATGTGCATTGGCCGGCCACCGCAGCAATGCTCGGAAGTGCGCAGGAGCACTTCCGGGGTGATGGATCCGGAGGAGGCAACGCTGGAGGGGGCTGTGGGCGGTCCTCCACCTTTGAAAAGTGGAGTTGACCCCCGAAAGAGCGGTGATTGCTCCAGCCCTCTCCAGCTATGGAAAACCCGAAGATACCCCAATCCCAGGATCATTCCCAGGAGTCCCAGGGTCACAAGTCCGGGAAAAGCAGCACTGCAGGTGGTCACTCCAGGATTGATACTGCCGTTTGGAAGAGGAAGGAGGATCATGTTGGATCCAGACCCTCTAAAGTCCACCAGACGATCACCTCGTCTCCGCCTCCAGATCCATCTCTATGTGCTATGGGTGAGTGATCTTCGTGAATGTACTCCAATAGCTAATGTCGCCCTTCTTGTCTGTGATTATGTTTAGGTTCATAAGAAATGTTCTGCAAAACAGAAAAATAAAGAATCCCCCTTATGGGTCCGAGTGTTGCCACAGTCATATCAGAAACGATTATGTGAGTCCTGAATCTAGCAGACTGTATGGGAGGAAGCCCATACGTTCTCCACGGACCTTAAGAAATTAATTCGTAATGAGATTCAGTCCTCATTGAAATCTCTGAAAGGGTCAAAAGAAGCGTAGAAAGGAAGCTACGCTTCTTGATTCTTCCTCGCCCTTTAGGTCTGCAGTCGGGTGAGACGTCTCTTCCTCTGACAGTTCTTCCTCCTCATGAGATGAGACAGGGAGATCATGTTTTCCTATGGAGGAGATGGATGGCCTCGTCAGGGCTGTTCGGGCCACCATGGGTATTCAAGATACCAAGCCTGCTAAGTCGGCTGAGGATATGATATTCACAGGTTTATCCCAGAAGAAGGGTAAATCCTTTCCGGTAAATGATACAATTAAGGCCCTGATCAGAATGAAATGGCAGAAACAGGACAATCGAGGGTTCCTTCCATCCTCCTCTGAGAGAAGATATCCCTTCGACGATGATGACCTCTCTCAGTGGTGTAAAGTACCTAAGGTAGACGTGGCGGTGGCGAATTAATCTAAAAAATTTGCGCTCCCTTTTGAGGATATGGGCTTCTTGAAGGACCCTCTAGATAGGAAAGCAGATACCTATTTGAAATGGACTTGGAAAGCTTCGGCGGGAGCACTTAAACCGGCTATTTCGGCAACCTGTACTGCTAGGTCACTATCAGTGTGGATCGACCAGTTGGAGGCCCCCTTCACACGTCCGTGAAAATCACGCACGTGTTTCACGGACATGTCAAAGGTGCGTTTTCCCCTCCGTGTGCCGTGTTTATGGCACTACGTGTGTTCTCCGTGTGTTATCCGTGATAACAGATGGAGAACAGGAACTTTCAACTCACCTGTTCCTGGCGTCGCTGTCCGTGGTGCTGGTCTTTGGTCTCCAGCCCTGCCGACTCCCCGCTGCTGCTGCTTCCGGCCGCAGTGAAGTGAATATTAAATAAGCGGCGGTCGGCAGCAAGTGACAGCAGCGGCAAAGACAGGAGGGCTGGAGAAGGTGAGTAAAGTTTTGTTATTTTTTTTCTCTGACACGTGAGTTTTCTCCGGCGCGTGTCACACGGGACCACATCCACACTACATCCGTGTGGTCTGTGTGACACCCGTGCTGTCGGAGAAAAACGGACATGCATCCATGAGGAGCACACGGGCTCACGTGTGCGCCAAACGGAGGCACGGGCCAATGCACATAAAACCATTGATTTTAATAGGTTTATGTGTGCCCGTGTCTCCGGTACATGCTGGCACGGACCTAGCACGTACCGGAGACACGTGCGTGTGAAGGGGGCCGGAGAAAGAGATTGTCTGGTTCTTCCCAAGACAAGTTAGTTACGTCCCTCCCACTCATTAAGGGTGCAGCGGCCTACCTGACTGACACTTCTGCGGACTCTGTTCGTTTGGCGGTCCGGTCTGCGGGCTTATCTAATGCTGCTCGACGGGCACTGTGGTTGAAATCTTGGAAGGGGACACATCTTCAAAGTCCAAATTCTGCACACTCCCTTGTCAGGGTGAGTTTCTTTTTGGGCCTGATTTAGATGATATTCTAACTAAAGCTGGGGATAATAACAAAGGTTTCCCTAACACCTACATTCCTACCTTTAGGAAAACCTGCAAAAAACATAATTTCCAGGCTAACAGGTCAGAGCGCCGGGAAAAATATGACCGTCATGCTTCAGGTTCCAAAGGCTACCTGTTTGGTGGTACATCATTCAGGGGTAGACCGTATAAGCAGAAAGATTGAACTACATGTGTGGGGTAGACTCCGTTTTTACACTACCATCTGGAGTACCATTACCTCTAGCCCCTTCAATTTAAATATCATCTATGACGGTCTCCAGTTGGAATTTACTACCCTGCCTCCGCAATCTTTTATTTTAACCCCTACTAGGAGGGCGTTGGATCAACACAACACTTTAGTGAATGAAGTCCTCACTCTAGCAGAGAAACAGGTCCTGGTAGCTGTCCCCGCCCATCAAAGGGGCCAAGGGTTCTACTCTCCTCTCTTTCTGGTTACTAAACCAGATGGCTTTTACACAACAATAATTAATCTGAGAAAGCTGAACCTCTTTTTCAAATATCGGCCATTCAAAATGGAGTTGATCCAGTCAGCCACAACTCTCCTCTTCCCCAATTGTTACATGACAGTCTTGGACTTAAAAGATGCATATTATCACATACCTGTCCACCCACATCATCAAAAATATTTAAGGGTAGCTGTCCTGATAACTGATTCAGTCCAGCATTTTCAATTTGTAGCCATGCCCTTCGGAGTCTCACTTGCCCCTCGTATTTTTACGAAGATCATGGCGGAGGTCACAGAACACTTACGGGAGTGTCAGACCTTGATAGTTCCCTACTTAGATGATCTCCTAATTCTGAACTCCTGAATTTACAAAAATCTAGGCTAACCCCGACTATCTTTCAATCTGGACTCTTGTCAACAGCGATGTTTTCTCCCAGATGAAAAGATCAACAGAATTCAGGAAAAAATACGACACGTGCTGATTCATCCGTCAATTTTCTTAAGGGACGCCATGTCCTTGTTAGGCTCCTTAACGTCCTGTATTCCGGCGCTTCCATGGGCACAAATTCACACTAGGACTCTCCAAGGACCCTCCATGGCTCTCTCAATTCCAAGCTGAATCTTACCAGATCAAGTCGGGATTCCCTAACCTGGTGGATGAAGGAGGCCACCTAAATATAGGCAAACAGTGGCATATTCACTCTGCCAAAGTGGTGATAACAGACGCCAGCCTTTGGGGCTGGTGGGCTCATTTGGGGGACACTATAGTGCAGGGTCTCTGGTCCCACCAGGAAATAGACTCTTTCTCCAACCTCAAGGAGCTGCTAGCAGTTCAACAAGCACTGGTGGCCTTCCTTCCTCTTCTCCAGCAGACCCATGTTCAAGTCCTTTCCGACAATCAGACAGTAGTCTTGTATATAAACCACCAAGGGGGAACGAGGTCTTGTTCTCTCATGACGGCAAATGCCCGGATGTTGGATCTTGCCGAGCAACACCTCCTTTCTCTCTCAGCCCTTCATATCCGAGGGGTGGACAACGCTAGAGCAGATTTCCTCAGCCGGCACACTCACTCTACATCAAGGGGAATGGAAACTGAACCCAGAAGTGTTTCGTCAGATTGTTTACTGGTGGGGCTGTCCGGTGATCGATTTGTTCGCCACCAGGGAGAACAAACAAGTGGAACGATTCGGTTCTCTAAACAAAGAAAACACCTCAACGGTTCTGGATGGCCTTCGAATTTCCTGGACTTTCAGCCTGGCCTAAGCCTTTCCCCCGATGATTCTGCTTCCGGCAGTTCTCAGGAAAATCAGAGACGAACGGGCTAGTCATTTTTGGCCCAAGGGCCCCTGGTTCTCCCTTCTATCAGGCATGTCAATTACAGACCCCTGGGTTATCCCGTCCAGATCGGATCTGGTGTTTCAAGGGCCTTTCCGTCATCCACGCGTCAAGGGCTTGAACTTAACGGCGTGGAATTTGAAAGGGAGGAGTTAGCTGCACATGGGTTTTCGCAACAGTTAATTAATACCTTGCTTCATAGTAGTAAACCGGTGACAACTAAGCAGTATGGTCATATCTGGAAGAGGTTTTTAGAATTTTTCCCTAACTCCTCTCCAGGTGTAGTTCCCATATCGTCTATCCTGGAGTTTCTCCAGAATGGTCTATGCCAGGTGTCTCAAACTCGGCTGGGTGTATGGGCTGCACAGAGGAAAAAAAAATAATTTAGGGGGCCGCATTCTTTGCAAGACAAGTGACATTTTTATTGGTACCATATTTATTTATTTATTTTTTATTTTATTTTATACACCTATGGATCACTTGTTTTGAACATTTTTCACTTGTTTAATATAACAAAAGTGCACGTTCTTTGTTTAAATATAAAAAAAAAAAAACATTTTTGATTGTAAAAAAATGTCATGCCTTATTTTCAATTTATTTATTTTGTTTAACATTGTATCTCTTTCTTGTAACCAATAGTGTTACAATTAGCATCATATAGTAATTTTGGCCAACATCTTTTAGTAGTGTTCCCCATCTTGTTGTAATCTGCCCATCCTTGTCCCCTTGTAGTATTGTACCACATCCTACTCCCCATCCTACAGTAATGTGCCCATCCTTGTCCCCATCTTGTAGTAATGTTCCCCATCTTTGTCCCCATCTTGTAGTAATGTGCCTCATCCTTGTCCCCATCCTATAGTAATGTCCCCATCCTATAGTAATGTGCCAATCCTTATCCCCATCCTATAGTAATGTCCCCAGCCTTATCCCCATCCTATAATAATGCCCCCATCCTATAGTAATGTGTCCATCTTGTCCCCATTCTATAGTAATGTCCCCGTCCTATTGTAATGTCCCTAGCCATATCCCCATCCTATAGTAATGTTCCCCTCCTTGTCCCCTTGTAGTAATGTCCCTATCCTGTAGTACTGTGCCCATCCTAGTCCCCGTCATTTAGTAATGTCCCCATCCTATAGTAATGTGCCCACCTTGTCCCCATCCTATAGTAATGTGCCCACCTTGTCCCCATCCTATAGTAATGTGCCCATCCTGTAGTAATGTATCCCATCACTGTTCCCTTTTACTAATATGCCCATGCAGGACCTCTTCTTGTAGTAATGTGCCCTTTCCTGGTCCTCTGCTTGTAGTTATGTCCCATACTGGTCCCTTAATGTGCCGTTCTTCTCACACACACACACACACACACACACACACACACACACAACAAAAAAAACATTCTTCTCACCTCTGCCCTGTTCCCTCGGCTGCCTCATCTCTGCTTCTTGCTATCTGCAGGCCAGTGCCCCCGTTGACTATCGCAGCCAATGCAGGGGCAGTAGCCACTGTCAGCTCTTTATGTCAGATGATTGTTTTGCCGGCGCTGCGCGTGCAGAGTCAAGCAAGCTCTCTATGTGCAGCGTTTCCAATGCAGCTGTAGCCGTCCGCCAATCAGAGGTAAGCAGCTGAGGTCAGGCAGTTTCCATTGGAGGAATAGTTGTGCACAGAGCGCTTGACTCTGAGCGCGCAGCGCTAGCAAAACATTCATCTGACATAAAGCGCAGACAGTGGCTGCGGCCCCTGCACCACCCGCCATAGTCAACAGGGCCACAGGCCTGGGGGCCACACGAAGCAGCCTGAGGGGCCGCATGCGGCCCTCAGGGCGCGTGTTTGAGACCTCTGGTCTAGACATAGGTCTCTCTCTAAATACGCTCAAAGTCCATATATCAGCTCTATGGGCCCTGTACAATTCTAATATATTCTAATATAGTTGGTAATCGCTGGATCATGTGTTTCATTAAGGCTTGTGAGCGCAGCCAACCAGTTTATATTCCAAATCTCCCACCTTGGGATCTCAATTTAATGTTAGACGCCCTGACAGGCGCTCCCTTTGATCCATTGCAGTCAGCTTCTGATAAACTGATTTAATTGAAAACCATTGATTTTCCGAAGTCCATGACCGCACCCGCACACCCCTACCCTTATCAAATCTTTCACTCCTTCGGTTGCAGGTGACATCTCTTTCTGGTGCTCTTGTTTCTTTTGTGTCATACTAATCCAACTGATGAGGGAGAGGGACTGCCCCTTTTTTATCTGTAGGTTTCCTGTCCTAAAGGGGCAGATCCCTCTCTCAGTTGGTGCTGCGTGGACTGCGGAAAATCCCATTACCGGTAAGTAGTTTAGTCTTTCATGATTGTAAATGTGGCGGTGCGGATTCCTTTAGCAGACATACATACACGCACACGCACATACACTCAGCTTTATATATTAGGTATATGTTTAAAGAGATATCCCTTTCTGTGGCTAAGGTAGGTGCTATTTAACCACAGAAACCAAGGGACAAGCACACGTAGATTCAGAACAACAGCCCCAGCACCAAACACAACCTGGAAAGGGCACCTTTCTCCCAAGAAATATTCTGCTGCCTAGCCCAGGCATGCATTTCTTACTAACCCAATGGCAACCTGTCCAGGGTAGGAAAGAATAAAAAAAAAAATACACTTTTGATTGATGGGTGTCATTTATGTAACTTTTTGGTGGTAGTGCATTACTCATTTTTTTAATGTGTTTGCTTGTTCTTTATTACAACATGGGTAGAATAGAATACCCTGAGGATGATGAGGAATATAATATTGGGACGGAATAGATTCACACAGATAAACACATTTCTGGATCATATATTCTTAAAATAAATTTTCCTTTACTCAGTGGTAATAGGCTGCCTGATCTATTGCAGAATATAAAATATGATATGAGTATAATGTAACAAACATGTTGAAGCAACATTGTCAATACATAGTTATTCCAAAAGCCCTTCTAAGTTGCTACACCAAGACTGCACTTAATTGCTTTACAAATAACATGAGCTTTCATTAGCACCAGATGTTCCACCAGAGGAATGAATGCTGAGTTAGCCTATCCTCATGTTTATGTTATACCCAAAAGTGCCATACTGTAAGTCATGATGTGTCCATGGCTTCCACTGCTCAAGCTGAACCTAAGCATACCTGTATAGAGCATGCACATTATTATTATTGTTGTTATTTATTATTATAGCCCTATTTATTCCATGGCGCTTTACATTTGAAAAGGGGTATACATAATGGATAGTACAATAATCATGAACAATACAAGGCACAGACTGGTACAGGAGGAGAGTACTCGGGCCGCGAGGGCTCACAGCCTACACATACATTTCAACATGAAGTCAAACAGGGCTGCTAAAAGCAATTTCAGGGTCCCATACTAGCAAAATTTTCAGGTCCTCTTGAGACTCTGCCCAGGCTCTGCCTCCAACGGCTTTTAATCTACCACAGTCCTACCACCACTCATGAAAAAACTCCACTTCTGCAAAAAGTCCTCACCAATGACACAATAACCACTGTTCGGCTCCACTATGCAACACAGTCGTTATTTTGACAGCCTGTAAAAAACTGCATGCACTGTTTTTTGGGCTGTCAAAATGATGAGCCCCAGACGGAATCATTAGCCATATGCGGGACGTGTATGTATGCTTGTATATATTTATGTATATGTGTGTGTATATATATATATATATATATATACATATATATACACACACACTCTGTGTGTGTGTGTGTGTGTGTGTGTGTGTGTGTATATATATATATATATATATATATAATATACATACATATATTGTGAGACTGTGACCGGGGTTATCTATGACGGCCGGTATGTCTCGCCCCGGTTGTGCTCACTCCATGATAGAAAGTAAATCCACTCTAGGGTTAATGCTGTTTCCCTACAGGCTGAAGGAAGGGTTAAATAGAATCAGGAACAAGGGCAGGTGTGCCGGGTGTGGGGGAGTGAACACAACTCCCTGAGCTCTCTGCTGGAGAGGCACTTGTATATTGTTGTGGACTTTTGTTTGGACATTAAAACCGTGTGCTGTGAACCTTAATGCCTGGATCCCGTGTCTTCTGCTGCGCAGCCGACCGTGCTACCTCACATATGGTGGAGAATCGGCGGGCATGACAGCCGGTGAGGTGTAGCATCCATCCCTGGTGACCCAGCAGCACATGTCCTGGATTCGAGCGGCTATACTACAGCCCAAACCCGGTGACGCCATGGAGGACATACTAAGGCAGCAGCAACAGACTAATGCACAGCTACAAGAGGCTAATGCACAGCAGCAACAGACCAATGCACACCTGCTCCGGGCGTTGGAACGCCAGCAGCAATCCTTGCAAGCGCAGGAAAAAAGGCACCAAGAACAGATGGTTCTCCTGGCCAAGTCGATCCGTGCCGGACCAGCAGCAACAACCCCGGGACAGGGTGACGACGGCAGCGTCCGGAAAGCGGTGAGACAAGCATTGCAAAAGATGACCCCGGGGGATGATGTGGAAGCGTTCCTGGCGGTGTTTGAGCGGGTGGCCGAGCGGGAAAAGCTGCCGACCCCCCAGTGGGCTGAGGTATTGTCGCCCTATCTGACGGGGGAACCCCAAAAAGCGTACCTGGACCTCTGTACCGAGGACGCCATTGACTATGTGACCCTGAAAGCCGAAATACTGGCTCGGTTGGGGGTGAATACCTATGTACGGGCTCAGCGGGTAAATCAGTGGTTCTATGAGGAAGCCAAACCCGTACGCTCCCAGGCCTATGACTTGTTGCATCTTGTAAAAAAGTGGTTGCAGCCTGACACTCTGAGCCCGGCGCAAATGGTGAAAAGGGTAGTAGTGGATCGTTTTGTGCGCACTTTACCCGTCACCGTTCAACGGTGGGTAGGACAGGGTGACCCGAGTACCCTCGACCAATTAGTGTCCCTGGTAGAGCGGCATGTGGCTACGCAGGACTTGATACGGGACACTGAGACTTTGCGTACCGCCCGTCGGTCCGGCCCCTCCAAGCCTAGGGCCAAGGACCCCCCACTGACAACGGTGCAGGAGTCCCCTACCGTCCCGTCTGAGGCCGCGGCCGCCATTCCTGAGGTCCGGAAGGTTCTGTACCCTAAACGACAACCCGTCAAGGGGGTTTCCGTCCCCATTAGATGTTGGCGATGCCAGCGGGTGGGACATATGGAAGCCCAGTGTCCACTCACCACGGAACCCATGGATTGTGGGGTTACCCGGCGGGGTTCAATGTATGCTCAGGTGGTGTGTACCGCTGACCTGGTCTCCCCAGAGACGGAGCCCCACTTGTGCCAAATACAGGTGAATGGATGTCCGGTTACAGGATTGTTGGATTCCGGAAGCTTAGTGACCCTTGTGCGATCCACCTTGAGGGCTAAAGTAAAGGCCACCGGACGTACCGTGGGGGTGGTTTGCATACATGGGGACCGCCGAGACTATCTCACAGGGATTGTCACCATCACAGCACCTTGCGGTCAGGTGCAACATGAGGTGGGACTTCTTAACACTCTTCCCTATGACGTGATCCTAGGAAGGGATCTGCCCTATTTTTGGACTTTATGGAAGGGACCCCCTAAGTCTCCTCAGATATTGGTCAGTCCGGGACCTGAGCCCTACAATCCTGAATCCGGGACACCTGCCGTAGGGGTCCCCATGATAGGGACAGAATGTGAACCCGATAGGTCGCCCCTAGAGGTATTGGCAGGAGAGGCTGAGACGGTCGAACCCATCCCGGAGTTGGAGGCGTCCCCGGATACGTTTGGGACAGCCCAACTCCAGGACCCTACATTAATACATGCCCGGAGTCGGGTGACAGTAATTGACGGGGTGGCAGAGCTGCCCGGTGCCCAGGTAAGGTACCCCCATTTCGCTCTTAAGCAGGATTTACTCTACCGGGTAGATGAAATACGGGGCGTGGGGGTAGAGCAGTTGGTGGTGCCCCAGCCGCATCGTCGGCGGGTCCTCGACTTGGCTCATCAACACCTGATGAGTGGCCACCTAGGGGTCAAGAAAACGCAGGAGCAAATATTGCAAAGGTTCTATTGGCCCGGAGTCTTTGGGGAGGTAAAACGGTTCTGCGAAACCTGCCCGGAGTGTCAGCTTACCGCACCCCTGACCCATTTTCGCAGTCCGTTGGTACCGTTACCCATTATAGAAGTCCCTTTTGAACGGATAGGGATGGATCTGGTGGGGCCCCTCGTAAAGTCCGCTCGAGGGCACCAACACATCCTAGTGATCGTTGACTATGCCACCCGGTATCCCGAGGCGATACCTCTCAGACATACTGCAGCAAAGCTTATAGCTCGGGAGTTGTTTGCTGTGTTCTGCCGGGTGGGGTTGCCCAAGGAGATCCTTACGGATCAGGGGACCCCATTCATGTCTAAAGTGACCAAAGAGCTATGCCGGCTACTCCAGATCAAGCAGTTGCGTACGTCTGTGTATCATCCTCAAACGGACGGTTTAGTCGAGCGTTTCAATAAAACCCTGAAAACCATGCTCAAAAGGGTAATTTCAAAAGACGGGAAAGACTGGGATATGATGCTTCCCTATTTGATGTTTGCCATCCGTGAGGTGCCACAGGCATCCACGGGGTTTTCGCCTTTTGAATTGTTATACGGGCGACATCCCCGGGGATTGTTGGACCTGGCAAAGGAAACATGGGAGCAAGAGCCCACCCCCCATAAAAATGTGATTGAACACATTTTGGGTATGCAGAACCGCATAAGCGCGGTCATGCCAATTGTGAAGGAGCATTTACAGGAGGCTCAGGCCGCGCAAAGCGGCCGCTACAATAGACAAGCCACCGTGTGGACCTTTAAACCCGGGGATCGGGTGTTGGTATTAATCCCCACGGCGGAGAGTAAATTCCTGGCTCAGTGGCAAGGCCCCTACGAGATAAAGGAAAGAGTCGGGGTGGTTAACTATAAAGTATTGCAGCCCGGTAGGCGGAAACCTGAACAAATATACCATGTCAACCTATTAAAACCTTGGCAGGAACGGGAAAGCCTGATGGCTGTTTTTTCCCCATCTCCCTCCTCTTCGGGTCGTTCACCTCCGGCTCCAGCGACCTCCGGAGAGGACGAACCGGAAGTAAGGATTTGAGAAGCCCTCACCAAGACTCAGAGGCGAGAGGCCAGACGGTTGGTTCAGCAGAACCCCGATATCTTCTCCGAGCTGCCCGTTAGGACCAGTCTGATACGACATGATATTGTCACCGAGCCCCACCTGAAGGTTCGCCTGAAGTCATACCGGGTACCGGAGGCTCGACGACAAGCCATATCGGAGGAAGTAAAGACAATGTTACGCCTGGGGGTCATCGAAAAATCCCGGAGTGAATGGGCTAGTCCGATTGTCCTAATACCAAAACCCGATGGCTCCTTAAGGTTCTGCAATGACTTTAGGAGATTGAACGAAATATCCAAGTTCGATCTCTACCCCATGCCCAGGGTGGATGAGCTGATTGATAGGCTGGGACAGGCGCGGTATTTTACCACGCTCGACCTGACCAAGGGGTACTGGCAGGTGCCACTGACGGAGTCCGCCAAGGAGAAAACCACTTTTGTTACGCCGGAGGGTCTCTTCCACTATGTTGTCTTGCCTTTTGGGTTACATGGCGCTCCGGCCACGTTCCAGAGGTTGATGGACTTAGTGCTGGAACCCCACCAGGCGTATGCATCAGCGTACCTTGATGACATCATTATTTACAGCTCCGATTGGCAGACCCACTTGGAACAGGTACAAGCGGTGGTGGATGCACTTCGAACAGCCGGATTGACAGCCAATCCCAAGAAATGTGCGTTGGGACTCACGGAAGCCCGCTACTTGGGCTACGTGATAGGCCAAGGAGTGATTAAGCCCCAAATTAACAAGGTTGAGGCGATCCAGAAGTGGCCTAGACCCCTGACCACGAAGCAGGTTAGGGCCTTCCTGGGTATCGTGGGGTACTACAGGAGGTTTGTAAAGGATTTTGCGGGACTATCAGCCCCCTTGACGGACCTTCTCAAAGGCAAGAAGTCCGTCATGGTGCGCTGGACTCCGCAGGCCGAGGACTCCTTCCGGGCCCTGAAGGGGGTCCTGTGCGGACAGCCCGTTCTCGTACACCCTGATTTCCGGAAGGAGTTCATAGTACAGACTGACGCCTCAGAGGTCGGCCTGGGGGCAGTGCTGTCTCAGGTGGTTCAGGGGGAGGAACACCCCGTCACCTTCTTAAGTAGGAAGCTCACCCCTCCCGAGCGGAATTATAGCGTAGTGGAGAAGGAGTGCCTGGCGATCAAGTGGGCCTTGGAGTCCCTACGCTATTACCTGCTGGGACGGCAGTTTCGCTTGGTGACGGATCACTCTCCACTGGTCTGGATGAGGTCCGCCAAGGAACGGAATGCCCGGGTTACCCGGTGGTTCCTTTCTCTGCAGAACTTCCGGTTTACGGTTGAACATAGGGCCGGTAGGTTGCAGGGCAACGCCGATGCCTTGTCCCGCGGCCCGTGTTTGATGGCGGGAGTTCAACCCCGCACGCTTGAACTGAGGGGGGGGGTATGTGAGACTGTGACCGGGGTTATCTATGACGGCCGGTATGTCTCGCCCCGGTTGTGCTCACTCCATGATAGAAAGTAAATCCACTCTAGGGTTAATGCTGTTTCCCTACAGGCTGAAGGAAGGGTTAAATAGAATCAGGAACAAGGGCAGGTGTGCCGGGTGTGGGGGAGTGAACACAACTCCCTGAGCTCTCTGCTGGAGAGGCACTTGTATATTGTTGTGGACTTTTGTTTAAACATTAAAACCGTGTGCTGTGAACCTTAATGCCTGGATCCCGTGTCTTCTGCTGCGCAGCCGACCGTGCTACCTCACAATATATATATATATATACATATATATACACACACATATATATATATATACATACACACACACACATATATATATACAGTGCCTACAAGTAGTATTCAACCCCCTGCAGATTTAGCAGGTTTACACATTCGGAATTAACTTGGCATTGGGACATTTGGACTGTAGAACAGCCTGGAAGTGTGAAATGCACTGCAGCAAAAAAGAATGTTATTTCTTTTTTTTTTTTTTTTTTTTAAATTGTGAAAAATTTATTCAGAGGGTCATTTATTATTCAACCCCTCAAACCACCAGAATTCTGTTTGGTTCCCCTAAAGTATTAAGAAGTATTTCAGGCACAAAGAACAATGAGCTTCACATGTTTGGATTAATTATCTCTTTTAACAGCCTTTTCTGACTAATTCAGACCCTCCCCAAACTTGTGAACAGCACTCATACTTGGTCATCATGGGAAAGACAAAGGAGCATTCCAAGGCCATCAGAGACAAGATCGTGGAGGGTCACAAGGCTGGCAAGGGGTACAAAACCCTTTCCAAGGAGTTGGGCCTACCTGTCTCCACTGTTGGGAGCATCATCCGGAAGTGGAAGGCTTATGGAACTACTGTTAGCCTTCCACGGCCTGGACAGCCTTTGAAAGTTTCCACCCGTGTCGAGGCCAGGCTTGTCCGAAGAGTCAAGGCTAACCCAAGGACAACAAGGAAGGAGCTCCGGGAAGATCTCATGGCAGTGGGGACATTGGTTTCAGTCAATACCATAAGTAACGTACTCCAGCGCAATGGTCTACATTCCAGACGAGCCCGTAAGGTACCTTTACTTTCAAAGCGTCATGTCAAGGCTCGTCTACAGTTTGCTCATGATCACTTGGAGGACTCTGAGACAGACTGGTTCAAGGTTCTCTGGTCTGATGAGACCAAGATCGAGATCTTTGGTGCCAACAACACATGTGACGTTTGGAGACTGGATGGCACTGCATACAACCCCAAGAATACCATCCCTACAGTCAAGCATGGTGGTGGCAGCATCATGCTGTGGGGCTGTTTCTCAGCCAAGGGGCCTGGCCATCTGGTCCGCATCCATGGGAAGATGGATAGCATGGCCTACCTGGAAATTTTGGCCAAGAACCTCCGCTCCTCCATCAAGGATCTTAAGATGGGTCATCATTTCATCTTCCAACAAGACAACGACCCAAAGCACACAGCCAAGAAAACCAAGGCCTGGTTCAAGAGAGAAAAAATCAAGGTGTTGCAGTGGCCTAGTCAGTCTCCTGACCTTAACCCAATTGAAAACTTGTGGAAGGAGCTCAAGATTAAAGTCCACATGAGACACCCAAAGAACCTAGATAACTTGGAGAAGATCTGCATGGAGGAGTGGGCCAAGATAACTCCAGAGACCTGTGCCGGCCTGATCAGGTCTTATAAAAGACGATTATTAGCTGTAATTGCAAACAAGGGTTATTCCACAAAATATTAAACATAGGGGTTGAATAATAATTGACCTACACTTTTATATTGAAAATGTATTAAAATTTAACTGAGCAACATAACTTGTTGGTTTGTAAGATTTATGCATCTGTTAATAAATCCTGCTCTTGTTTGAAGTTTGCAGGCTCTAACTGATTTGCATCTTATCAAACCTGCTAAATCTGCAGGGGGTTGAATACTACTTGTAGGCACTGTATATATATACACACACACACACACACACAGTGTGTATGTGTGTGTGTGTATATATATATATATATATTTATATATATATATATATATATATATATATATATATATATATATATACAGTTAGGTCCAGAAATATTTGGACAGTGACACAAGTTTAGTTATTTTAGCTGTTTACAAAAACATGTTCAGAAATACAATTATATATATAATATGGGCTGAAAGTGCACACTCCCAGCTGCAATATGAGAGTTTTCACATCCAAATCGGAGAAAGGGTTTAGGAATCATAGCTCTGTAATGCATAGCCTCCTCTTTTTCAAGGGACCAAAAGTAATTGGACAAGGGACTCTAAGGGCTGCAATTAACTCTGAAGGCGTCTCCCTCGTTAACCTGTAATCAATGAAGTAGTTAAAAGGTCTGGGGTTGATTACAGGTGTGTGGTTTTGCATTTGGAAGCTGTTGCTGTGACCAGACAACATGCGGTCTAAGGAACTCTCAATTGAGGTGAAGCAGAACATCCTGAGGCTGAAAAAAAAGAAAAAATCCATCAGAGAGATAGCAGACATGCTTGGAGTAGCAAAATCAACAGTCGGGTACATTCTGAGAAAAAAGGAATTGACTGGTGAGCTTGGGAACTCAAAAAGGCCTGGGCGTCCACGGATGACAACAGTGGTGGATGATCGCCGCATACTTTCTTTGGTGAAGAACAACCCGTTCACAACATCAACTGAAGTCCAGAACACTCTCAGTGAAGTAGGTGTATCTGTCTCTAAGTCAACAGTAAAGAGAAGACTCCATGAAAGTAAATGCAAAGGGTTCACATCTAGATGCAAACCATTCATCAATTCCAAAAATAGACAGGCCAGAGTTAAATTTGCTGAAAAACACCTCATGAAGCCAGCTCAGTTCTGGAAAAGTATTCTATGGACAGATGAGACCAAGATCAACCTGTACCAGAATGATGGGAAGAAAAAAGCTTGGAGAAGAAAGGGAACGGCACATGATCCAAGGCACACCACATCCTCTGTAAAACATGGTGGAGGCAACGTGATGGCATGGCCATGCATGGCTTTCAATGGCACTGGGTCACTTGTGTTTATTGATGACATAACAGCAGACAAGAGTAGCCAGATGAATTCTGAAGTGTACCGGGATATACTTTCAGCCCAGATTCAGCCAAATGCTGCAAAGTTGATCGGACGGCGCTTCATAGTACAGATGGACAATGACCCCAAGCATACAGCCAAAGCTACCCAGGAGTTCATGAGTGCAAAAAAGTGGAACATTCTGCAATGGCCAAGTCAATCACCAGATCTTAACCCAATTGAGCATGCATTTCACTTGCTCAAATCCAGACTTATGACGGAAAGACCCACAAACAAGCAAGACCTGAAGGCTGCGGCTGTAAAGGCCTGGCAAAGCATTAAGAAGGAGGAAACCCAGTGTTTGGTGATGTCCATGGGTTCCAGACTTAAGGCAGTGATTGACTCCAAAGGATTCGCAACAAAATATTGAAAATAAAAAATTTTTTCTTGGGTTTGGTTTATTTGTCCAATTACTTTTGACCTCCTAAAATGTGGAGTGTTTGTAAAGAAATGTGTACAATTCCTACAATTTCTATCAGATATGTTTGTTCAAACCTTCAAATTAAACGTTACAATCTGCACTTGAATTCTGTTGTAGAGGTTTCATTTCAAATCCAATGTGGTGGCATGCAGAGCCCAACTTGCGAAAATTCTGTCACTGTCCAAATATTTCTGGACCTAACTGTATACACACACACAGTGTATCACAGAGGACACAGGCTGCCGGCTGTAAAATATATATATATATATATACTGTAAATATATATATATATTATATATAATATATATATATATATATATATACAGTTAGGTCCAGAAATATTTGGACAGTGACACAATTTTCGCGAGTTGGGCTCTGCATGCCACCACATTGGATTTGAAATGAAACCTCTACAACAAAATTCAAGTGCAGATTGTAACGTTTAATTTGAAGGTTTGAACAAAAATATCTGATAGAAATTGTAGGAATTGTACACATTTCTTTACAAACACTCCACATTTTAGGAGGTCAAAAGTAATTGGACAAATAAACCAAACCCCATACAAAATATTTTTATTTTCAATATTTTGTTGCGAATCCTTTGGAGGCAATCACTGCCTTAAGTCTGGAACCCATGGACATCACCAAACGCTGGGTTTCCTCCTTCTTAATGCTTTGTCAGGCCTTTACAGCCGCAGCCTTCAGGTCTTGCTTGTTTGTGGGTCTTTCCGTCTTAAGTCTGGATTTGAGCAAGTGAAATGCATGCTCAATTGGGTTAAGATCTGGTGATTGACTTGGCCATTGCAGAATGTTCCACTTTTTTGCACTCATGAACTCCTGGGTAGCTTTGGCTGTATGCTTGGGGTCATTGTCCATCTGTACTATGAAGCGCCGTCCGATCAACTTTGCGGCATTTGGCTGAATCTGGGCTGAAAGTATATCCCGGTACACTTCAGAATTCATCCGGCTACTCTTGTCTGCTGTTATGTCATCAATAAACACATGTGACCCAGTGCCATTGAAAGCCATGCATGCCCATGCCATCACGTTGCCTCCACCATGTTTTACAGAGGATGTGGTGTGCCTTGGATCATGTGCCGTTCCCTTTCTTCTCCAAACTTTTTTCTTCCCATCATTCTGGTACAGGTTGATCTTTGTCTCATCTGTCCATAGAATACTTTTCCAGAACTGAGCTGGCTTCATGAGGTGTTTTTCAGCAAATTTAACTCTGGCCTGTCTATTTTTGGAATTGATGAATGGTTTGCATCTAGATGTGAACCCTTTGTATTTACTTTCATGGAGTCTTCTCTTTACTGTTGACTTAGAGACAGATACACCTACTTCACTGAGAGTGTTCTGGACTTCAGTTGATGTTGTGAACGGGTTCTTCTTCACCAAAGAAAGTATGCGGCGATCATCCACCACTGTTGTCATCCGTGGACGTCCAGGCCTTTTTGAGTTCCCAAGCTCACCAGTCAATTCCTTTTTTCTCAGAATGTACCCGACTGTTGATTTTGCTACTCCAAGCATGTCTGCTATCTCTCTGATGGATTTTTTCTTTTTTTTCAGCCTCAGGATGTTCTGCTTCACCTCAATTGAGAGTTCCTTAGACCGCATGTTGTCTGGTCACAGCAACAGCTTCCAAATGTAAAACCACACACCTGTAATCAACCCCAGACCTTTTAACTACTTCATTGATTACAGGTTAACAAGGGAGACGCCTTCAGAGTTAATTGCAGCCCTTAGAGTCCCTTGTCCAATTACTTTTGGTCCCTTGAAAAAGAGGAGGCTATGCATTACAGAGCTATGATTCCTAAACCCTTTCTCCGATTTGGATGTGAAAACTCTCATATTGCAGCTGGGAGTGTGCACTTTCAGCCCATATTATATATATAATTGTATTTCTGAACATGTTTTTGTAAACAGCTAAAATAACAAAACTTGTGTCACTGTCCAAATATTTCTGGACCTAACTGTATATATATATATATATATATATATATATATATATATATATAGGACACAGGCTAAATCTATTGTTAGCGTCTTTCTGCAGTTTATATATTATACACACGTAGCCCTGCTACATGCCCTTAGACATACCTGGCTATGCTACCTGCCCATGCACGACTCTGCTACATTCCCACAGACATGCACGGTTCTGCTTCATTCCCATAAACATACTCTGCTCTGCTACATGTCCATAGACATACACTGCTCTGCTACATGCAAATATAGACATGCACACTACATGTACATAGACACACACAGTTCTGCTATATGCACACTATGTGCACATATTGACAAACACAGCTCTACTACATTCACACTACATGCACATATAGACAAACATAGCTCTACTACATGCACATATAGACACACACAGCTCTGCTACATGCTCACTACATGCACATGCAGACACACACAGCTCTGCTACATGCAAACTAAATACACATTAAAAAAACAAACAAAAAAGTGAGCTGGAGTATGAGTTCATGTACATGCAACTTGTAAGCTCATGTTCACACTGGCCATAAAACAAAGAAAACCCAAGATAAAAATAATATGGACGTATACCCTGCTGTAACTAAATAAACACATAATAGATATAAATAAACATAGGGTACTTTATAAACACTGTTTTGATCAAAAAAAGCGTAAAGCCATCCCACTGTGACAAGGTGTACCCAATCGGGACAGTAACTACATTCTCTAATATTAACACTAAATGCACATGTAGACACACACACAGCTGGTGCTACATGCACACTACATGCACATATAGATACAAACAGCCCTGCAATGGGCCCATTGATTTATAGACACATTCTACATTGCCATATCTTGCAGTTTCTGATTGGTGCAGAACAGGAGGGGAGCCACTGGGACCTGCATGGAGACTGCAGGACCTTCCAAATCACCTTTCTGGTTATGTGATCAGGCACATGAACAGTCACAAGTGTTTGAAAAAATACAAAAGTATTTATTAATCATTGTGACACATAGAGGACATACACAGAAGGATGGTGAGTTAAAATCAAGACAGCAAAACAAAGGGCGGTGTTACAAAGGGTGGGACCTTGTGAAAGGATATAAATCCCATACAGTTTAAGCTGTAGTAGAAAAAGAGCTCAACCTTGCAGGAGGGTACCAAACAAATGTGGCAGAAATCAAAGGTATAGAGAACCATATATATTAACCCTTATAGGGAATTAGAAGGTCAAATAAATGGCAATGGTTTGGTGGCACAATAGTAGAATAAGAATCTTATTATGGTCAAATGCAAGTATCACAATAAGATAATAATAGAAACTGAATCAAAGATTGATTAATGCTAGTATGATATATGTATAGAAATGGGTATAAGTATCTGCATATTGTAATTTAAATATACTGATATACATAGACCAATATAGATCACATATGAAACGCAGAAGGACTAAATACATGAACCAAATCGCTATAGGAGAAACCAAAACAAAAACAAGAGAGGCGATCTGCGGTTCAATACATATTTTTATTTGTATAAATTTTCATAAAAGTATGGACAAGTGAGGGGAGGAAAACAACGGTGTACATCACCGCAAACTTTTAGGTACAGAATAATGTATGCCAGGTATCTTCAGTAATACAAGATATAAGGTCATATCCAATAAGAGTGGAAGTCCTACAGTTAGGAGAAGGACCACATCGGGTCAATGCATCAATCTATTCCTGCTGGAACACCAATTGATAGGCAATATAAGCCATATCCATAACAATCCATATAAATATCCAAGCAGGAAGGATTGAGTCAGGACCTAAGACGTGGAAAAAACTCCAAATATTATCCGCTGTTATAAAACAATGGCGTATTGGATGCACATCCGTATTCATGCATCAAAGGATATCAACAGATGGTTTTTATGTGTGTAGATGTAAATTACACATAAGTATTAAATGCATATAGAAAAAACCGCGGCATGAGTAGAAACATAGGAATACCTCACGGGCATGTAAATGTGTTGATCCACATCCATATGCTTACATGCATGCAACTGCATATATACACACCGAAATCCCCATGGAAATCAATGGAGTATCTTCCATGGAAGTCAATAGGTGTATCCTGTTAGATGGAATGCAGGGGTTTAATGGTATATGCCTATATAGATACCATATGCCCATATATCGCAACCAAAATTATCAATGTGCTGATCATAAAGAACCGCATTCACTGCGAGCTCTAATGAAGAGGTCACAGCATACAAACACCATATATATAAAAATATTCATTCAAAGGTGATTTGCATGTGTATAAGGCAAATTTTATACAAGATCAACACATATGATAAACGGCGGCATGGGCAATAATATAAAATACCCTACATGCAATTACACGCATGCAATTGCATACATACACACCGAAATCCCCATGGAAATTAATAGAGTATCTTCCATGGAAATCGATGAATGTATCATGCAGGATGGAATGCAAAGGTTTAAATGATATATGCCTACATAGATACATGTACCAAAATTGGAACCATAATAAGCGGACACACACAAGTCATAGTATCATGACTTAGTGCAGCCAAGCCACATAGGCATGACCTCACAACGATTACCAATCATGTGCTCGCTTAAACGGATGTGTTGAATAAATCACAGGCCACAGCACGTGCAAGTGTTAGGGCAAAAAAGCATCTAGCACCACGGGGCAATATGGCCAATAGTGCCACCGGGTAGCAAGGATTAAAGCACCAACACTACACAAGTACTACTGGTCGGCGACCACCATCAAAATAACAGCGGAGAGGATTATGTTCTCACTTAGAGGGGCTAAGCCCACTCTCTGGACGGACCCAATAAGAAATAAGACATTACCTAAGATGTAAGGTTTGCAGGTGGAATGCGCCCGATGCGCATTTCGGAATGTACCTTCGTCAGGGGGCGTGACCGGAACAAGCGGGGGTGCCGTTAAAATAGGCCTTCATCCCCCAGCTGATTGGGCAGATCATCGGACGCATCCGCCGCCGGCCGACCGGAAGCCCCGCCCCGCAAGCGCGTCATGGCCCCACAGGACGCCGGGTAACAACACCCGGCGTCCCCGTAGCCATAGAGACGCACCCGCGGGAACAGGACTCCCAGGCAAGCGGCGCATGCGTCAACCACCCAGCCAGGAGGGGGATAAATAGAAAAAAAGGGATATAGTCTGTCAGAGCTGTCAATACAGGGAAAGGACACAGGAAGAGGCCCACTGATTACCTCTACCGAACATAGACATACCATCAGTTCCATCTTAACACAAATTAATAATAGCCATATAATAATGCCAGACAAGATAAGCACACACATTATATACAATGCTTCAATTAAGGATGATTACACAATGCACAAATTACATATAATGCATAAATGGAAATAAGCATATGTTTATCGTGGCAAAAAATTGAAGAAATATATATAGAAAAAGATATATAAAACTGATGAGAAATTGTGTATGAGGAATATCCAGATGATGCACTGCAGTCAGGAAGGAATCCATCCAAGTACTCATCCCATATATATACAGCATGATGGCGAGAAATCAATCGCCAATGCAGAAGACACGTACCAATATTTGCTACCATTGGGCCTAAAACAATAATAAAATTAAAAACAATTAAAATCAAAAAACACCACAACAATTACAGAAACGAAGTAAAACTCATGTTTTCATTAAGGCCCTGGGGCTGCACTGTACGAAGACGCCAAATCCACTGCGTCTCCAATTGCGCCAGTCGCTGACTGATTCTACCCCCACGAACATCCACTTCCAAGACATCAATTCCACGGACTAAAAACCCCTTCGAATCGCACTCATGAAAGAGTTTGAAGTGCCGCGGAATTGTCTTGAGAGTGGAAATATCAGTGTGTTCCCGTGCGGCTTCTATTCCCAACACGTGCTCACGAACCCGAACTTTCAACTGTCGGGTCGTGAGCCCAATATAGATCTTGGGACAGGGACAAACTCCGTAATAAATTACAGACTTTGATTCGCACGTGATCCTCTTTCTGATAGTATAGTTCTTCGTGGAGGAAGAATCGCAAAAGGTGCTTGTCCGCAATACATTGCCTAATAGTAGGGCCTAATAACAACGCTGACAACAAGGTGATTAATCTTAGTTCACATATACTTAGTAAATCTGATTTATCCCTATTGTCTAGAGGTTTATCCTTTTCACCAGTGGCTGGACTAAATTTGTTCACGCTGACTAAAGATTTACATCTTTTCGCTCGATCTCTTTTATTTAAAAGATACTTTTTCGATGATACATCTCGAATTTTGTTTCCTACAGAAAAAGAACAAGCGGCGCTAGCAATACTATCTGAGTTAGAATCTGAACATAGAGCTGGTGAGGGAGGTAAGGTACCATCTTGTATTAAACCTACTTCTAAAAAATCTTTACCGTTATCCTCCTGTGCAAACATTGATTTGTTTGTACAGGTGGTATCTAAAGACCTCGAAAACTTGTCTAGTCGGGTCAGGATTGATAATCTATCTAAGAATGAACGTGATCGTCTTCAGGAGTTGCAACGGCTACCAGATGTTACAATGAAGCCCGCGGATAAAGGGGGAAATATAGTCATCTGGCCGACATCTGCTTACGAGAAAGAGGCGTTCCGCCAATTAAGGGATAATATATGTTACAAGAAACTAACATTTAACCCCCTTAGTAAATATGTTACAGAACTCAAGCAGATTATATATGCGGCTAAAGATGACTGTATTATCTCCCCCGAATTGGCGTCGGCTTTGATTGTAACTGAACCCAGGATTGCTACATTATACCTATTACCAAAAATACACAAAAACTCCTCCTCTCCTCCGGGTCGCCCAATTATTTCCGGAAATGGGAACTTCCTTGAGAACATCAATAAGTGGCTTGATGACCAACTTCAGCCACTTGTTAGGAATCTTCCTTCCTTTATCCAGGATACGGGTGATTTTCTGAGACGAATAGACGGACTATATGTGGGTAAAGATTCTCTTTTAGCATCTTGTGATGTTGAATCCTTGTACACCAGTATCCGACATGCTGACGGAATCAGAGCAGTAAGATTTTATCTGAGTATGAGTAATTTGTCACCTAGTTTTGTGGATTTGGTGTTGCGGTTGTTGGAGTTCGCGTTGACACATCATTTCTTTATTTTTAAGGGGTCCTTTTATCTCCAGCTCCAGGGCACAGCAATGGGCGCTTCTTTTGCGCCAGCCTATGCTAATTTGTTCCTGGGGCTGTGGGAGAGGGACCTCCCCCTGGCAGATTTGGAGTCGTCGATGGGCCGAGTCCTTCTTTGGACTCGGTACATCGACGATATTTTCCTGATCTGGCAGGGGTCTATTGATTTATTCTTGTTGTTTGTCGACGATTTGAACTCCAATGACCGCAACATCCGTCTTACGCATCAAAGCTCAGCTGATTCCGTGGCATTTTTGGATGTACTGGTGTACAGGGACTCTGAGGACTGTTTACAGTCCAACTTACATCGTAAATCAACAGCGACGAATACACTACTTCATGCGTCATCATTTCATCCCCCACATATGATCCGTTCTATACCTGTTGGACAATTTCTCCGTATCCGCCGTCTTTGTTCTAATGATTGTGATTTTGAACTCCAGGCGGCAGAATTAACTAAGCGTTTTTCGGAGAGGGGGTACAGCAAACGCACGATCAAACGTGCATATCATAGAGCTAAATATTCCGTGAGGAATGATTTGCTGTACTCCAAGAAGGTGCGGAGCAGTGATTCAACCATTAGGTTTATCACTAATTACTGCTCCGCACATTCTGATATTCGTGATATTTTGTTGAAGTCCTGGCCGATTCTACAGGCTGATTCCATACTGGCCAAAATTTTACCCTCAAGACCACAGATTACTCTACGTAGAGCCAAAAATTTAAAGGACTACTTGGTTCATAGTCTTTATGAAAGTGGTCCACGTCCTTTGTTCCCCAGTGTGCCGGCCGTTAGGACTGGTTGCTCACCATGTGGTAAATGTGTGGCTTGTCCCAATGTATTGCGGACAAGCACCTTTTGCGATTCTTCCTCCACGAAGAACTATACTATCAGAAAGAGGATCACGTGCGAATCAAAGTCTGTAATTTATTACGGAGTTTGTCCCTGTCCCAAGATCTATATTGGGCTCACGACCCGACAGTTGAAAGTTCGGGTTCGTGAGCACGTGTTGGGAATAGAAGCCGCACGGGAACACACTGATATTTCCACTCTCAAGACAATTCCGCGGCACTTCAAACTCTTTCATGAGTGCGATTCGAAGGGGTTTTTAGTCCGTGGAATTGATGTCTTGGAAGTGGATGTTCGTGGGGGTAGAATCAGTCAGCGACTGGCGCAATTGGAGACGCAGTGGATTTGGCGTCTTCGTACAGTGCAGCCCCAGGGCCTTAATGAAAACATGAGTTTTACTTCGTTTCTGTAATTGTTGTGGTGTTTTTTGATTTTAATTGTTTTTAATTTTATTATTGTTTTAGGCCCAATGGTAGCAAATATTGGTACGTGTCTTCTGCATTGGCGATTGATTTCTCGCCATCATGCTGTATATATATGGGATGAGTACTTGGATGGATTCCTTCCTGACTGCAGTGCATCATCTGGATATTCCTCATACACAATTTCTCATCAGTTTTATATATCTTTTTCTATATATATTTCTTCAATTTTTTGCCACGATAAACATATGCTTATTTCCATTTATGCATTATATGTAATTTGTGCATTGTGTAATCATCCTTAATTGAAGCATTGTATATAATGTGTGTGCTTATCTTGTCTGGCATTATTATATGGCTATTATTAATTTGTGTTAAGATGGAACTGATGGTATGTCTATGTTCGGTAGAGGTAATCAGTGGGCCTCTTCCTGTGTCCTTTCCCTGTATTGACAGCTCTGACAGACTATATCCCTTTTTTTCTATTTATCCCCCTCCTGGCTGGGTGGTTGACGCATGCGCCGCTTGCCTGGGAGTCCTGTTCCCGCGGGTGCGTCTCTATGGCTACGGGGACGCCGGGTGTTGTTACCCGGCGTCCTGTGGGGCCATGACGCGCTTGCGGGGCGGGGCTTCCGGTCGGCCGGCGGCGGATGCGTCCGATGATCTGCCCAATCAGCTGGGGGATGAAGGCCTATTTTAACGGCACCCCCGCTTGTTCCGGTCACGCCCCCTGACGAAGGTACATTCCGAAATGCGCATCGGGCGCATTCCACCTGCAAACCTTACATCTTAGGTAATGTCTTATTTCTTATTGGGTCCGTCCAGAGAGTGGGCTTAGCCCCTCTAAGTGAGAACATAATCCTCTCCGCTGTTATTTTGATGGTGGTCGCCGACCAGTAGTACTTGTGTAGTGTTGGTGCTTTAATCCTTGCTACCCGGTGGCACTATTGGCCATATTGCCCCGTGGTGCTAGATGCTTTTTTGCCCTAACACTTGCACGTGCTGTGGCCTGTGATTTATTCAACACATCCGTTTAAGCGAGCACATGATTGGTAATCGTTGTGAGGTCATGCCTATGTGGCTTGGCTGCACTAAGTCATGATACTATGACTTGTGTGTGTCCGCTTATTATGGTTCCAATTTTGGTACATGTATCTATGTAGGCATATATCATTTAAACCTTTGCATTCCATCCTGCATGATACATTCATCGATTTCCATGGAAGATACTCTATTAATTTCCATGGGGATTTCGGTGTGTATGTATGCAATTGCATGCGTGTAATTGCATGTAGGGTATTTTATATTATTGCCCATGCCGCCGTTTATCATATGTGTTGATCTTGTATAAAATTTGCCTTATACACATGCAAATCACCTTTGAATGAATATTTTTATATATATGGTGTTTGTATGCTGTGACCTCTTCATTAGAGCTCGCAGTGAATGCGGTTCTTTATGATCAGCACATTGATAATTTTGGTTGCGATATATGGGCATATGGTATCTATATAGGCATATACCATTAAACCCCTGCATTCCATCTAACAGGATACACCTATTGACTTCCATGGAAGATACTCCATTGATTTCCATGGGGATTTCGGTGTGTATATATGCAGTTGCATGCATGTAAGCATATGGATGTGGATCAACACATTTACATGCCCGTGAGGTATTCCTATGTTTCTACTCATGCCGCGGTTTTTTCTATATGCATTTAATACTTATGTGTAATTTACATCTACACACATAAAAACCATCTGTTGATATCCTTTGATGCATGAATACGGATGTGCATCCAATACGCCATTGTTTTATAACAGCGGATAATATTTGGAGTTTTTTCCACGTCTTAGGTCCTGACTCAATCCTTCCTGCTTGGATATTTATATGGATTGTTATGGATATGGCTTATATTGCCTATCAATTGGTGTTCCAGCAGGAATAGATTGATGCATTGACCCGATGTGGTCCTTCTCCTAACTGTAGGACTTCCACTCTTATTGGATATGACCTTATATCTTGTATTACTGAAGATACCTGGCATACATTATTCTGTACCTAAAAGTTTGCGGTGATGTACACCGTTGTTTTCCTCCCCTCACTTGTCCATACTTTTATGAAAATTTATACAAATAAAAATATGTATTGAACCGCAGATCGCCTCTCTTGTTTTTGTTTTGGTTTCTCCTATAGCGATTTGGTTCATGTATTTAGTCCTTCTGCGTTTCATATGTGATCTATATTGGTCTATGTATATCAGTATATTTAAATTACAATATGCAGATACTTATACCCATTTCTACCCTTGTTCTTCTTACTGTGTTATGCACAGACTTAGGTATATTTAAGATGGACTATAAGGCCATGGAATCGTCATGGTTGAATCAAGTGGACCAAGTGTTTGGAGAGGTTTCCACGGATAATGAGATCAATAGTGGACCGGATCTAGATCTCATGTTTTCTGAGATTATTTCTCTTCTAAGTAAACGTACACGCCTTTGGTGGAGCAGGTTACTTTTGACCAAATATATGGATAAAAAATTAATACCACGCGGTCTTAGGGTGAGACTAACACCAACCTTTGTGGTTGAGGACCAGGACTTTATATCTAAATGGGAGGACATGTGCAATGGTTGCTCCTTTAGTCTTATGCAACTCCTGATAGACTTGAATACCTCTAATATTGCCAAGATGGACTCTGCTATTGATCAAAAACAGACCTCCTTTCGGTCCATTTGCCCTCCTGACAAGGCTGACAAGTATGATTCTGAGGCTATGAAGAAGGTTGACTCCCTTGTGAAACAAATTCGAGATGTTCATCTGAGGAAGTTTAGACGTGACCAGAAGGATTTTTCTGAGAATAAAGTTTACTTCTGGCGTAAATCATTTGCCATCCAGGAGGGAACGAGACGTCCCTCTGCCCTGTCCAATACATCCTCTTTGAGTGAAGTATCTGAAGCATCTGATTCCAGCACTAGATCGGGAGCGACATATGGCGGTGGTGGCTTTCCTAGATACCAGCCTCCTTGGTATAAAAAACCTAAAGGGCCTAATAACAACGCTGACAACAAGGTGATTAATCTTAGTTCACATATACTTAGTAAATCTGATTTATCCCTATTGTCTAGAGGTTTATCCTTTTCACCAGTGGCTGGACTAAATTTGTTCACGCTGACTAAAGATTTACATCTTTTCGCTCGATCTCTTTTATTTAAAAGATACTTTTTCGATGATACATCTCGAATTTTGTTTCCTACAGAAAAAGAACAAGCGGCGCTAGCAATACTATCTGAGTTAGAATCTGAACATAGAGCTGGTGAGGGAGGTAAGGTACCATCTTGTATTAAACCTACTTCTAAAAAATCTTTACCGTTATCCTCCTGTGCAAACATTGATTTGTTTGTACAGGTGGTATCTAAAGACCTCGAAAACTTGTCTAGTCGGGTCAGGATTGATAATCTATCTAAGAATGAACGTGATCGTCTTCAGGAGTTGCAACGGCTACCAGATGTTACAATGAAGCCCGCGGATAAAGGGGGAAATATAGTCATCTGGCCGACATCTGCTTACGAGAAAGAGGCGTTCCGCCAATTAAGGGATAATATATGTTACAAGAAACTAACATTTAACCCCCTTAGTAAATATGTTACAGAACTCAAGCAGATTATATATGCGGCTAAAGATGACTGTATTATCTCCCCCGAATTGGCGTCGGCTTTGATTGTAACTGAACCCAGGATTGCTACATTATACCTATTACCAAAAATACACAAAAACTCCTCCTCTCCTCCGGGTCGCCCAATTATTTCCGGAAATGGGAACTTCCTTGAGAACATCAATAAGTGGCTTGATGACCAACTTCAGCCACTTGTTAGGAATCTTCCTTCCTTTATCCAGGATACGGGTGATTTTCTGAGACGAATAGACGGACTATATGTGGGTAAAGATTCTCTTTTAGCATCTTGTGATGTTGAATCCTTGTACACCAGTATCCGACATGCTGACGGAATCAGAGCAGTAAGATTTTATCTGAGTATGAGTAATTTGTCACCTAGTTTTGTGGATTTGGTGTTGCGGTTGTTGGAGTTCGCGTTGACACATCATTTCTTTATTTTTAAGGGGTCCTTTTATCTCCAGCTCCAGGGCACAGCAATGGGCGCTTCTTTTGCGCCAGCCTATGCTAATTTGTTCCTGGGGCTGTGGGAGAGGGACCTCCCCCTGGCAGATTTGGAGTCGTCGATGGGCCGAGTCCTTCTTTGGACTCGGTACATCGACGATATTTTCCTGATCTGGCAGGGGTCTATTGATTTATTCTTGTTGTTTGTCGACGATTTGAACTCCAATGACCGCAACATCCGTCTTACGCATCAAAGCTCAGCTGATTCCGTGGCATTTTTGGATGTACTGGTGTACAGGGACTCTGAGGACTGTTTACAGTCCAACTTACATCGTAAATCAACAGCGACGAATACACTACTTCATGCGTCATCATTTCATCCCCCACATATGATCCGTTCTATACCTGTTGGACAATTTCTCCGTATCCGCCGTCTTTGTTCTAATGATTGTGATTTTGAACTACAGGCGGCAGAATTAACTAAGCGGTTTTCGGAGAGGGGGTACAGCAAACGCACGCTCAAACGTGCATATCACAGAGCTAAATATTCCGTGAGGAATGATTTGCTGTACTCCAAGAAGGTGCGGAGCAGTGATTCAACCATTAGGTTTATCACTAATTACTGCTCCGCACATTCTGATATTCGTGATATTTTGTTGAAGTCCTGGCCGATTCTACAGGCTGATTCCATACTGGCCAAAATTTTACCCTCAAGACCACAGATTACTCTACGTAGAGCCAAAAATTTAAAGGACTACTTGGTTCATAGTCTTTATGAAAGTGGTCCACGTCCTTTGTTCCCCAGTGTGCCGGCCGTTAGGACTGGTTGCTCACCATGTGGTAAATGTGTGGCTTGTCCCAATGTATTGCGGACAAGCACCTTTTGCGATTCTTCCTCCACGAAGAACTATACTATCAGAAAGAGGATCACGTGCGAATCAAAGTCTGTAATTTATTACGGAGTTTGTCCCTGTCCCAAGATCTATATTGGGCTCACGACCCGACAGTTGAAAGTTCGGGTTCGTGAGCACGTGTTGGGAATAGAAGCCGCACGGGAACACACTGATATTTCCACTCTCAAGACAATTCCGCGGCACTTCAAACTCTTTCATGAGTGCGATTCGAAGGGGTTTTTAGTCCGTGGAATTGATGTCTTGGAAGTGGATGTTCGTGGGGGTAGAATCAGTCAGCGACTGGCGCAATTGGAGACGCAGTGGATTTGGCGTCTTCGTACAGTGCAGCCCCAGGGCCTTAATGAAAACATGAGTTTTACTTCGTTTCTGTAATTGTTGTGGTGTTTTTTGATTTTAATTGTTTTTAATTTTATTATTGTTTTAGGCCCAATGGTAGCAAATATTGGTACGTGTCTTCTGCATTGGCGATTGATTTCTCGCCATCATGCTGTATATATATGGGATGAGTACTTGGATGGATTCCTTCCTGACTGCAGTGCATCATCTGGATATTCCTCATACACAATTTCTCATCAGTTTTATATATCTTTTTCTATATATATTTCTTCAATTTTTTGCCACGATAAACATATGCTTATTTCCATTTATGCATTATATGTAATTTGTGCATTGTGTAATCATCCTTAATTGAAGCATTGTATATAATGTGTGTGCTTATCTTGTCTGGCATTATTATATGGCTATTATTAATTTGTGTTAAGATGGAACTGATGGTATGTCTATGTTCGGTAGAGGTAATCAGTGGGCCTCTTCCTGTGTCCTTTCCCTGTATTGACAGCTCTGACAGACTATATCCCTTTTTTTCTATTTATCCCCCTCCTGGCTGGGTGGTTGACGCATGCGCCGCTTGCCTGGGAGTCCTGTTCCCGCGGGTGCGTCTCTATGGCTACGGGGACGCCGGGTGTTGTTACCCGGCGTCCTGTGGGGCCATGACGCGCTTGCGGGGCGGGGCTTCCGGTCGGCCGGCGGCGGATGCGTCCGATGATCTGCCCAATCAGCTGGGGGATGAAGGCCTATTTTAACGGCACCCCCGCTTGTTCCGGTCACGCCCCCTGACGAAGGTACATTCCGAAATGCGCATCGGGCGCATTCCACCTGCAAACCTTACATCTTAGGTAATGTCTTATTTCTTATTGGGTCCGTCCAGAGAGTGGGCTTAGCCCCTCTAAGTGAGAACATAATCCTCTCCGCTGTTATTTTGATGGTGGTCGCCGACCAGTAGTACTTGTGTAGTGTTGGTGCTTTAATCCTTGCTACCCGGTGGCACTATTGGCCATATTGCCCCGTGGTGCTAGATGCTTTTTTGCCCTAACACTTGCACGTGCTGTGGCCTGTGATTTATTCAACACATCCGTTTAAGCGAGCACATGATTGGTAATCGTTGTGAGGTCATGCCTATGTGGCTTGGCTGCACTAAGTCATGATACTATGACTTGTGTGTGTCCGCTTATTATGGTTCCAATTTTGGTACATGTATCTATGTAGGCATATATCATTTAAACCTTTGCATTCCATCCTGCATGATACATTCATCGATTTCCATGGAAGATACTCTATTAATTTCCATGGGGATTTCGGTGTGTATGTATGCAATTGCATGCGTGTAATTGCATGTAGGGTATTTTATATTATTGCCCATGCCGCCGTTTATCATATGTGTTGATCTTGTATAAAATTTGCCTTATACACATGCAAATCACCTTTGAATGAATATTTTTATATATATGGTGTTTGTATGCTGTGACCTCTTCATTAGAGCTCGCAGTGAATGCGGTTCTTTATGATCAGCACATTGATAATTTTGGTTGCGATATATGGGCATATGGTATCTATATAGGCATATACCATTAAACCCCTGCATTCCATCTAACAGGATACACCTATTGACTTCCATGGAAGATACTCCATTGATTTCCATGGGGATTTCGGTGTGTATATATGCAGTTGCATGCATGTAAGCATATGGATGTGGATCAACACATTTACATGCCCGTGAGGTATTCCTATGTTTCTACTCATGCCGCGGTTTTTTCTATATGCATTTAATACTTATGTGTAATTTACATCTACACACATAAAAACCATCTGTTGATATCCTTTGATGCATGAATACGGATGTGCATCCAATACGCCATTGTTTTATAACAGCGGATAATATTTGGAGTTTTTTCCACGTCTTAGGTCCTGACTCAATCCTTCCTGCTTGGATATTTATATGGATTGTTATGGATATGGCTTATATTGCCTATCAATTGGTGTTCCAGCAGGAATAGATTGATGCATTGACCCGATGTGGTCCTTCTCCTAACTGTAGGACTTCCACTCTTATTGGATATGACCTTATATCTTGTATTACTGAAGATACCTGGCATACATTATTCTGTACCTAAAAGTTTGCGGTGATGTACACCGTTGTTTTCCTCCCCTCACTTGTCCATACTTTTATGAAAATTTATACAAATAAAAATATGTATTGAACCGCAGATCGCCTCTCTTGTTTTTGTTCTAGTATGATATATGTATAGTGAATTGCAGCCAGATACATTCATGGATAGGTCCCACCGGAGTACACCGCCCACACCTCCGACGAAGCCGTTGCGAAACACGCGTCAGGTGTGGGCGGTGTACTCCGGTGGGACCTTCTTACCTTGGTGGGTATAATCCCTGTTTCAAGCTCCTTGCTCTCTGCAGCGATGAGTGGATCTCCATTCATCTAATGCTTACCTGAACCTGGTATATATGTAATGGCAATGTTATTTTGGTTGGAGGACTATTTAGTCCCTTTTTGCATGTACCACTTACTAGATGAGAAGTGATTGCTCCCATTTACATTTGGTTATGACCCATTATATGCACATATTGCTAATATCCATGAATGTATCTGGCTGCAATTCACTATACATATATCATACTAGCATTAATCAATCTTTGATTCAGTTTCTATTATTATCTTATTGTGATACTTGCATTTGACCATAATAAGATTCTTATTCTACTATTGTGCCACCAAACCATTGCCATTTATTTGACCTAATTCCCTACAAGGGTTAATACATATAGTTCTCTATATCTTTGATCCCTGCCATATATGACTTGTACCCTCCTGCAAGGTTGAGCTCTTTTTCTACTACAGCTTAAACTGTATGGGATTTATATCCTTTCACAAGGTCCCACCCTTTGTAACACCGCCCTTTGTTTTACTGTCTTGATATTAACTCACCATCCTTCTGTGTATGTCCTCTATGTGTCACAATGATTAATAAATACTTTTGTATTTTTTTAAACACATGTTTCCATTATTGATTATAATATATAGACTTTTGGACTGAATCAATTCCTGCTATATACTGTTAATATGGTGATTCTGGTCAATTTTTGATATTTATATGATGCATATCTGTATTTCATATTGTTTAATACATGATCAGTCACAGGTCCTCTGTTCAGCTCCTGGTAGCTTCCTATCCTGCTCTGCATCGATCACATAGATCAGTGCAGAGCAGATGGATAAAGGGCAGCTCTCTATGAGCGGCTTGGCCCCCTCAGCTTCTGCCCACTGGGCCCCATTCACCAGTAAGGGCAGTAATATCCTAATGGTGGCCCTGAAAGAAAATCTCATCCATATGCCTGATGGTGTGTTACAAGTGAAGCTCCACAAATTATTAACTTTGACTATATATAGAGTACATAAACTTTGTGTGGTTTTCCTCCCACACTCCAAAACATACTGAAAGGAAATTTACATTGTGAGCCTCAATGGCACATTGATGATCTCATTTGTAAATTGTGGAATTAATAGCACTATATACGGTAAGTAAGAAAAATAAATAAATATCCCTTTCATATACAGTCATATGAAAAAGTTTGGGCACCCCTATTAATGTTAACCTTTTTTCTTTATAACAATTTGGGTTTTTGCAACAGCTATTTCAGTTTCATATATCTAATAACTGATGGACTGAGTAATATTTCTGGATTGAAATGAGGTTTATTGTACTAACAGAAAATGTGCAATCTGCATTTAAACAAAATTTGACAGGTGCATAAGTATGGGCACCTCAACATAAAAATTACATTAATATTTTGTTCATCCTCCTTTTGCAAAAATCACAGCCTCTAGTCGCTTCCTGTAGCTTTTAATGAGTTCCTGGATCCTGGATGAAGGTATTTTTGACCATTCCTGTTTACAAAACAATTCCAGTTCAGTTAAGTTTGATGGTGGTCGATCATGGACAGCACACTTCAAATCATCCCACAGATGTTCAATGATATTCAGGTCTGGGGACTGGGATGGCCATTCCAGAACATTGTAATTGTTCCTCTGCATGAATGCCTGAGTAGATTTGGAGCAGTGTTTTGGATCATTGTCTTGCTGAACTATCCATCCCCTGCGTAACTTCAACTTCATCACTGATTCTTGCACATTATTGTGAAGAATCTGCTGATACTGAGTTGAATCCATGTGACCCTCAACTTTAACAAGATACCCGGTGCTGGCATTGGCCACACAGCGCCAAAGCATGATGGAACCTCCACCAAATTTTACTGTGGGTAGCAAGTGCTTTTCTTGGAATGCCGTGTTTTTTTGCCTCCATGCATAACACCTTTTTGTATGACCAAACAACTCAATCTTTGTTTCATCAGTCCACAGGACCTTCTTCCAAAATGTAACTGGCTTGTCCAAATGTGCTTTTGCATACCTCAGGCAACTCTTTTTGTGGCGTGCTTGCAGAAACGGCTTCTTTCGCATCACTCTCCCATACAGCTTCTCCTTGTGCAACGTGCGCTGTATTGTTGACCGATGCACATTGACACCATCTGCAGCAAGATGATGCTGCAGGTCTTTGGAGGTGGTCTGTGGGTTGTCCTTGACTGTTCTCACCATTCTTCTTCTCTGCCTTTCTGATATTTTTCGTGGCCTGCCACTTATGCGCTTAACAAGAACTGTACCTGTGTTCTTCCATTTCCTTACTATGTTCCTCACAGTGGAAACTGACAGTTTAAATCTGAGACCACTTTTGGTATCCTTCCCCTGAACAACTATGTTGAATAATCTTTGTTTTCAGATCATTTGAGAGTTGTTTTGAGGAGCCCATGATGCCACTCTTCATAGGAGATTCAAATAGGAGAACAACTTGCAAGTGGCCACCTTAAATACCTTGTCTCATGATTGGATACATCTGCCTATGAAGTTCAAAGCTCAATGAGGTTACAAAACCAATTTAGTGCTTCATTAAGTCAGTAAAAAGTAGTTAGGAGTGTTCAAATCAAGAAATTGATAAGGGTGCCCATACTTTTGCACCTGTCAAATTTTGTTTAAATGCAGATTGCACATTTTCTGTTAGTACAATAAACCTCATTTCAATCCAGAAATATTACTGAGTCCATCATTTATTAGATATATGAAACTGAAATAGCTTTGCAAAAACCCAAATTGTTATAAAGAAAAAACGTTAACATTAATAGGGGTGCCCAAACTTTTTCATATGAGTGTAAGTTATTTCTGGCAGGAGCAAAGTAAAGAGGTTTAGGGTGCTCGTTATCATTGCTTTTATGTGTGGAGCGAACACAGCAATGATTACATCAGTGCTCAACGTCGTCAGCCCATTGCCATAGTGTGCTAATGCTAATGTGTGTGGCGAGACTATCGCCACTGCAATCCCAGTGATGTGCTGTGGTGTTTGCTCAATTTATGATTGAAGGAACGTCTGAAATACAAGCTTTTTGGGAAACACATGACATTAAACAAAGTTTCTCTATGATAAACTAAAGACCCTGTTATAATGTACCTAGCATTTTAGGCATCTTTTCAGGATAAAGTGTCATGTGTATATACTGTATATGAGGAATAATACAATTCTCTATAACTTATAGTTGTCCCTGAGCTAGTGGGTGAACACTAGCTGCTGCAATGTCTCCCATAACAGTACAGAGACATATGAGCAATTCCTACTTTCCTGTCTTTATGTAGCACATCTTAAGAAGCAGAATCAGCATGGAGGAAATTATACAGCAGCACTGTGAATTCACATGGTTGGCCTTCTTAATGTTGTCTTTTTATATGTGCTGTTGATTTTGGAAGTTTAATAAAAAATCCTTTGCTTTGCAATAAAGAATATCCCGCTGTGCATCACTATTAGGGGAGCCGTCTGTCTTTTTTCTTGCTGCATGTTCATGACAAGTGTGGTGGATAGACATGAAAATAGTACAGTAGAGATGAGCAATGTTCGATTCGAACCGTTCGCCATTTCAAATTCGAGTGATTTTGGGCGGTGTTCGTGTCGTTCGACGAACTCGAACCATTTGCTTCAAGTTTGGTAGTTCGAGTTACCGTTCGATAACTGTTCGATCACCAAAAGTGTGGCTTTTCACAGTAAGGCAATGTGCGCACGTTGCATATCTGCATGCGTCCTGCGTCCCAGCACAATCCCTCTCCCTTTCCTACTCACCGATCACTGGCGCGGCGCTGTACGGCTGTCACAAAGCTCCGGCGGCTTTTCCTCTTTTGAAAATGGCTGCCGCTCATTATTCAATCTGCTATTCCCAGCTTTCCCCGCCCACCGGCGCCAATGATTTGTTGCAGTCAGACATGCCCCCATGCTGAGTGACAGCTGTCTCACTGCAACCAATCACAGCCACCGGCGGGCGGGTCTATATCATGCAGTAAAATAAATAAATAATAAAAAAAAAAAACCTGCGGTTCCCCCCAGTTTTGATACCAGCTAAGATAAAGCCACACAGCTGGAGGCTGGTATTGTCAGGATGGGGAGCGCCACATTATGGGGAGCCCACCACCCTAACAATACCAGCCAGCAGCCGCCCGGAATTGCTGCATCCATTAAATGCGACAGTCCCGGGACTCTACCCGACTCATCCCGAATTGCCCTGGTGCTGTGGCAATCGGGGTAATAAGGTTAGGTTAATCATGACAGGCGTCTCCCCGAGATACCTTCCATGATTAACCTGTAAGTGAAAGTAAATAAACACACACAACGAAAAATCCTTTATTTGGAATAAAAGACAAAAAAAAAACCTCATTTACCTCTTTATTAATCCCCAAACAACAATCCAGGTCCGAAGTAATCCACACGACGCTTTCAGCTCTGCTACATGAAGCTGACAGGGAGCGCCGTAGCACACGAGCGCTCTGTGTCAGATCCATGTAGCAACTGACGTGAGTTGCGCTGTCACTGGAGACTTCACTCAGGTAGTGCCTGCGTGTGATCTCTCTCTCTCTCTGCAATACAGAGGTCAAGATTACCAAATCTTCCTATGCTTTTCATTAAAGCTCAATGGGTAGAGCTGCCGCATAAGGCTGGAAACACATCTATGCAAGTAAAATCAGTCCAACTGGGCTGAAAAAAACTCGGCTGATTTTAGTTCACGTTAGGTCCGAGTGCAACGCAAGTGCGATGCTCTTTCTGAATAAATTAATGATTTTACTAGCGTGTGTAATACGTATTTTTTACTATGTCATCTGCCATTCACCTCTGCTACATGGACGCTGACAGCAGACACAGACAGCCATGTAGCAGAGCTGAATGGCAGATGACAGCAGACAGACAGAGCAGCACGATCAGAATGAACTCGGGTGAACGTCACCCGACTTCATTGTCATGCTGCGGCTCTGTCTGTGCCGCGTCCTGATTAGCGGTCACCTGTGAAGGGCTCACCGGTGACCGCTAATCCCCTGAGTGACTGAAGTTAGCAGCCCTCTCTCATACTCACCGATCCCCGCTCCCCGGCGCGGCGCTGCACGGCGTTCACACTGCTCCGGCGGCTTTTACTATTTTGAAAAAGCCGGCCGCTCATTAAACAATCTCGTATTCCCTGCTTTCCCCACCCATAGGCGCCTATGATTGGCTCCCCATCCTGAGAATACCAGCCTTCAGCCGTATGGCTTTATCTGGCTGGTATTAAAATTGGGGGCCGCACGCCGTTTTTTTAAATTATTTAATTTTTTATTTCACTGCACAGTATAGACACGCCCACCGGCTGCTGTGATTGGGTGCAGTGAGACACCTGTCACTCAGTGTGGGGCCATGTCTCACTGCAACCAATCATAGGCGCCTGTGGGTGGGGAAAGCAGGAAATACGAGATTGTTTAATGAGCGGCCGGCTTTTTCAAAATAGTAAAAGCCGCCGGAGCAGTGTGAATGCCGTGCAGCGCCGCACCGGGGATCGGTGAGTATGAGAGAGGAGGGGAAAATGACCGACAGACTGTGAGAGAGGGACAGAGATAGTGACGGACCGACAGAGAATAGAGACCGAGAGGGAGAGACCGACTGACAGAGAATAGTGATTGACAGACATTGTGAGACATCACTCGTTTCCAGTGTTTTAGGAAACATGCGAGAAATGTATTTAGAAAATCTCATGTCACAAGGATGGTGTGAGTGCCGTCCCGTGACATCCGATTATTTACACGCTCCCATAGACTTGCATTGGAGAGACTCGCAGTAGAAACTCTCAAAAAAGCAGCATGCTGCGATTTTTTTCTCAATCCGATTTGGACTGAGAAAAAAATCGCAAATGCGAGCTGAATCATTGACTAACGTGTCCGATTCCAATGCGAGTTTTTCTCTCATTGCTCTACTGCGAGAAACTCGCAAGTGAGAAGCAGCCCTAAGGAGAATTACTTCATGAGTTCGAGTCCCGGCCGTCCCAGTAAAGAATTTAATTTAATTTATTTATAATTTTAAATTATAATTATTATTTATTTTTAATTATAATTTATTTAATTATGCACTGAGGGGAGGAGGCGGACATCAGCTGTGAACCGCAGGACACCTCTAGAATCGGAGCAGTTCACAGAATAAGGCTGCATTGCTCTCTCCTCTCTCTCTCCTCTCTCCCTCTCCCTCTCTTTCTCTCTCCCTCTCTCCCTCTCTTCTCCCCCTCTCTTCTCTCCATCTCTTTCTTCTCTCCCTCTCTCTCTCTCCCTCTTCTTTCCCTCTCTCTTCTCTCCCACTCTCTCTCCCTCCCTCTCTCTCTTCTCTCCCTCTCTCTCTCTTCTCTCCCTCTCTCGCTCCCTCTCTCTCTCTCTTTCTCTCCCTCTTTCTTTTTCTCTCTCTTTCTCTTTCTTTTTCTCTCTTTCTTTTTCTCTCTCTTTCTGTCTCTTTCTCTCTTTTTCTCATTCTCTCTTTCTCCCTCTCTCTCTTTCTCTCTCTCTTTGTCTCTTTCTCTCTCTTTCTCTCTCTCTTTTTTTCTCTTTCTCTCTATTTTTCTCTCTCTCTTTCTCTCTCTCTTTCCCTCTCTTTTCTCTCTCTCTCAGACCTGGCGATGATCAGCTGATGCGGTCACCTGACGGAATCAGCTGACACTATAAGTCAAGCGGTGAGGCCGGCTTTTTACCGCTCGGCCGGCTAAACTAACAGTTGCTGTCGGACAGGAGTCTGCACAGAAGTGTAGTTTGTTGGGTTTTTTTTGCACTGATGCATCAGCTGATTGTATAAAAACCGTTTATACAATCAGCTGCTGTGTCATGTGATTCAGGCCCTTGAACCTGACACATCATCTGATCGCTTTGCCTTCCAGCAAACCGATCAGATGATATTGGATCCGGATTGGACAGCGCGAGATCCTTGATCCAGGATTACTGCGGAGTGGAGCTTCTTTATTTCAATAAAGATGGAGTCACTAATTGTGTTGTGTTTTATTTCTAATAAAAATATTTTTCTGTGTTGTGTTTTTTTTTTATCTGTACTAGAAAGTCTTGGTGGCCATGTCTAATATTGGCGTGACATCATGAATTTCGGGCTTAGGGCCAGTTAATAATATACAGCTAGTCCTAACTCCATTATTACCCAGCAAGCCACTCGTCACCAGGGCAGCTGGAAGAGTTGGATACAGCGCCAGAAGATGGCGCTTCTATGAAAGCGCCATTTTCTGGGGTGGCTGCAGACTGCAATTCGCAGCAGGGGTGCCCAGAAAGCTTGGGCACCCTGCGCTGTGAATTCCAATCGCCAGCTGCCTAGTTGTACCTGGCTGGACATAAAAATTGGGCTTCCCTATGTTTTTGGTTCCCAGCCAGGTACAAATAGGCAGCTGGGGGTCGAGGGCAGCCGTAGCTGCCTGCTGTACCTGGCAAGCATACAAAAACATGGCGAAGCCCACGTAATTTTTTTTTGGGGGGGGGGCAAAAAACTCCTGCATACAGTCCTGGATGGAGTATGCTGAGCCTTGTAGTTCTGCAGCTGCTGTCTGTATGGAGGAGAACAGACAGCAGCTGCAGAACTACAAGGCTCAGCATCCTCCATCCAGGACTGTATGCTGGAGGGAGAGGCAGGGGGAGCAGAACTGCAAGGCTCATCATACTTCATCCACTAGTGTATGGGGGACTGTATGCAGGAGTTTTTTTGCCCAACAGAAAAATGACGTGGGCTTTGCCATATTTTTGTATGCTAGCCAGGTACAGCAGGCCGGTACGGCTGCCCCCAACCTCCAGCTGCCTATTTGTACCCGGCTGGGAACTAAAAATATAGGAAAGTCCTTTTTTTAATTCTTTCATGAATTTCATTAAATAATTAAAAAAAAAAAAAAACAAAAAAAAAAACGACTTGGGCTTTGCCCCATTTTTGTGTCCAGTCAGGTACAACTAGGCAGCTGGTGATTGGAATCCGCAGCACAGATTGGCCCGAGGTTTCTGCGCCCCTCTGCTGCGAATTGCAGTTTGCAGCTGCCCCAGAAAATGGTGCTTTCATAGAAGCGCGATCAGGCGCTGTATCCAACTCTTCCAGCTGCCCTGGTGACGGGTAGCTCGCTGGGTAATGATGGGTTGATACTAGCTTTGTTTTACTAGCTAGTATTAAGCCAGAGATTCTTAATGTCAGGCAAGTTTGACCCGGCCATTAAGAATCTCCAATAAAAAGTTAAAAAAAAAAAAGACACCACACAGAGAAGAAATACTTTAATAGAAATAAATACACAGACATACTTAGAGACTCCATGTTTATTACTCCTTCTCACCCCTCCATGATCCTGGTCTTCTGTCTTCTTTCTCCTTCAACCCATGCAGCTCTGCTACATCAGACAGCACTGCATGGGAGGAAGACGCTGCTGCTCCCGTGCAGTCTAATCACTCAGTGAGTGAGCAGAGGCTGCGGGTTGTAAGCGGTGACGTCACCACTGCCACCGTTGAAATAGTAATCTGACAGGCGGGTTACTATAGCAAAGGTGATCTCCGTGCACCTGATTCCCGGTGCCGCTATTCACCGGCTGTAGCATCCAGTCCTTGCATGTGGGCTGACGCTGTAAAGAGCGCCCACATGCAGGAACGAGGAGCCAAGCATGTGACCAAGCATCTCGCCGGTACACGGAGATGCTCAAACGAGCACCGCGTACCGGAGAGATGCACTGACAGGACCTAGCATGACGTCTAGCCATGTGACCAGTCTGTAGCCAATGAGATAATAGACACGTGACTGGTCACATGCTATGACGACATCATGGAAGGTCCTGTTATCAGTGCTGGGTACCGGGAGGGTGCAGCGATGATCGAAAGGAAAAGCAGCGGGAGACACAGTGCAGGATGCATAGCGGGGACCTGTAAGTATAATGGCAATGATTATTAACTATATGTGTACATGTATAATGTGTTTGTATGTGTTTGCGTTTGCCTGCCATTGTTTTCAATGGGGTTCGAAGGTGTTCGCCGAACTAAGCCGCCGTTCGACTAACCGAACCGAACTCGAACACTAGGGGGTGGCTCAACACTATAGTTAAGATACACAAGAGTTTATAAGAAATATGGATTAGTCCGAATTAGATCCAGCTATTTTTCTTGGCTGATAACTAATATAAATGTTAATGCTAGCCACTACTTACGAGTAGTACAGACGGAAGAGTAGTCAGGAAAGCCGGGGTCTGGTAACAAGAGAACATGTATGGACACAGGGAGAATTCAGGTATAATCAGGTCATGATCTGGGGTCAGTATTCCAGGAAGACACGTAATAACTTCAAGGAGAAAACTGAGACATAGTCAAATATCGGTCCGGGGTCAAAAGCCAAAAGTTGGATGTGTCTTCGCTGGATCTCGTGTGAAATACGCCGGAGCTGGAGGGCTGTGTTGGGGTAATAAAGTGGTGAAGATGGAGACTGCGTTGGTACTTTATTCCAAATAAAGGATTTCTCCCTGTCTTGTTTATTTACTGTAATTTACAGGTTTGTGATGCGGGTGTCTCACAGACGCCTGTGTGATCACAAACCTAGGGTTTAGTAGCAGCTGTGCGCTGTTATTAACCCCTGCCATTACCTTGATTGCCACCGCACCAGGGCAATCAAGATGAGCCATTATCGCACCGGAATTGTCACATGTAATAGATGCGGCAATACCGGGCGGCGGCGTGCTGAGACTATACCAACTTCTATCCGGCATTATCATGGCTGGGGATGAAAATTGGAAGGGGGGGGGGGGAAAGGACGCCAGTCGGGTTTTTTTTAAATTATTTATTTAAATTTAAAAAAAACGCATGCGATTTATCTTAGGCAGCAGTCACACTTTCGAGGGACTCCCACAAGTCTGACATTGCATCACCCGCACACACTTCTGAAAGGAGCGTGCATGTGTTTCTAGGTACATGCACGCTCATGTTCAGACGGTGGCAGACTGTGACGGGTGATGCCAAGTCAGACCTGCACGAGTCTGACATATTATCACCCGCACACTTCTGAGGGCTCTTGTACACTTGCGTACCGCTTCCGATGCGACAGCATCGGAAGCGATATGTAAATGACCCTCTGCTGCGGGTGTCAGCCGAGGGTTATGTGACTGTGATGCGATCTTGCAATCACCTCACAGGAGCGGAAAGATAGAGGGAGCACTTTCTACCCATCTCCTCCACTGTTTGTCTCCGCGTGCACGGGTGCGATTCCCTTGCATGACACACGGCTCACGCTGGCAGTACAGCAGAGCTGAGTGTCATCCAAGTGCCACTGCCACTGAGGTCAGTGAGAGCGGACCTCTACTGCGGGGGGCGGGCCGGCACTGAGGAGGGAAGGGGCTGGAGCTGCGGAGGAGAGAATGTCACAACCCAGCCTGTCACAGCCTCTGCTCAGTCAGTGTCTACACTCAGAACTGGCAGCCGTACATTACGGCTGCAAGCTGTGTGATATGTAGCACAGCTGGATGTGTCTCCGTGGGACGTGTGAATTACGCCGGAGCTGCAGGGTGTTGGGTAATAAAGGGGTGAACAAGGGCGCATTTGTACTTTATTCTAAATAAAGGGTTTTTCTCTGTGTGTTTACATTCATTTACAGGTTTGTGATGCGGGTATCTCACAGATGCCCGTGCGATCACAAACCTATTACTCCGACTGGCACCGCATCACGCCTCCGGGAAGAGCCGGTAATGTACCGGGATTCCCACATCTAATAGATGCGGCAATACCAGGCGGCTGCGGGCTGAGAATATACCAGCCCCCGGCCGGCATTATCATGGCTGGGGATGAAAATTAGGGGGACCGCACGTCGGGTTTTTTAATTATTTATTTAAATTAAAAAAAAAAGCCGGAGTCACACTTGCGACGGATACACTGCTTTCCCCGCAGACCGGCCGTCCTGCCACCTGTGATTGGTTGCAGTCAGCTGACACGCTGACACTCAGGGTGGGGGTGTGTCTAACTGCAACCAATGACACGCATCAGTGGGCGGGCAAAACAATGAATATTGAATTGTCGGCTCTGGAAGAGAAAAGCGTGACCCGGAAGAAGTGTGCCGCCATGTCAGTGAGTACACCGAGCGTGCTCCTACCCCCCCATACCCTCCACAAACATTTTTAATCTCCGGATTCCGGTCCCCATTGACTTATATGGGCACCGGATTCCGGAGCCGATCGGACTTATTTTTAAGTCTGTCAGTGATCTGCTGGCCCCGGTTTTTCGGGCGTTCGATCAGCTCTTGTCTAAATTAAATCAACGTTATTTGAATGAAGCTCTGGTGTAAGGTAAAACACGGTTGTTAAAGAGCTCTGCATATATTTTCTGTCCCCCTCTCATCTTCCTGTTGTTTCTTCCAGGGCTGTGGAGTCGGTAAGCCAAACCTTCGACTCCGACTCCTGAATTTCCCTTGCACCAACTCCACGACTTCGACTCCCACATATATTGCTTATAGTTAAGTGAAAAATGTATTGTAATACATGAACATGTGTATGTGAACATCAGACATTTAATAATTGTTATGATACAATAATCAAGATATTTAGATAGAAAATAAAATACATTTATTGGAAAACAACTTTAGAACACAAAAAACTGTAATAAATTGTAAATATGTAATACACTATGTAATATACAGTAGATTACATATATCATTTTATATATATATATATATATATTACACACTACATATTGTATTACATATTTACAATTTATTACAGTTTTTTGTGTTCTAAAGTTGTACTCCAATAAATATATTTTATGTTCTATCTACCGTAAATATCTTGATTATTGTATCAAAAATGATTAAACGTCTGATGTTCACATTGCACTACAATACATTTTTCACTTAAATATAAGCAATACAGTCTTGGCCAAAAGTTTTGAGAATGCTACAAATATTAATTTTTACAAAGTCTACTGCTTAAGTTTTTCTAATGGCAATTTGCATATACTCCAGAATGTCATAAAGAGTGATCGGCTTAACAGCAATTACTTGCAAAGTCAATATTGGCTAAGGAAATGAACTTTAACCCCCAAAAAACATTTCAACATCATTGCATTCCTGCCTTAAAAGTAGCAGCTAACATTGTTTTAGTGATTGTTCCATTAACACAGGTGTGGGTGTTGATGAGGACAGGGCTGGCGATAAATCAGTCATGATTAAGTAAGAATTACACCACTGGACACTTTAAAAGGAGGCTGGTGCTTGGTATCATTGTTTCTCTTCAGTTAACCATGGTTATCTCTAAAGAAACACGTGCAGCCATCATTGCTCTGCACAAAAATGGCCTAACAGGGAAGAGTATCGCAGCTACAAAGATTGCACCTCAGTCAACAGTCTATTGCATCAACAAGAACTTCAAGTAGAGAGCTTCCATTGTTGCCAAAAAGGCTTCAGGGCGCCCAAGAAGGACCAGCAAACGCCAGGACCGTATCTTAAAAACTGTTTCAGCTGCAGGATCGGACTACCAGCAGTGCCGAGCTAGCTCAGCAATGGCAGCAGGCTAGTGTGAGTGCTTCTGCACGCACTGTGAGGCGGAGACTCTTTGAGCAAGGCCTAGTTTCAAGGAGGGCAGCAAAGAAGCCACTTCTCTCCAGAAAAAACATCAGGGACCGACTGATATTCTGCAAAAGGTACAGGGAGTGTACTGCTGAGGACTGGGGTAAAGTCATTTTCTCAGATGAATCCCCTTTTCGATTGTTTAGGACATCTGGAAAACAGCTTATTAGGAGAAGAAGAGGTGAGCGCTACCACCAGTCTTGTCTCATGCCAACTGTTAAGCATCCTGAAACGATTCATGCGTGGGGTTGCTTCTCAGCCAAGGGAATCGGCTCACTCACAGTCTTGCCTAAAAACACAGCCATGAATAAAGAATGGTACCACAATGTCCTCCAAGAGCAACTTCTCCCAACTGTCCAAGAGCAGTTTGGCGCCCAACAATGCCTTTTCCAGCGTGATGGAGCACCTTGCCATAAAGCAAAGGTGATCACTAAATGGCTCATGGAACAAAACATAGAGATTTTGGGTCCATGGCCTGGAAACTCCCCAGATCTTAATCCCATTGAGAACTTGTGGGCAATCATCAAGAGACGAGTGGACAAACAAAAAACAACAAATTCTGGCAGAATGCAAGCATTGCTTATGCAAGAATGGACAGCTATCAGTCAGGATTTGGTCCAGAAGTTGATTGAGAGCATGCCAGGGAGAATTGCAGAGGTCCTGAAGAAGAAGGGTCAACACTGCAAATATTGACATGCTGCATTAACTCATTCTGTCAATATAACCTTTTCGTACTCATAATATGATTGCAATTATATTTCTGTATGTGATGTAAACATCAGACAAACACAATTAAAAACCAGAGGGCAACAGATCATGTGAAAAAATAATTTTGGTGTCATTCTCAAAACTTTTGGCCATGACTGTATACTAAATGGTATTATTTAGTATGTTTTTGTTGAAGACTATTTTTTTGCCACTTATATATAACACTATGTAATACACTATGTAACACTATGTAAATCACTATGTAAGTGGCAAAAAAGGTTTTCAACAAAAACATACTAAATAACATTTGTGCAGTCTATGAATTTGTTCTAAGAAATAGAATTATTTCCATCAGATCCTCTTTTGCAGATGACCTCAAATCTGACCTAATAATTTTAAGGCTAGAGAACAACCTCTCTACAGTAACTTGGGTTGGAGGCAAAGCCGTAACCACATGGGCAACATCTCTAACAATTTCCAGGTATAAAGGAATTGCCTTATGCAGTCAGTTTTGATGAATGGTTGAATTTTTCTATTTCTTTGAGAGCAAGTGAAAAAAATTTCTGAAATCTGGTCAATCTGCTTGCTATAGGAGACGGAGTGAAATATTTTTCCTTGCGGCAACACTTTGCCTGCTCCATGTCATCCAAATACTTGTCAAAGTTAAACTCCTCATCTGATGAGGATGAAGATATGGCAGCAGTAGCACTGTCAGGACCCAAGTCCTCTTCCGCCTGACAGTCCTGTAGCCGCTCATCCTAACTGCTACCTCATTTAAATCTTCTTTTCCTTTCGTATACTGCTTGATGATCAACAGCTTACTATGACTTGGGTCCACATAAATAGCTGCCAGAAAAAATGTATTTTCCAATAGCTGTGTCTCTCTCCGTTTCATTGAAGCAGAAATGCCATCTGGGATTAAACCTCCTCTTTGGGACAGGCATAATAACAAGTTCTTCCACTCCCTCATGAAAATGCCAGGGGTTAAATCCTCAGCTTGTAATGTTTTAGTCACGGTAAATGGGTGATTAAGCAATTTCTTCAATTCAGCCACATGTGTCCATTGACCTTCATTTAAGGTTACTTGAGGGGTCACCATATCTATAAGAAATGATTTTAGTTCAAGCAATCGCTCAGTCATTAAATAAGTGCTGCCTCACCCAGTGGCTTGATCAACAATTGCCCCTTTCCCAGCACGTCTCCAAGATGGAATCAATTTTAGGGGTTCTGGCGGCAATAACCAATTTCCTCACTTTTCCAATCAGATTTCCAGAATGTCCGCCCAGTTTCACGCATCCGGCTTTTCGCTGGTTTGGCGGATGCGGTGCACGCCAGCACAGTACAATACAGTACATTGGCAGCGCCGCAACTTCCGAGTTACATGACAGCATGTGACCGGCATTTGTCGCGCTTCCACTGTACGTTATACACTGTACTGGAGTGCGCCGCATCTGCCAAACCGGCGAAAAGCCGGATGTGTGAAATCGGGGTCCCTCTTGCAGCCAATCTCTTATTGCCAGCTGCAGCGTGTGCACAACACAGCGCATGTGATGAATATGAAAGTGTTTTGAAGCAGCTTCAACAAGATCATCTAATCCTAAAGTATCATCTTGCTGTTCTTCTGTTGTAATATCTGTTTGTTCCTCAGTTACATGTGTGACGCCCTGGCAAAACCAGGTAGTCACACAGTTTAGGCCCCCGCATAACACCTTCCCACACAGGGTTACATACAGCCGACCTGAAACCCTAGTCACCCCCACAGGGTAGGAAAGGCACACCAGTGGGCCGGACCAGGCGGATGAGAAATGCCCACCTAGGGGTCTAGAGAACCCGGGGCGGGAACACAGTCAGTTGGAGAAAGTCTGAGTTGTAGGTCGAGTGGAGTGGACTAGTTGAGGAGGAGAAGTTGAAGTGCAGAAACAGAAAGGAAAGGCGCCGGGGGTGGAGCCCCGGTATACTGGCTAGGTGGCAGATGGTGATCCGTGTCTGTCAGGAGACGGGAAGACGGCTGCCGGAGATCCGAGGTGGACCGGGACAGGGTAGGAGCCCGCGGGTACCGACAATGGAGAACCGACCCGGAAACCGTGCACAGAGGGGTACTTGGACCCTGAAGCCAGGACCGGAACCAACGGCCTAGCTAATTAACCAATTGAGGGCAGGATTATAGGTCCTGTCCCAACCAAAGTCCCAAAAGCAGACAACCCCCCACCGAGAGGGATAGTGCATCCGCCAGGGCCTGGTAGATCCCAAGAGTCAGTGTCAGCGGGCAAGGCTCCCAACAAAAGGACCAGGAGCGGACTCCCGTGTTTCACACCGGGAAGTCCAACACACCAAACACTGAGTGCAGAGGAAAGTGATACAGATTATCAGCCCGGGTGTGGGACCAGATACACCCGACCGCGGAGGCCAGCCACCAGCACCTTGGTTTACCACTGGACTTGTGTGATCAATTCAACCGTAAGTAACCTAACATCCCCAGGTCCGACCGGGCGCGCCGGCCCCTGCAGTCACCACCCTCCGCATAGAGACACTGGGCCCCAGGGCAGCCATCCCTACCCACGGAGGGGTTAACATCCTGCTGTCATCCCAGCGCCCCCGGGTGTCCCACAACAGCAGCTGTGGTGCCACACTTCACCACACACCGTGGGTGGCATCACAGACAGTTTACGGCAAATCCCATACAAATATGTCCCCTTTTATTTGAAGTGTCCGCGCAACCCCCAGGTCCGGTAGAATCCCTCGAGCCACACTCCGGATCCGAGCTGCCCGACTGCTGGCACGGGGGCGGCACACATGAACAGCACTGTGGCCTTCCATCTCAAACATAGTGAATCCTTAATTTTCTTCTAGATGTTGTTCATTACTCTCATTCATCAGTTTAATTGTACTTATCATGTTTGAAGCATTGTCCGTTACAATAGCAAGAACCTGTTCTTTTTTGAGTTTGTAATCTTGCAGAACTTTTTCCACTAAGGCCTGGAGAAACTGGCTGGTGTGATGAGCTTTAGTATCTGTTACTGCCAGTGTCTTGCTAACAATTTCTTTCTTGTCACAAAAATATCGAACATTGATGGCAAAATAATGCAGTGACTCTGGGCATCCAGCAAAGGTAATGGGTTTCAAGATATGACATTCAGACACATAATTTTGTGAGGATCCGTTTTCGTGCTCAAAAATGGATCCTCAGAAAGAATGAGCAGTCAGTTTGTGGTGTTTCTCTAATCTGCTTTTGCTATTGAAAGCATTATCTATGAGCTCAGAAACCTTTCAGGTGATGCGGTTTTTTAAAAAGCTGATCTTCTTTTGCAGCTGAAAAACGTATCCTCAAAAAACGCCGCAAAAACGCTGTGTGAATGTAGCCTTAGATCAGGAATAGAATAGGACATTTCATAACTTTCCCAAATTCCTATGAAAAAATATTCAGCACATTCTGCATTGCACTACTGGCCACAATTTATTATATATTTTAGGAGTTGGAGTCGGTGCATTTTATACCAACTCCGACTCGGACTCCACAGCCCTGGTTTCTTCTCCTCTCTATGTGCGCACTAGAAAATTGACTTTTCTTAAGAAAAATCCGCACCCTCTGGCAGAATACCGCACCCGCGTTTTTTCCGCAATTTGATACGTTTTTGCAGCAGTTTTGCCACGGGTTGGTCCCTGCGGTTTTTTACCATTATCTGTGGCAAAAACTGCAGGTACCTTCAAAAAAGAAGTGACATGCTCATTAATTCCGCAGCGGAAATTCCGCGGGTAAATCCGCAGCTATAAAAAAACGCAGTGTGCGCACAGCATTTTTTTTTTTTATACCCATAGGTTTTGCTGGGGAATGACTGCAGAAATGTTAGACAAATTTTCTGCAGCAAATCCGCGGAAAATCCACGGTAAAATCCGTGGTAAATCCGCAACGTGCGCACATAGCCTTACTCCCCCTCCCCATAAAGGAAAATGGGCCATGTCATATGACTCCTGTATTCACTCTTCTCTGAGCAGAACTGCCTTTTTCACAGTGGATGACTTGTTAGGCTCTGTTCACATGTCCAGTCATCTATTAGAATGGAGAACAGATCCAGCAGCAATCCTTTGACAAAAAACGTGGAGACAATATGTCGAATCATTATGTCTCACTGATGATAAACTTCGACCAAAGGCGTCTGGCAGCTTATTTTTTGCTTCTCAGGATATATGATTTATGCTGAGTGTGCATGTAAGTGGAAAGGGTCAGGAGAAATAGATTTCGCCCAAACATGCATTTGGCCAGCAACTAATGCCCAGATGAGATGAACTGATCGGCTTTTACATTAATCTATTTTAAAGAAGACCTCCCATGTGGATTTTGTTATTAAATGTATGGATGTGGATGTAAGATAGTGGAGTGTAATAATATACCCACCTAATGCTGCTTTCTCTGACATCCAGCGCCGATCTTCACGCTTTTGAGTGACGTCACCAAAATTACAACTAGCCGGTGTCGCGGGCGGGGGATAGACCACGGCGGGGGGGGGGCTGCTCGAGACGCTCGGATCCGGGATCGTGGCGGTTGCTGTGGCTTGAGTGGCAGCTGGATCCGGGCTCGTGCAGCCGTCCGTCGCCCACAAGTGAAAAAGGGAGTTATTTACAAGGGAGAGTTTGTCAGTGACGCTACTCGTGGGTTGCGGTGATTGTTGGTGACACCGCCGCTGCCTTGGTATGGGGTGCCCGGGGCTAATGGAGCGGGGCAGCAGGATGGTAACCCCTCAACGAGTAGGGGAGGTGTTGTCCCGGGGCCCAGGTGTAGGTGAGATAGTGATCGGGCACAGTCTGCGGGGATGGACTGGATGGTACCGGTGTACTCACTATTTGAATAAAGTCACACAGAGTCCAGATAGTAAACAAAGTGCCGGATACTGGTAGCCTCTGGAGGGGTGTGCTCGGGTCCCGCACACCGGTAGACAGGACAGGGGCCCTTCCTCCTGCACTTCTGTGTTGTTGTCTTGTGTGTTGACTAGTCCGCATGAAGCAGAGTAAGTCCACTCCCGGTGACTTTTTTCCTGTGGGAGCTGTGGCCCGTGAGATCTGACCCTTGGGATTTTTGCAGACACTTGCAGACGCCCTATCCCCCGCATTGGGCTTCCATCTCGCTCTATCTGGGCTGCTAGTGGGACAAGACTTGGAATCTTGTCCCCTGCTGGTTAATTGGAAAGGTGCTTGCAGCTGTCCTCGCCCTAGGGTCCAGGTACCCCGACTGTGCACGGCATCCGGACCGGATTCCCGCTGTCGGCACCGGTGGGCTACATCCCTGCCCCGGTCCACTTAAGGTCTCCCGCGACCGGATCTCCATTGCCTGTGGCCCTGCTCTGACGTCTGTCACCTAGTCAGCTCAGGTAGTCCGGGAACTACAACCCCCGACTACCACTTTACTGTCCTTTCACTTCCACTCTCTCAGCACTCCACTCCTCTCTCGACTCAACTGTCTTGTTCCCTCCCGGAACACCTCAGGACCCCTTGGTCGGTGTCACCATCTGCCTGGCCTCGCCCACTGGTGTGTCCCTATTGTCCTTGGGGGGTGACTAGGCTTTTGTGGCTGGTGTATGTACCTGTGTGAGGTTGTGTTGGAAGGACAAGGAGGAGAGAGTCCTGCATCTGAAAGATGGAGGCAGTCTCCTGTGACAACCTGATTTTGTCAGGGCGTCACAGCGGCGCAGTCTATATTCTATGCCTGAGTCGGAAGTGTCTTTTACAATGAAAGATGAAGTCTATGGAGCATCCTTCAGACGCTCCATAGACTTACATTCTAAAAGCCACTTTTGGGTCCTACAAAGCGCAGTGTGACCTGCAGACTTTATAAAGGGGTGACGTCACAGAGAAGAGAACAGCACTAGACACTAGGACAGCAACGGTAGGTGAATATATTGATACTGTACACGCACTACATTACCTACATATTTAATTTTAAAGTTATACATAATATTGCTTCTTTAAGTGATAGAGCTATTATGTCACACTTGTGCTCTTGTGAAGGTTATGAAGGTTGTGAAGGTATCTTCACTCCCAAGAATGACTCCACACTTGTTACCATGTCCTTCCTCCTATGCAAAAATGTTATGACACAGAGGGTTCATCAAGTTTTCACAAGGAGTTTCTTCATTTGTATGTGTCAATCCAATGCTTATGTATAGGAATCATAAGAAACAAAATAATCAGGGCAGAGGGATGGAGTCTTGGGTCCACATGCTGTGACTGGTTATGTCACCACACCCGCATACTGAAGCTACTTAATGCAGGAGGGATTGTAACTGTGCTGTCAGTAGAAAACAAAATGATCTTACCCTCTGACATTTTAAAGGAGGTGGCACATTTGAAAAGTTAATGTTTGTTCCAAAAAAATGTGCCACATTTCTCAATTATATGGGGATTAGCTGCAATACCAGACATAGGCCATCAAAGTGAGACAACCCCTGTAAGTCAGTGATCCACCCGTCATCTTCATGTGGAAAAATAGCTCCTTCAGCAGCTCGGCCTTAGGACATTGCTTAGTCTCCTACGGCTGCGTTCCCACGATCAGGATCAGTTGACTTTTTGACGCTGCAGAATTTCTGCACCATCTCCGCACCTTAGTTTACTTGCATTTTCTTTCATTTAGTTTTTGGCTCTGCATTTTTTATCTCTATTTGGGGTATCATCCTTAAAATAGAGATGTTTTGTTTTTGAAACTTCCTGGGATTCACATAATAAAGGTCTTTGGTTACTTTAATTTCCTAAATTTGTTGGAGACACGATTTTGTAGCATTTAGTTTACATTCATGTAGTCACATAGTTTTTAAAAATATATGAAAAAACCCAGATATAACATGAATGCAAAAACAGAGGCAACACTGATGACACAGGGGGAAAAGCATCCAGCCATTTTTCAATTGGTGTCTGCCATTACTGCATCTTTTGGTAGGGCTTTCCACAGTCTGACTGCTCTAACTGTAATGAACCCTTCCCTATCTAGCTGCCAGAATTGCCTTTTCTCCACACATGATGAATTCCCCCTTGTACTTTGTTAGGTCTTTATTAAAAAGAAGTAATGTGCCAGTCCTTTGCATTGACTACATGTGTATTTATACATATAAATGAGATCTCCTCTGAGGTGTCTTTTTTATAAGCTAAATAAGCCCAACTGTTCTAACCTCTCATCGTAGGAGAGACCTTCATTCTGTGTAATAATCTAGTTGCCGCCTTTGAACCAACTCTAAAACCTTTTTCAGACGTACGTATTTTAGGTACATGTGACATCCGGTATTAACACGGATACCACACGTACCCATGTTATTTTATGGTGTTACTCACACATCTGTGTTTTCACACGGACCACGTGACTCCACACGCACACATGGAGACATGTTCGTTTTTTCTCCGGCAGCATGGCTGTCATACGGATCGCACACTGATGTGATCTGTGTGACATCAGTGTGACATGTACCAGAGAACACACGTGTCTTTTAAATAAAATGATTTTCTATAATTACCTGTCTCCAGTGCTGCAGTCTTTGGTGCTGCTGTCAATTGCTTCTGACCCTGGCTCATTATGTTCTTCCCATATTCACTGCACCGCAGACCTGGAAGCAGCAGCATCGCCAAAGACCTGAGCATCGGGGACATCAGCGCCGGGGACAGGTGAGTATCCAGCAAGCAGTGTATGTGTAGTGATGTCAGGACGTCATCAAAGTATCCAATGAACTCGGATGACCTCCTGACGACACCTTCGGGTGTCGTGACAGTGACATCACGGGTTCATCGGAGTTAATTGGCAACTCTGACCTCCTGATGTCACTGCACACACACTGCTTGCTGGATACTCACCTGTCCCTGTGACATTACTGCCGGTGGCGCGTGTGTCGCTGGGGTGTCGTCAGGAGGTCATCCGAGTTCATTGGGAACATGTTAGTTTTGGTTATTTTATTATTCTCTGCAATATATTTTTAGAATGCCCTCAGATTTTTGCACACCACTAATGTCAGACTTACCAGGCAGTAGTTGCTTGGATCCGCCTTCTTACCTTTCTTAAATATCAGTACTAGGCCAGCCATCCTCCAATACTGTGGCACTGATCCTGTTAAGGGAGAGTCTAAAAAGATAGGATACAGCATTCTGTCAGTTACTGAGCTAAACTCCTTCAATCTCTGTGGAAGAATGCCATCTGGCTTTGGGACTTTGTCAATATTTAATTTGTGCAGCTGTACTTGTGTTAAATTAGTTATATTGTTGTTAGTGAAGTTTTTATCAGAACCACACAGCTCTCTAGTCCATATAAAAGGTCTGCTGATGGAGGAGCAGTCAGATCAAGACTCGCCAATTCTCTCTTCACACAGAGGATTAATCCCAGAGGCTTCTCAAACACACAGCCTCCTCATACTGACTGCCATGTGCCAAACAGACTCATTTTAACAACTGAGACACAAACATGGGTGGAGATATCTGGATAGCCAGACCCACCCATCTCTCCAGCTATCCATAAACCTGGCATTATTGAATCCCTGAACAAACCTTGTGGCACTACAGGTACCAGAATAGACATTCCAGGTTTACATCCAAGAAGACAATCACCTCTGGGATACATTCCAGCCATTTACAATGTAGCCGGACAGCATCATACAATATTTTCTACTGGAAGGCAGTATTATAACCCTTTCAGGACATTTGATACACCTGTACATAATTGTTGGATAGGGGTTCTTGACCAATGATGCACTGGTACATCATGACAATTGTGATCGGTGCCGGGAGCTTGGTTTACATGCATGACAGGTGAGACTTAGATCTCAGAGCCATCAGCGGCGCCTGCACCACCGGGACTGTTTAACCACCTAATTGCCGCAATCGATATCATGATACCTCCCAGTCAGCCAGCTACGGCAAATCTGTTAGACCATTCCAGTTGGATGGTTTAAGAGGTTTGAGACAATGTCACATTGACACATATATAATGTATTGCAGTGTATGTGCATTGTAATATATTATACCAGCAATCAGAGTGATAAAAGTTAATGTCCTATATAGGGATAGAGTAAAAAAAGCTGAAATAAAAATATAAAAGAAGAAAAATCAGAAAATACAAAACAAAAAAAAATAAAATAAATAATATACCAATAAATACATATATACAGCCCTGGCAAAAATTAAGAAACGACTGCAAAATCTTCAGTTTTTCAGATTTGTCTCTTTATAGGTATATTTTTGAGTACAATGTAAATTGTTCTTTTATTCTATAAACTACTGACATGTCTCCGAATTTCCAAGCAATAAGTTTAATACAAAATGGATTGCTTTCAGACCTCAAATAATGCAAAGAAATCAAGTTCATAATAATTTAGAAACAACAATACTAATGTTTGAACTCAGGAAAAGTTCAGAAATCAATATTTTATGAAATAACTATGATTCTGAAAGCAATGCATTTTTTTGTTATTTTGATGATTTTTCATTTTCAGAAAACAAATATAAAATGTATTGCTTAGAAATGCAGAGACATGTCAGTAGTTTATAGAATAAAAAAATAATTTACACTTTACTCAAAAATCTGCAAAGAGAAAAATTAGAAAAACTGAAATTTTTGCAGTGGCCCTTTAATTTTTGCCAGAGCTGCATATATTGTATATATATATATATATATATATATATATATACTAGAAGGTGGCCCGATTCTACGCATCGGGTATTCTAGAATTTACGTATTGTGTAGTTCATGTATGATTTTTGTTTTTTATATATATATATATATATATATATATATATATATATATATATATAGATGTTGTTGTGTGTAGTTACCAAGTGTTTGTGTAGGGCGCTGTACATGTTCTGGGTGTTGTCTGGGTGTGGCGGGGGGTGAGAGCGGTGTTGTTTGTGTGTTGCGTTGTTTGTGGAGCGCTGTGTGTCTGTAGCGTTGTGTGTGTGTTGCGCGGTTTGTGTGTGTGTGGTGTGTTTTGGGGGGAGGTATGTTTTGTGCAATGTGTGTGTTGTGCGGTATGTGCGTATATTTGTGTGTGCCGCGGTGTTTGTGTGTGGGTGTCTGTGTAGGGCAGTTGTTTGTGGTTCCCAGTGTGTGTGTGTGGTGTGTTGTGCAGTGCGCGCGCGTGTGTGTGTTGGGGGGAGGTGTGCACTTCCCATCGTGCTCCATCCCCCATGCAGCGCACTCCACATCGTGCTCCATCCCCTATGCTGCGCACCCCCCATCGTGCTCCATCTCCCATCCTGCGCACTCGTAAACGTGCTCCATCCGCCATGCAGCGCACTCCCCATCGTGCTCCATCCCCCATGCTGCGCACTCCCAAACGTGCTCCATCCGCCATGCTGCGCACTCCCCATCGTGCTCCATCCCCCATGCTGCGCACTCCCAAACGTGCTCCATCCGCCATGCTGCGCACTCCGAAACGTGCTCCATCCGCCATGCTGCGCACTCCCAAACGTGCTCCATCCGCCATACTCCGCACTCCCCATCGTGCTCCATCCGCCATGCAGCACACTCCCCATCATGCTCCTTCCCCCATGCTGCGCACTCCCAAACGTGCTCCATCCGCCATGCTGCGCACTCCCCATCGTGCTCCATCTCCCATGCTGCGCACTCCCAAACGTGCTCCATCCGCCATACTGCGCACTCCCAAACGTGCTCCATCCGCCATGCTGCGCACTCCCAAACGTGCTCCATCCGCCATACTCCGCACTCCCTATCGTGCTCCATCCCCCATGCAGCGCACTCCCCATCGTGCTCCATCCCCTATGCTGCGCACCCCCCATCGTGCTCCATCTCCCATGCTGCGCACTCCCAAACGTGGTCCATCCGCCATGCTGCGCACTCCCAAACGTGCTACATCCGCCATACTCCGCACTCCCCATCGTGCTGCATCCCCCATGCTGCGCACTCCCAAACGTGCTCCATCCGCCATGCTGCGCACTCCCAAACGTGCTCCATCCCCTATGCTGCGCACCCCCCATCGTGCTCCATCTCCCATCCTGCGCACTCCCAAACGTGGTCCATCCGCCATGCTGCGCACTCCCAAACGTGCTCCATCCGCCATGCTGCGCACTCCCAAACGTGCTCCATCCGCCATGCTGCGCACTCCCAAACGTGCTCCATCCGCCATGCTGCGCACTCCCAAACGTGCTCCATCCGCCATGCTGCGCACTCCCAAACGTGCTCCATCCGCCATGCTGCGCACTCCCAAACGTGCTCCATCCGCCATGCCGCGCACTCCCAAACATGCTCCATCCGCCATGCTGCGCACTTCCAAACATGCTCCATCCGCCATGCTGCGCACTCCCAAACGTGCTCCATCCGCCATGCTGCGCCAGCATCAGCCTCTCTACCCGCAGCATCAGCCTCTCTATCCCTAGCATCAGCCTCTCTGTCCCCAGCATCAGCCTCTCTGTCCCCAGCATCAGCCTCTCTGTCCCAAGCATCAGCCTCTCTGTCCCCAGCATCAGCCTCTCTGTCCCCAGCATCAGCCTCTCTGTCCCCAGCATCAGCCTCTCTGTCCCCAGCATCAGCCTCTCTGTCCCCAGCATCAGCCTCTCTGTCCTCAGCATCAACCTCTCTGTCCCCAGCATCAGCCTCTCTGTCCCCAGCATCAGCCTCTCTGTCCCTAGCATCAGCCTCTCTGTCCCCAGCATCAGCCTCTCTGTCCCCAGCATCAGCCTCTCTGTCCCCAGCATCAGCCTCTCTGTCCCCAGCATCAGCCTATCTGTCCCCAGCATCAGCCTCTCTGTCCCCAGCATCAGCCTCTCCATCCCAGCCTTCCCCAGGATCAGCCTCTCTCATCCCAGCATCAGCCTCTCTGTCCCCAGCATCAGCCTCTCAGTCCCCAGCATCAGCCTCTCTGTCCCCAGCATCAGCCTCTCTGTCCCCAGCATCAGCCTCTCTGTCCCCAGCATCAGCCTCTCTGTCCCCAGCATCAGCCTCTGTCCCCAGCATCAGCCTCTGTCCCCAGCATCAGCCTCTCTGTCCCCAGCATCAGCCTCTCTGTCCCCAGCATCAGCCTCTCTCATCCCAGCATCAGCCTCTCTCATCCCAGCATCAGCCTCTCTGTCCCCAGCATCAGCCTCCCCATCCCAGCCTTCCCCAGGATCAGCCTCTCTCCTCCCAGCCTCCTCCAGCACGCCATGCTCCTCTGCCGACACTCACAGATCCGATCGCATACACTCACACACACCGACACACACCCGATCGCATACACTCACACACACTCGATCGCATACACTCACACACACTCGATCGCATACACTCACACACACTCGATCGCATACACTCACACACACCGACACACACCCGATCGCATACACTCACACACACACACACACATTGACTATATTGCACATACGCGCTCATACTCACAACATCCGGAGATACCACATGCTTCTGGCCATGTGATCCTCCGGCAGGTCCTGGAAGGTCACAACAGCACAGTATCGAGGGCGAGAAGCAAGCGATATCGCCGGATGCTGTGAGTGTGTGGATGCGATGTGTGTGTGAGGTGTTTGTGAGAGTGAGTGTGATCTGATGTGTGTGTATGTGTATGTGTGTGTGCTGTTATGTGTGTGCATGTGGATCTTCCGCCGCTGCAGGACCTTGATGTGCTGGTAACTATGCTAGGATGGTTACCAGCGCATCACGTCCCCCACTCGCACGGGAGCCCACACCAGCATACGGCGGCAAGGCCAGCAATGCGGGGGTAAGTGTCGGCTGGGTTGGCGGCGTACGCTGATGTGGGCTCCCGTTGGGGGGGGGGGGTGTGTACAGTACTCACCTGGGAGCCGTGACCGTGTCAGTTCGGGGAATGCATGGGGGGCAGAGCTAACGTCCATTGCGTGAGGGGGGCGGGGCGTGGCGTGGCCGAGTTGCCAATGCCTGCAGGGTGCCGGGGCGAGAGGCCAATCTGTGGGGGGGCGGAGCCTGGCCGAGCGGCTGGCCAATCCGTGTGGGGGCGCAGCCTGGGCGAGCGGCCAATCGGTGTGGGGGGGCGGGGCCATGGCGAGCCCAGCGGCCAATCAGCTTTGTGTCACCGTAAGGACACAATGTCACCGGAAGGACACAATTTTGAAGCATGACAGACAGACAGACAGACAGACAGAATAAGGCAATTATATATATAGATATATATCATATACAGTTAGGTCCAGAAATATTTGGACAGTGACACAAGTTTTGTTATTTTAGCTGTTTACAAAAACATGTTCAGAAATACAATTATATATATAATATGGGCTGAAAGTGCACATTCCCAGCTGCAATATGAGTTTTCACATCCAAATCGGAGAAAGGGTTTAGGAATCATAGCTCTGTAATGCATAGCCTCCTCTTTTTCAAGGGACCAAAAGTAATTGGACAAGGGACTCTAAGGGCTGCAATTAACTCTGAAGGCATCTTCTTCGTTAACCTGTAATCAATGAAGTAGTTAAAAGGTCTGGGGTTGATTACAGGTGTGTGGTTTTGCATTTGGAAGCTGTTGCTGTGACCAGACAACATGCGGTCTAAGCAACTCTCAATTGAGGTGAAGCAGAACATCCTGAGGCTGAAAAAAAAGAAAAAATCCATCAGAGAGATAGCAGACATGCTTGGAGTAGCAAAATCAACAGTCGGGTACATTCTGAGAAAAAAGGAATTGACTGGTGAGCTTGGGAACTCAAAAAGGCCTGGGCGTCCACGGATGACAACAGAGGTGGATGATCGCCACATACTTTCTTTGGCGAAGAAGAACCCGTTCACAACATCAACTGAAGTCCAGAACACTCTCAGTGAAGTAGGTGTATCTGTCTCTAAGTCAACAGTAAAGAGAAGACTCCATGAAAGTAAATACAAAGGGTTCACATCTAGATGCAAACCATTCATCAATTCCAAAAATAGACAGGCCAGAGTTAAATTTGCTGAAAACCACCTCTTGAAGCCAGCTCAGTTCTGGAAAAGTATTCTATGGACAGATGAGACAAAGATCAACCTGTACCAGAATGATGGGAAGAAAAAAGTTTGGAGAAGAAAGGGAACGGCACATGATCCAAGGCACACCACATCCTCTGTAAAACATGGTGGAGGCAACGCGATGGCATGGGCATGCATGGCTTTCAATGGCACTGGGTCACTTGTGTTTATTGATGACATAACAGCAGACAAGAGTAGCCGGATGAATTCTGAAGTGTACCGGGATATACTTTCAGCCCAGATTCAGCCAAATGCCGCAAAGTTGATCGGACGGCGCTTCATAGTACAGATGGACAATGACCCCAAGCATACAGCCAAAGCTACCCAGGCGTTCATGAGTGCAAAAAAGTGGAACATTCTGCAATGGCCAAGTCAATCACCAGATCTTAACCCAATTGAGCATGCATTTCACTTGCTCAAATCCAGACTTAAGACGGAAAGACCCACAAACAAGCAAGACCTGAAGGCTGCGGCTGTAAAGACCTGGCAAAGCATTAAGAAGGAGGAAACCCAGCATTTGGTGATGTCCATGGGTTCCAGACTTAAGGCAGTGATTGCCTCCAAAGGATTCGCAACAAAATATTGAAAATAAAAATATTTTGTTTGGGTTTGGTTTATTTGTCCAATTACTTTTGACCTCCTAAAATGTGGAGTGTTTGTAAAGAAATGTGTACAATTCCTACAATTTCTATCAGATATTTTTGTTCAAACCTTCAAATTAAACGTTACAATCTGCACTTGAATTCTGTTGTCGAGATTTCATTTGAAATCCAATGTGGTGGCATGCAGAGCCCAACTCGCGAAAATTGTGTCACTGTCCAAATATTTCTGGACCTAACTGTATATATATATATATTTTTTTCTTTTATATATATATATTATATATATATATATATATATATATATATATATATATATATATATCTATATATATAATTGCCTTATTCTGTCTGTCTGTCTGTCTGTCTGTCTGTCTATCTGTCTGTCTGTCATGCTCCGAAATTGTGTCCTTACGGTGACACAAAGCTGATTGGCCGCTGGGCTCGCCATGGCCCCGCCCCCCCACACGGATTGGCCTCTCTCCCCGGCTCTCTGCAGGCCCCGCCCCCCTCACGCAATGCACGCTCGCTCTGGCCCAACTGACACGGAGCCGCGACTCACAGGTGAGTACACACACGCATCAGATCACACTCACTCTCACACACACCTCCCACATCACAACATGCTGGGATATCACTTGCTTCTACACCGGCTCCGTCAGGATCCCGGCAGCGCCAGACATAACCTTGCGATGCTGGGATCTTGACGGAGGCCGTGAAAGCTGGTAACCATTATAAACATCGGGTAACTAAGGTCCCTTAGTTACCCGATGTGTATCATAGTTACCAGTGTACACCGGCTCACACTCACACACACATCACACACACATCACATCGCATCCACACATCAAGGTCCTGCAGCGGCGGAAAATACAGACACATAACAGCACACACACATAACAGCACACACATAACAGCACACACATACACACAAATCAGATCACACTCACACACACCTCACACATCACATCGCATCCACATACTCACAACATCCTGGGATATCGCTTGCTTCTCGGCGGCGGTACTGTGCTGTTAGCTTCCAGGACCTGCGGGAGGATCACATGGCCAGAAGCATGTGATACCTCCGGATGTTGTGAGTATAAGCGCGTATGTGCGATATCGTCAGTGTCTGTGTGTGTGAGTGGATGCGATCGGGTGTGTGTGAGTGGATGCGATCGGGTGTGTGTGAGTGGATGCGATCGGGTGTGTGTGAGTGGATGCGATCGGGTGTGTGTGAGTGGATGCGATCGGGTGTGTGTGAGTGGATGCGATCGGGTGTGTGAGTGTCGGCAGAGGAGCACGGCGTGCTGGAGGAGGCTGGGAGCAGAGAGGCTGATCATGGGGAAGGCTGGGAGGAGAGAGGCTGATGCTGGGGGAGGCTGGGAGGGGGAGGCTGGGACGAGGGAGGATGATGCTGGTGGAGGCTGATGCTTGGGGAGGCTGATGCTGGGGGAGGCTGGAAGGAGAGAGGCTAATGCTGGTGGAGGCTAATGCTGGTGGAGGCTGATGCTTGGGGAGGCTGATGCTGGGGGAGACTGGGAGGGGAAGGCTGATGCTGAGGGAGGCTGGGAGGAAGGAGGCTGGGAGGAGAGAGGATGATCCTGGGGAAGGCTGGGAACGGGAGGCTGATGCTGAGGGAGGCTGGAAGGAGAGAGGCTGATGCTGGGGGAGGCTGGAAGGAGAGAGGCTGATGCTGGTGGAGGCTGATGCTTGGGGAGGCTGATGCTGGGGGAGACTGGGAGCGGAAGGCTGATGCTGAGGGAGGCTGGGAGGGGGAGGCTGGGAGGAAGGAGGCTGGGAGGAGAGAGGCTGATCCTGGGGAAGGCTGGGAAGGGGAGGCTGATGCTGGGGGAGGCTGGAAGGAGAGAGGCTGATGCATGGGGAGGCTGATGCTGGGGGAGACTGGGAGCGGAAGGCTGATGCTGAGGGAGGCTGGGAGGGGGAGGCTGGGAGGAAGGAGGCTGGGAGGAGAGAGGCTGATCCTGGGGAAGGCTGGGAAGGGGAGGCTGATGCTGAGGGAAGCTGGAAGGAGAGAGGCTGATGCTGGGGGAGGCTGGAAGGAGAGAGGCTGAGGCTGGGAGGAGAGAGGCTGATGCTGGGGAAGGCTGATGCTGAGGGAGGCTGGGAGGGGAAAGCTGATGCTGGGGAAGGCTGGGAGGACGGAGGCTGGGAGGAGAGAGGCTGATCCTGGGGAAGGCTGGGAGAGGGAGGCTGATGCTGGAGGAGGCTGGAAGGAGAGAGGCTGATGCTGGCGGAGGCTGATGCTGGGGGAGGCTGGAAGGAGAGAGGCTGATGCTGGTGGAGGCTGATGCTTGGGGAGGCTGGGAGAGGGAGGCTGATGCTGAGGGAGGCTGGGAGAGGTAGGCTGAGAGAAGAGAGGCTGATGCACACACACACACACACACACACACACACGCGCGCACTGCACAACACACCACACACACACACACACACTGGGAACCACAAACAACTGCCCTACACAGACACCCACACATACAGACAACGCTGCACACACACAACACCCAACACACAAACACCGCGGCACACACAAATATACGCACATACCGCACAACACACACATTGCACAAAACATACCTCCCCCCAAAACACACCACACACACACAAACCGCGCAACACACACACACAACGCTACAGACACACAGCGCTCCACAAACAACGCAACACACGCAACACACATACAACACCGCTCTCACCCCCCGCCACACCCAGACAACACCCAGAACATGTACAGCGCCTACACAAACACTTGGTAACTACACACAACAACATCTCTATCTATATATATAATTGCCTTATTCTGTCTGTCTGTCTGTCTGTCTATCTGTCTGTCTGTCATGCTCCGAAATTGTGTCCTTACGGTGACACAAAGCTGATTGGCCGCTGGGCTCGCCATGGCCCCGCCCCCCCACACGGATTGGCCTCTCTCCCCGGCTCTCTGCAGGCCCCGCCCCCCTCACGCAATGCACGCTCGCTCTGGCCCAACTGACACGGAGCCGCGACTCACAGGTGAGTACACACACGCATCAGATCACACTCACTCTCACACACACCTCCCACATCACAACATGCTGGGATATCACTTGCTTCTACACCGGCTCCGTCAGGATCCCGGCAGCGCCAGACATAACCTTGCGATGCTGGGATCTTGACGGAGGCCGTGAAAGCTGGTAACCATTATAAACATCGGGTAACTAAGGTCCCTTAGTTACCCGATGTGTATCATAGTTACCAGTGTACACCGGCTCACACTCACACACACATCACACACACATCACATCGCATCCACACATCAAGGTCCTGCAGCGGCGGAAAATACAGACACATAACAGCACACACACATAACAGCACACACATAACAGCACACACATACACACAAATCAGATCACACTCACACACACCTCACACATCACATCGCATCCACATACTCACAACATCCTGGGATATCGCTTGCTTCTCGGCGGCGGTACTGTGCTGTTAGCTTCCAGGACCTGCGGGAGGATCACATGGCCAGAAGCATGTGATACCTCCGGATGTTGTGAGTATAAGCGCGTATGTGCGATATCGTCAGTGTCTGTGTGTGTGAGTGGATGCGATCGGGTGTGTGTGAGTGGATGCGATCGGGTGTGTGTGAGTGGATGCGATCGGGTGTGTGTGAGTGGATGCGATCGGGTGTGTGTGAGTGGATGCGATCGGGTGTGTGAGTGTCGGCAGAGGAGCACGGCGTGCTGGAGGAGGCTGGGAGCAGAGAGGCTGATCATGGGGAAGGCTGGGAGGAGAGAGGCTGATGCTGGGGGAGGCTGGGAGGGGGAGGCTGGGACGAGGGAGGATGATGCTGGTGGAGGCTGATGCTTGGGGAGGCTGATGCTGGGGGAGGCTGGAAGGAGAGAGGCTAATGCTGGTGGAGGCTAATGCTGGTGGAGGCTGATGCTTGGGGAGGCTGATGCTGGGGGAGACTGGGAGGGGAAGGCTGATGCTGAGGGAGGCTGGGAGGAAGGAGGCTGGGAGGAGAGAGGATGATCCTGGGGAAGGCTGGGAACAGGAGGCTGATGCTGAGGGAGGCTGGAAGGAGAGAGGCTGATGCTGGGGGAGGCTGGAAGGAGAGAGGCTGATGCTGGTGGAGGCTGATGCTTGGGGAGGCTGATGCTGGGGGAGACTGGGAGCGGAAGGCTGATGCTGAGGGAGGCTGGGAGGGGGAGGCTGGGAGGAAGGAGGCTGGGAGGAGAGAGGCTGATCCTGGGGAAGGCTGGGAAGGGGAGGCTGATGCTGGGGGAGGCTGGAAGGAGAGAGGCTGATGCATGGGGAGGCTGATGCTGGGGGAGACTGGGAGCGGAAGGCTGATGCTGAGGGAGGCTGGGAGGGGGAGGCTGGGAGGAAGGAGGCTGGGAGGAGAGAGGCTGATCCTGGGGAAGGCTGGGAAGGGGAGGCTGATGCTGAGGGAAGCTGGAAGGAGAGAGGCTGATGCTGGGGGAGGCTGGAAGGAGAGAGGCTGAGGCTGGGAGGAGAGAGGCTGATGCTGGGGAAGGCTGATGCTGAGGGAGGCTGGGAGGGGAAAGCTGATGCTGGGGAAGGCTGGGAGGACGGAGGCTGGGAGGAGAGAGGCTGATCCTGGGGAAGGCTGGGAGAGGGAGGCTGATGCTGGAGGAGGCTGGAAGGAGAGAGGCTGATGCTGGCGGAGGCTGATGCTGGGGGAGGCTGGAAGGAGAGAGGCTGATGCTGGTGGAGGCTGATGCTTGGGGAGGCTGGGAGAGGGAGGCTGATGCTGAGGGAGGCTGGGAGAGGTAGGCTGAGAGAAGAGAGGCTGATGCACACACACACACACACACACACACACACACACACGCGCGCACTGCACAACACACCACACACACACACACACACTGGGAACCACAAACAACTGCCCTACACAGACACCCACACATACAGACAACGCTGCACACACACAACACCCAACACACAAACACCGCGGCACACACAAATATACGCACATACCGCACAACACACACATTGCACAAAACATACCTCCCCCCAAAACACACCACACACACACAAACCGCGCAACACACACACACAACGCTACAGACACACAGCGCTCCACAAACAACGCAACACACATACAACACCGCTCTCACCCCCCGCCACACCCAGACAACACCCAGAACATGTACAGCGCCTACACAAACACTTGGTAACTACACACAACAACATCTCTATATATATATATATATATATATATATATATATATATAACAAAAATCATACATGAACTACACAATACGTAAATTCTAGAATACCCGATGCGTAGAATCGGGCCACCTTCTAGTATATATATAAAAATCTAATATATATATATATATATATCTAATATATGTGTATATATATATATATATATATATATATATATATATATACACACACACACACACACACACACACACACACACAGTACAGACCAAAAGTTTGGACACACTTTCTCAGTCAAAGAGTTTTCTTTATTTTCATGACTCTGAAAATTGTAGATTCACATTGAAGGCATCAAAACTATGGATTAAAACGTGGAATAAAATACTTAAAAAAGTGTGAAACACCTAAAAATATGTCTTATATTCTAGTTTCTTCAAAGTATCCACCTTTTGCTTTCATTACTACCTTGCACACTCTTGGCATTCTTTTGATGAGCTTCAAGAGGTAGTCACGGGAAATGGTTTTCCAACAGTCTTGAAGGAGTTCCCAGAGATGCTTAGCACTTGTTGGCCCTTTTGCCTTCACTCTGCGGTCCAGCTTACCCCAAACCATCTCGATTGGGTTCAGGTCTGGTGACTGTGGAGACCAGGTCATCTGGCGGAGCACCCCATCACTCTCCTTCTTAGTCAAATAGCCCTTACACAGCCTGGAGGTGTGTTTGGGGTCATTGTCCTGTTGAAAAATAAATGATGGTCCAACTAAACGCAAACCGGATGGAATTGCACGCCGCTGCAAGATGCTGTGGTAGGCATGCTGGTTTTGTATGCCTCTTCAATTTTGAATAAATCCCCAACAGTGTCACCAGCAAAGCACCCCACACCCCCTCCTCCATGCTTCACGGTGGGAACCAGCATGTGGAGTCCATCCGTTCACCTTTTCTACAAAGACACGGTGGTTGGATCCAAAGATCTCAAATTTGGACTCATCAGACCAAAGCACAGATTTCCACTGGTCTAATGTCCATTCCTTTTGTTCTTTAGCCCAAACAAGTCACTTCAGCTCGTTGCCTGTCCTGAGCAGTGGTTTCATATATATATATATATATATATATATATATATATATATATATATATATATATATATACATATATACATATATATAAATATATACAGCTCTGGCAAAAATTATATAACCAAACAGTTTTAAAAAAAGTATACATTTGGTATTGCCGCTTCCGAAACAACCTGATCTATACAACTATCACAATATTTATCATCTTCAGTAAAAACATCACCTTGTCCTGCAAAAAGATAAAGCCACCAAAAAGCTCCATCAGCAGAAACATGAAAAAGTTAATATCTCTCAGAATAAAGTGATGCAAAGACAATTTTGGTTTCTTTCTGGGTAAAGCCAAAGACTTATCAGCAGCCCCTCGTAGATGCTTATATCACTCTGGGATAAATTAGCACAGCTCTGGGTGACATGGCCACCGGTAAAGAACTGGGCCCCTTTGGGCTCCCGCTTTAATTGTATGTTAGATATCAAAAGATTTTAATACTTCACCTTCTAGAGGTGTTTTGCAAGTGTCCCTGGACAAGTGTTTGCCCACTTCCTTTTATGAAGCTAACAGTATTGTATTATTAACCTCTTCATGACCAAGGACGTACCTGTCCCTTTAATGCGGGTTCGTGCGGCAGTGATTAAGGACCAATGTTGGTCACAAATACATTGCCAGTTTCTTTCTTCTCTTTTAATGCTCTGTGCCATGTCCCATACTGACTGCAATTCACTCGAACTTGATTTTACAATTTGTCATGGAAACTTTGTGCTGGATGTATTACCTTGTTTCCCTAGATTTTTTGGAGTCCATGACCCCGCACTAGGATCAGGTGAGCTGACATTTGGCTACTAATTATTTTGTTAATAACCCCTTCATGACCAAGGATATACCTGTCCCTTTAATATGGGTCACGCGGTGAGCCTGCATTTTTCTTCGCACATGTCAGTGTGCTGCCCCCACGACAGGCGACGGGCTGCTCGGATCCAGATCCGCAGTGGCTCGAGGGGACTCCGGACCCGAGGCGGGGTCGCGCAGCCACTCAAAATGAAAAAAGGGGGGGAAAGTATTTACAAAGGGGTGAAAAATAAAGTTCGTGACGCCACCCACGGGTCGTGGTGATGTGGGATACCACCGTTGCTGCGTTTGGGGGAGCGCCCGGGATCGATGGGATAGCAGCTTGTGATGTTAAACCCCCGTGGGCAGGGGGAAGGTGTCCCGGGGACTCAGGAGTGGAAGGGACGGGGACCCGTCGGGAGGAGAGGGACACAACGTACTCACACAGTCCAGGAATTCTGACACTGACAACAGGTAAACCAAGTCTTGAATGCCCTGCAGATTCTGTTGGAGCACGCTGGGTCCGTGCCGTTTTGGCGTTGCTGGTTGGTCTGAAGCCTTGTCCCTTGGCACTGTGTTTACTCTTTGTAGATCTCTTTTGCCTGAAACTACTCGGGTCCTGCTCACCCGTGTGGCTAACGGTGTAAGCTTGCTCTCAGGGTTCACGCTTGTCAGCTTCACCTCCAAACTCCACTCTCTCTAAACTTATCTGACTGTTTTCCCGCCCCGGGCTCTCCAGACCCCTAGGTGGGCGTTTTCCTTCTGCCTGGTCCCGCCCACTGGTGGGTCTGTGCTTCCCTGAGGGGGTGACTAGAATTTTGTCAGCTGGTTTAACCCTGTGTGGGAGCGGTGTTATGCGGGGGCCTAATCTGTGTGACTACCTGGTTTTGCCAGGGCATCACACTAGTACCCCGATTTTGGAGCGGGTGGAGAACGGCTCATGAAGACTCCGTCCTCATCGGGTGAATTACTGGGCTGCGTGAAGCTACTTCCCAGCCTAGGGTCCGCCTACCTTGTCGTGCCCTGGCCCCTGCCCGGTTGTAGCACAAGGCCGCTGAACTGCCCTCCGTGGCAGTACCATGCCCCTTGCCACTACCCCCTGCGACCGGGGTTCCAGCTCCTTCCAGGCCAGGCCAACGTCTGGCACCTGGGATGGGTACAGGAGCCCTGCTCCGCAGCGAGACGTCTCACTGTCACCGCTGCTCTCGAACCGACTACTCTCTACCAACTGACACTCTGGCCCTCCTTCTACCATCCCTCCATCTGGGCGGCCCTATTCCCCTCAGGCTGCCCAATGCGTGTCTGGTGGGTATGGTGCAGAGTGTTCCTCAGGATTTGTGTATACCTATTCTTAGCAACACCAAAAGGGACAGGACCCATAACCAAGGAGGAGCAGGTGCCATGAAGAAGGGCAGGTTGCACAGCACCCTTGTGACAACCTGATAGGCCAGGGCGTTACATCAGCGTATCTGAGCACCCGAAATGTGCAGCTAACAGATGAGGGTAGATCGGAAATTAAAGGAAATGAAAGAGATTGTCAGCTAGTTTTACACTGATGGCATATCCTTAGAGAGGCCGCAGATGGATATGCAGTACTTGGCAACAGCCACTATCATGAAAATGGGGTAGCTCTGGAACTGAGCATTACTGGTTGCCATCGCCGGCACTGTGAACAGGTTATCAGCAAAGTTGCGGGGTGTTGGTCCTTGGCCAATCAGATATTGATGATCTATCCTTAAGGCTGCTTTACACCAGACAATCTATCGCACGATAGATCGTCGGGGTCACGATTTTTGTGACGCACATCCGGCATCGCTGGCAATGCCGGCCTGTGTGACACCTCCTAGCGACGCAGTATCGCTCACAAATCGTGAGTCGTGTACTGCTCGCTAGGTTCCATAATATCGTTTAATTTAGTTGTTCATCGTTTCCGGGGTAGCACACGCCGCTCCGTGTGACACCCCGGGAACGATGAACAGCAGCTCACCTGCGTCACGCGGCCGCCGTCGGCTATGTGAAGGAAGGAGGTGGGTGGGATGTTTACGTCACGCTCATCTCCGCCCCTCCGCTTCCATTGGCCGGCGGCCGTGTGACATCGCTGTGACGCCGAACGTCCCTCCCACTTCAGGAAGTGGACGTTCGCCGCCCACAGCGTGGTCGCACGAGAGGTAAGTACGTGTGATGGGGGTTACCGACTTTGTGCGCCACGGGCAGCGATTTGCCCGTGACGCAAAAAGGACGGGGGCGGGTACGATCGATTGTGAAATTGCACAATCAGTCGTACCGTGTAAAGCAGCCTTAAGGATAGGCCATCAATGTAAAAGTAGTGGACAACCGTTTTAACTTCCGCACTTCACTGACTTTCTGGTGAATTTGTGTTTCAATGTGAACAAGCAGAGCTGCAGTGTAAAGCACAGGACAGAGGAGCAGCCCAAACATCTATTGGAAGGTTAATTTCAGATTCACAATAGTCAAACCTGCAAAAGCTGTGCAGTTAGGATGATAATTGGTTGAAAACAGTAGCGTAGCTAGCGGGGGGCAGAGGGTGCCGCCGCCCCGGGCCCTGTGCTCAGAGGGGGCCCACCTGGAGCTGCGATACCATTAACTATATCAGCGTGCACAGCGCGCGCCGATATAATTAACCTCTGCAGCAGTGCGGAGGAGACATGATCTCCCTGCACTGCTGCTGATAATAGCGCTCACGCAGGACACAGAGTCCCAGCGTGGTGACGTCATCGCTCAGCGCCGGGCAGGGGCTGCTATTGTAGAGGGCCAGCCACCTGCTGCATAATATCATTATAACACACATGGCCGCGCACAGTGAATTGCACGAGGCCGCATGGTACAGGAGACACGGCCGCTCGCAGTGAGTGCACAGTGCGCGGCCATGTGTGTTATAATGACGTCATGCAGCGCGTGCTGCCTCCATCCAGCCGAGGAGCATCAGACAAGGGTTGCGTCTACATCCCAGTGGCTAGGAGCTGCCTGGGCAGTGAGCGTGATCGGCTTTGTTAGTGAGCGTGGCCATGTTTCCTCCCTCTCCACCTGTGCCCCCCTGCACCCCCCATCTGGAGGTCTTACCTCAGTCCCCCTCTTCTATTAAAAAGAACTCCAGGACACCTGGAGTTTCTGTTATCAGCTGCGTTGCTGAGGCCCCGCCCCTTCTGATCACATGGACGTGACACGCCGTGGCGTCACCACAGGTCCTTTAGCCTAGAGGGATTTACCATGAAACAAGTCTGTGGCTGCACGGGAGAGAAGAAGTGTCCCCCAATCATCAAAAGTAAAAGCCCCCCAGTATGTGAGTGTGTGTATAGGATTGTGTCTGTCTATGTGTATGATTATGTGTATGAGTATGTGAATGTTTTCAAATATGTATACGCTTCTATGTGACTATATCTGTATATGCGTCTGTATATATGTGTGTGTATACGGCTGTACACAGGGATGTGTATGTGTATACGGCTGTACGCAGGGGTGTGTATGTGTATACGGCTGTACGCCGGTGTCTCTGTGTCTACGGCTGTACGCAGGCATCTGTATGTGTATACGGCTGTACGCAGGCGTGTGTATGTGTACACGGCTGTACGCAGGCGTGTGTATGTGTATATGGCTGTACGCAGGTGTGTGTATGTGTATACGGCTGTACGAAGGGGTCTGTATGGAGCTATAGGCCCATCATACTGTGTATAGGGGAGGTGTAGAGGTATCATATTGTGTATAGGGGAGCCATGGGAACATCATACTGTGTATAGGGGAGGTATAAGGGCTTCATACTGTGTATAGACAAACTGTACATGAGAGAGACATTATTAAATATTAAGTGGACACTTAGGAACCATTATTGTTATAGGGGTACTCAGGGTATTGTGACGGTCAAAGGCACATTGGGGGCTCTAGTACTTTCTAGGAACAATATGTGGGCACTTTTCTAGGGCACTTACACAGGTCATTAATATTTTCTAGGGGGAAATGTTACAATTTAGAGGGCACAAATGAGGCATTTTACCATGTAAAGGGCACAGTGGTGGCATTAATATGTCGGGGGCACAGTGGTGGCATTATTACCATGTGGGGACATAGTGGTGGCATTATGTAAGGTCACAGTGGGGGCATTATTATGTGGGGGCACAGTGGTGGCATTAATATGTGGGGGCACAGTGGTGGAATTATTATGTGGAGGCACAGTGGTGGCATTATTACCATGTGGGGGCACAGTGGTGGCATTAGTATGTGGGAGGCACAGTGGTGACATTATTATGTGGGAGGCACAGTGGTGGCATTATTATGTGGGAGGCACAGTGGTGGCATTATTATGTGGGAGGCACAGTGGTGGCATTATTATGTGGGAGGCGCAGTGGTGGAATTATTATGTGGAGGCACAGTGGTGGCATTATGTGGAGGCACAGTGGTAGCATTATTATGTGGGAGGCACAGTGGTGACATTATTATGTGAGGGCACAGTGGTGGCATTATTATGAGGGAGGCACAGTGGTGGCATTATTATGTGGAGGCACAGTGGTGGCATTATTACCATGTGGGGACACAGTGGGGGCATTACTATGTGGGGGTCACAGTGGTGGCATTACTATGTGGGAGGCACAGTGGTGGCATTATTATGTGGGGGCACAGTGGTGGCATTACTATGTGAGGGCACAGTGGTGGCATTATTATGTGGAGGCACAGTGGTGACATTATTATGTGAGGGCACAGTGGTGGCATTATTATGTGGAGGCACAGTGGTGGAAGTACGTGGAGGCACAGTGGTGGCATTATTATGTGGAAGGCACAGTGGTGGCATTATTATGTGGAGGCACAGTGGTGGCATTACCATGTGGGGGCACAGTGGGGGCATTATTACCATGTGGGGACACAGTGGTGGCATTATGTGGGGTCACAGTGGGGGCATTATTATGTGGGGGCACAGTGGTGGCATTACTATGTGGGGGGCACAGTGGTGGCATTATGTGGAGGCACAGTGATGGCATTATTATGTGGGAGGCACAGTGGTGGCATTATTATGTGGGGGCACAGTGGTGGCATTACTATGTGAGGGCACAGTGGTGGTATTATTATGTGGAGGCACAGTGGTAGCATTATTATGTGGGAGGCACAGTGGTGGCATTATTATGTGGAGGCACAGTGGAGGCATTATTATGTGGGAGGCACAGTGGTGGCATTATTATGTGGGAGGCACAGTGGTGGCATTATTACCATGTGGGGACATTACTATGTGGGGGTCACAGTGGTGGCATTAATATGTGGGGGGCACAGTGGTGACATTATTATGTGAGGGCACAGTGGTGGCATTATTATGTGGAGGCACAGTGGTGGAAGTACATGGAGGCACAGTGGTGGCATTTTTATGTGGAAGGCACAGTGGTGGCATTATTATGTGGAGGCACAGTGGTGGCATTACCATGTGGGGGCACAGTGGTGGCATTATTACCATGTGGGGACACAGTGGTGGCATTATGTGGGGTCACAGTGGTGGCATTATTATGTGGGGGCACAGTGGTGGCATTACTATGTGGGGGGCACAGTGGTGGCATTATGTGGAGGCACAGTGATGGCATTATTATGTGGGAGGCACAGTGGTGGCATTATTATGTGGGGGCACAGTGGTGGCATTACTATGTGAGGGCACAGTGGTGGTATTATTATGTGGAGGCACAGTGGTAGCATTATTATGTGGGAGGCACAGTGGTGGCATTATTATGTGGAGGCACAGTGGAGGCATTATTATGTGGGAGGCACAGTGGTGGCATTATTATGTGGGAGGCACAGTGGTGGCATTATTACCATGTGGGGACATTACTATGTGGGGGTCACAGTGGTGGCATTAATATGTGGGGGGCACAGTGGTGACATTATTATGTGAGGGCACAGTGGTGGCATTATTATGTGGAGGCACAGTGGTGGAAGTACATGGAGGCACAGTGGTGGCATTTTTATGTGGAAGGCACAGTGGTGGCATTATTATGTGGAGGCACAGTGGTGGCATTACCATGTGGGGGCACAGTGGTGGCATTATTACCATGTGGGGACACAGTGGTGGCATTATGTGGGGTCACAGTGGGGGCATTATTATGTGGGGGCACAGTGGTGGCATTACTATGTGGGGGGCACAGTGGTGGCATTATGTGGAGGCACAGTGATGGCATTATTATGTGGGAGGCACAGTGGTGGCATTATTATGTGGGGGCACAGTGGTGGCATTACTATGTGAGGGCACAGTGGTGGTATTATTATGTGGAGGCACAGTGGTAGCATTATTATGTGGGAGGCACAGTGGTGGCATTATTATGTGGAGGCACAGTGGAGGCATTATTATGTGGGAGGCACAGTGGTGGCATTATTATGTGGGAGGCACAGTGGTGGCATTATTACCATGTGGGGACACAGTTGGGGCATTACTATGTGGGGGTCACAGTGGTGGCATTAATATGTGGGGGGCACAGTGGTGGCATTATGTGGAGGCACAGTGGTGGCATTATTATGTGGGAGGCACAGTGGTGGCATTATTATGTGGGGGCACAGTGGTGGCATTACTATGTGAGGGCACAGTGGTGGCATTATTATGTGGAGGCACAGTGGTAGCATTATTATGTGGGAGGCACAGTGCTGACATTATTATGTGAGGGCACAGTGGTGGCATTATTATGTGGAGGCACAGTGGTGGCATTATTATGTGGAAGGCACAGTGGTGGCATTATTATGTGGAGGCATAGTGGTGGCATTATTACCATGTGGGGGCACAGTGGTGGCATTAGCATGTGGGAGGCACAGTGGTGACATTATTATGTGAGGGCACAGTGGTGGCATTATTATGTGGGAGGCACAGTGGTGGCATTATTATGTGGGAGGCACAGTGGTGGCATTATTATGTGGGAGGCGCAGTGGTGGAATTATTATGTGGAGGCACAGTGGTGGCATTATGTGGAGGCACAGTGGTAGCATTATTATGTGGGAGGCACAGTGGTGACATTATTATGTGAGGGCACAGTGGTGGCATTATTATGAGGGAGGCACAGTGGTGGCATTATTATGTGGAGGCACAGTGGTGGCATTATTACCATGTGGGGACACAGTGGGGGCATTACTATGTGGGGGTCACAGTGGTGGCATTACTATGTGGGAGGCACAGTGGTGGCATTATTATGTGGGGGCACAGTGGTGGCATTACTATGTGAGGGCACAGTGGTGGCATTATTATGTGGAGGCACAGTGGTAGCATTATTATGTGGGAGGCACAGCGGTGACATTATTATGTGAGGGCACAGTGGTGGCATTATTATGTGGGGGCACAGTGGTGGCATTAATATGTGGGGGCACAGTGGTGGCATTATTATGTGGAGGCACAGTGGTGGCATTATTACCATGTGGGGGCACAGTGGTGGCATTAGTATGTGGGAGGCACAGTGGTGACATTATTATGTGGGAGGCACAGTGGTGGCATTATTATGTGGGAGGCACAGTGGTGGCATTATTATGTGGGAGGCACAGTGGTGGCATTATTATGTGGGAGGCGCAGTGGTGGAATTATTATGTGGAGGCACAGTGGTGGCATTATGTGGAGGCACAGTGGTAGCATTATTATGTGGGAGGCACAGTGGTGACATTATTATGTGAGGGCACAGTGGTGGCATTATTATGAGGGAGGCACAGTGGTGGCATTATGTGGAGGCACAGTGGTGGCATTATTACCATGTGGGGACACAGTGGTGGCATTACTATGTGGGGGTCACAGTGGTGGCATTACTATGTGGGAGGCACAGTGGTGGCATTATTATGTGGGGGCACAGTGGTGGCATTACTATGTGAGGGCACAGTGGTGGCATTATTATGTGGAGGCACAGTGGTAGCATTATTATGTGGGAGGCACAGTGGTGACATTATTATGTGGAAGGCACAGTGATGGCATTATTATGTGGAGGCACAGTGGTGGCATTACCATGTGGGGGCACAGTGGTGGCATTATTACCATGTGGGGACACAGTGGTGGCATTATGTGGGGTCACAGTGGGGGCATTATTATGTGGGGGCACAGTGGTGGCATTACTATGTGGGGGGCACAGTGGTGGCATTATGTGGAGGCACAGTGATGGCATTATGTGGGAGGCACAGTGGTGGCATTATTATGTGGGGGCACAGTGGTGGCATTACTATGTGAGGGCACAGTGGTGGTATTATTATGTGGAGGCACAGTGGTAGCATTATTATGTGGGAGGCACAGTGGTGGCATTATTATGTGGAGGCACAGTGGAGGCATTATTATGTGGGAGGCACAGTGGTGGCATTATTATGTGGGAGGCACAGTGGTGGCATTATTACCATGTGGGGACACAGTGGGGGCATTACTATGTGGGGGTCACAGTGGTGGCATTAATATGTGGGGGGCACAGTGGTGGCATTATGTGGAGGCACAGTGGTGGCATTATTATGTGGGAGGCACAGTGGTGGCATTATTATGTGGGGGCACAGTGGTGGCATTACTATGTGAGGGCACAGTTGTGGCATTATTATGTGGAGGCACAGTGGTAGCATTATTATGTGGGAGGCACAGTGCTGACATTATTATGTGAGGGCACAGTGGTGGCATTATTATGTGGAGGCACAGTGGTGGAATTACGTGGAGGCACAGTGGTGGCATTATTATGTGGAAGGCACAGTGGTGGCATTACCATGTGGGGGCACAGTGGTGGCATTATTACCATGTGGGGACACAGTGGTGGCATTATGTGGGGGTCACAGTGGGGGCATTAATATGTGGGGGCACAGTGGTGGCATTACTATGTGGGGGGCACAGTGGTGGCATTATGTGGAGGCACAGTGGTGGCATTATTATGTGGAGGCACAGTGGTGGCATTATTATGTGGGAGGCACAGTGGTGGCATTATGTGGGGGCACAGTGGTGGCATTACTATGTGAGGGCACAGTGGTGGCATTATATGGAGGCACAGTGGTGGCATTATGTGGGAGGCACAGTGGTGGCATTATTACCATGTGGGGACACAGTGGGTGCATTATTATGTGGGGGCACAGTGGGGGCATTATTATGTGGGGGCACAGTGGTGGCATTACTATGTGAGGGCACAGTGGTGGCATTATTATGTGGAGGCACAGTGGTGGAATTACGTGGAGGCACAGTGGTGGCATTATTATGTGGAAGGCACAGTGGTGGCATTATTATGTGGAGGCACAGTGGTGGCATTACCATGTGGGGGCACAGTGGTGGCATTATTACCATGTGGGGACACAGTGGTGGCATTATGTGGGGGTCATAGTGGGGGCATTATTATGTGGGGGCACAGTGGTGGCATTACTATGTGGGGGGCACAGTGGTGGCATTATGTGGAGGCACAGTGGTGGCATTATTATGTGGAGGCACAGTGGTGGCATTATGTGGGAGGCACAGTGGTGGCATTATGTGGGGGCACAGTGGTGGCATTACTATGTGAGGGCACAGTGGTGGCATTATATGGAGGCACAGTGGTGGCATTATATTGGAGGCACAGTGGTGGCATTATTACCATGTGGGGACACAGTGGGTTTATTATTATGTGGGGGCACAGTGGGGGCATTATTATGTGGGGGCACAGTGGTGGCATTATGTGGAGGCACAGTGGTGGCATTATGTAGAGGCACAGTGGTGGCATTACTATGTGGGAGGCAGAGTGGTGGCATTATCATGCCAAAGCACAGTGGTGGCATTATTATGTGGAGGCACAGTGGTGGCATTACTATGTGTGGCAGTAAGAGGAGTTGTTTTTTGTGCCACACAGCAGGTGCAGTAATAGGGACACACACGGCAGCAGCGGCTCAGTATTGGGGCAGGATGAGGAGTTTGTGCAGGTTGGGATTAGATGGGGTTCGGTGCCGGAAGCGTGAGGAGTCAAATATGTCTTTGTTGTAATTTCTGTAGATGACTTGTGGCTGGAAGAAGTTGTCATGTCGGTCTGGGCCAGATGGAAAACACAGAAAAGGTGAACAATTCCACCTGAAAGAATGTCAGCAGTAAGTCACCATCTATAACTGTACTATGATCTCTTGTATGTGCTGCAGCACCGATATCTACCACTATATAGTCACCATATAGCGGTAATATCAGTGTCATCTGCCGAGGTTCCACTATACCCACGGTTAGTCTGCGCCACCGTAGTTATCATGGTTACCTGGTAAGGGGCCCACTCAGATGTTTTGCCCCCCCTGAGCTGAAACCCTAGCTGCGCCACTGGTTGAAAATGTTTGGTGCAGAATTCACCATGTTGATCATGGCCTACGTGTAACACAGTGATAATTTATACTAACAAATACAATTGTATTAATACTGAAACGATAGGAACATTATATATGATTTAGTCGAGTGTCCTCTGTCATGTGAATTGTCACATTCCAGAAGTACTATATCATCAGTGGAAAGTGGCTTGCTAATAGCTGACTATGTCAATATATTGCCTCATACGTCACACCTTTCACAGCTTTCCCCAGGAGACATAACACAACATTGGTCACAGCTCGCTCTCTATACAAAGGAATTACTGACTGAAGTGACCTCTCATTGTATGGTGTCCTGACACAATGCTGGCTTTATCTCAGTTACGTAGGTCAGTGGTTACCAGAGACATGAATAGTGACGCATACTCTTGATTCTTTACTACTAAGCCGATTTGAACCCTCAACACTAAAATGTCATGGAAAAGTCCATGAGGAGGAGCTAGGTACTTAGCACTACTTTGTGGTGGAAATTTCTTGGCTCCATAACAAATTACACCACTCAACCTCTTAATGACCTGTGATGTACATTTTCATTATAGGCTGTATGTAAAATGGAGTGGGCCCAAGAGCTGAGTCTGCTCCATGTTGGGCAGGTGTTGGCTGTGTTACATAGCCAGCATCTGTCTCCAACAGCAGCAAACTGAGCAATCTCCAATCACTATTTAACCCTGACAGCAGCAATGAAATGGCTTCTTTGCCAATATATGCACAAACTGGCTCCCAATACCTTCAACCACTCAATGTGATTAGGAAGAGCCAAAGGTTTACATCCTGAAGGTCCCCTGGCTGCCATCTTAGTCCTCCTATGAAGCCCAGTCTTGTGTCACATCAGTTGTACTATATACTGCAATACTCTAGTATTGCAGTATAGTAGATCAATTAATGATCCCAGACTCATGGTGTTGCCCAGATGAATACCAGAGGCTGGAATAGAGGTATGTTCTCTTCAACAATGAGTCCTACTTTTGTCTTGGATGAATTGATAGCCAGAGATTGGTCTGGAGACCATATGTGCAATGCCATAAAGAGGCATTTGCAAGGGTGCGTTACAAGAGTACAAGAGTACATAATTTACATTAGCCAGACCCCTCTAGTCTTCATCCTAGGTATAAATAATTCAATGTTACATTGATTTGGTTGTGAAACCAAATTGTACAGAAATTTCTCCAAAGTGTTCCAATAGCCATTTTCCAATACAACAATGTGAGGCCACCTGTCCTTGTACTAGAGTAAGAAGCATGCTACCATGGCCTGCAGCATCTCCCTGTTATAATACTGACTGAATAATAGAACCTAAAAGGTGGTAATATCGTATATGAACAAGAAAAAAAGTGTCTTCTAAAAGACATTGTGTGGTCAAGTGACATTGATGGGGTCATGTGACCAGCACTGAAGAGGGAATTAAAAAAAAAATCAGGATTTGCTGTCAATCACCTGTCTCCCTGGTTGTCTGCTTGGGGGAGGATTTAGTGAGATTATAAGAATCCTGCCATTAGCTCTTCTACCACCTGCTAATGCTGCTTTGCGGTTAAACATGTCAGAGGATGGAAGCTAATATGTACATTTTTATCTTGGCTCTACTTTAACAATTTGCATGGTGAAATAGAAAACTGATAGACTATACAATAGCTTTTTCCATTGTTATATAGTTTGGACAGCCACAAAATGATTTGTGCAGAAACTTAGGATTGCAGGGAAAGGACTAAAAAGATGGTGATAGGGATTAATTGATAAATTTATGGGAGGGAGTTAAAGCAAAACTGGAACTTTTGGGGTTGTTACCGTTCACTTACCTTCTACCAACAGGTGTGACGTCAAGTGCTTAACTTATTGCATATTTAATAGTGATTTCACTGGAGTAGCTTATCCAAGAAAAGATTGCATCATGTAGACACACCTGGTTGGAGGAACTCATGGGATGTGAGGTTTTCCAAATTAAGCCCCTCGGTATGGATGTCCCAGCCAGGCCCTCTTGGTGCTACTCATTCCATGGCTGAGACTGAGGAACGGGCGATCAGAAGGAGAGACACAGGTAGTCAATTAGAAGATCCTAACCCTTTTGTCGTTTTAGAGTTTGCTCTCCCCCTTGGGTACAAAAAAAAGAAGATTGTGGAATACCCTACCACAAGATGTAGTGGTGGCACTGTCACGCTAGGTACATAGAATTACCAAGCGAAAGGCGAAAAAAAAAAAGGGAAGAGAAACCCTGTGACTAGTGAAGGTGAAGATGGTGACCCCTGACCAAACCGACTGCTGGCCACTGGTTTTCCTCACCACCCTAGATAGGTTCCGCACCTATGCGCCGAGCCGGATACTTGACCCTGGCAGACCCTGAAATAGGCCCTAGGTAGGGAATAGATGGGATGAGCACTTAGTCAACCCCACTAAGCTCTAAAGAAGACACAGGGATCACAAACAGGGAGAAGTAAATTAATAATGTATCTCCAGATGATAAATAGGAGCTGGAAAGAGAAATTGGACAAAATTAGGGTCTTATCCAATTAAAATTAAAGGAGAAAGAACTCAGAGAGACTCACCTTGTGAGGTTGTGCAGGTCACAACCACCATAAAACGCCTGAAGGTCACTGCAAAACCCACGTGGAGATACAAACAATGGAAGGAAGAAAAGAGTTATTTAATCTCCTGCACCGCCAAACCAGTCCAGATGATGTAGATAAGATATGATTTAATGGGCAACGCGTTTCATCAGGACAATGAAGAAGCCTCTGAGGGCTTTGAAATGCGTTGACCATTAAATCATATTTTATCCACATCATCTGGACTGGTTTGGTGGCGCAGGAGATTAACCCTTTTTTCCTTCCATTGTTTGAATCTCCAGATGAATCAGGGAGAGGAACTGCAACAACCAAAAAATTTTCTCCAGATGAATACAAATCAATTGCTTGCACTGAAGACTTGCTAAGGGTATTAGACCTATCACTAGCACAGAGTAAGGGGAAATGAGGGTATATAAAGACACAAAGGGAAGTGCTGAAAATTAACAGCTGCAAAGGTGAGGATATCTGCAGGATCCTAAAGAGAAAGGGATAAACCCCAGTTAGGGAAAAAAGGAAAGTCAGAAATAGCTTGTGTAGCAAAACACTGTGACTTTCTACAGCCGTAAACTACAGGACTGTAGTGGGTGGGCCTACCCCCTACTAGTTTAGCATAGTTTACCCGGCATTGTGATTATTAAAAGTGTTGATTTTTATTATTGTATGTGTTGTGTTAGGGCACCCCCTAGTGGCCGGGTGGGACGGCTGTTGCCACCGGGGAAGGAGGAGTCGGCCGGATATCTAGGGAAGGTCTGAGTGTGTGTGGGGGAGAAGGATCCGGGACAGCAGGCAGTGAACATCTGCAGCGGCAAGTGTGAGTGTGTGAGCGGAACACCGGGGGACACCGGAGTAAAGGAGGTGGACGCAACCTCAGGGTCTATTCCGCTGGTGTGGGTCCAGTGTGTGCTTGACCGGAGAGTGGGAGCCCGGAGAAGAGGAGTATCTAGGGCATAACCCCACCAGAGGGCGCGTTTGGGCAGGTTGTCCCCAGCTCCACTAATATTGCCGGAATCTGCTGACCGGAGTGTTATTTTCTGTGTGAATAAATGTCAGTTTTTATGCATTTCAACTTTTGCCTGAAGACTCTTTATGCATCGGCCGGAGAGAGAGACGTCACACCCTGCACATTCAAGTCAGTCCCAGAAGTTGAAGAAGTGGTGGAACCAGGGGTCTGCCTCAGTACCAGTGCCACAACTACACAGCCGGAGGTACCCCTGGGCCATCACTTCAGGACTATAAAGCCTGCGGAGACACCATCACATGTTTCTCAACGCTGGCAGGAAACTGGCCAGGACTTTCACCGGGAAGGAACAACCATGGGAAGGGCAGTCTCCAGTCAAGGAGACCACCTATGCCAAGCATGGTATCCATCCACAGACAGCTGTTTCGGGGTATTTTCACCTCATCAGTGTGGAGTAGGAAACTGGCTAGTGGGAGCAATGCCTAGTAGAAGACTACATAAGCAAGGATGGTTGACCTTAGGGAGATCAACATCCAACACCGCGGAGACACCATCATGTGTTTCTCAACGCAGTGATTCTAGAGCAATGCCCCCTGGGAAATATTCAAAACAAGAAAGCCTGAGAAGACACCATCACATGTTTCTCAACGCTGGCAGAAAACTGGCCAGGTCTTTCACCGGGAAGGAACAACCACGGGAAGGGCAGTTTCCAGTCAAGGAAATCACCTATGCCAAACATGGTATCCATCCACAGACAGCTGTTTCGGGGTATTTGCCCCTCATCAGTGTGGAGTAGGAAACTGGCTAGTGGGAGCAATGCCTAGTAGAAGACTACATAAGCAAGGATGGTTGACCTTAGAAAGATCAACATCCAACACCGCGGAGACACCATAACGTGTTTCTCAACGCAGTGATTCTAGAGCAATGACCCCTGGGAAATATTCAAATATATTTCAATATTCTTCCGGTGAAAGACCTGGCCAGTTTCCTGCCAGCGTTGAGAAACATGTGATGGTGTCTCTGCAGGCTTTCTTGTTTTGAATATTTCCCAGGGGGCATTGCTCTAGAATCACTGCGTTGAGAAACACGTGATGGTGACTCCACGGTGTTGGATGTTCATCTCCCTAAGGTCAACCATCCTTGCTAATGTAGTCTTCTACTAGGCACTGCTCCCACAAGCCAGTTTCCTACTCCACACTGATGAGGGGAAAATACCCCGAAACAGCTGTCTGTGGATGGATACCATGTTTGGCATAGGTGGTCTCTTTGACTGGAGACTGCCCTTCCTGTGGTCTTTCCTTCCCAGTGAAAGACCTGGCTAGTTTCCTGCCAGCGTTGAGAAACATGTGATGGTGTCTCCGCAGGCTTTCTTGTTTTGAATATTTTCCAGGGGGCATTGCTCTAGAATCACTGCTTTGAGAAACACGTGATGGTGTCTCCGCGGTGTTGGATGTTGATCTCCCCAAGGTCAACCATCCTTGCTCATGGAAACTACAGGACTGTCTGTCATGCGTGACACACCCATGACAGGCAGATACTATAACTACTTTTAAAAAAGGGCTGGGTGATTTACTCACAACTAGGGATGAGCGAACATGAACTGTAAGGTTTGGTGTCCGTACTGGTCGGTGCTGAACACCGGGCACAGACTTTTTTCCATTCGCCACGACAGCACCCACGAGAGAGGGATCCACCCCCTTTAGGACAGGAAACCTACAGATAAAAAATGGCGGTCCCCCTCCCTCATCAGTTGGTTTCCTGTCCTGAATGGATCAGAAGCGTCCGTGCGGTTTTCAAGGGAACGGCGGAGCTTCGGATCCAGAAGCACGGTTGGTGGAGCTCCCCTCGTTCGTGGACTCCGCCCTCTTAGTGCACCGAGTCCCCTTTGCCTTGACTGGGTGGCGTCCCCAGGGAAATGATGCCTGCGGGAGGCTGCCGGTGAGTATCCTGTGCGCGGTGGGACCAGAAGCACTCCCCGTGGCATGGCCCTGCTTCTTCCGGGTTGCACGGAGAGCGCGCGCAGGGAGGAGTGTCCTGGGCCTGCCGCGCCAGAACGCGGCCTCCACAGCAGTGACCCAGCAGTGCACGGGCATTTCCGGGGAAATGGATACGGAGGAGGTGGCCTAGAGAGGGCTGTGGGATCCTCCACTACTAAAGGTGGAGTTGAGACCTGCTAGAGCGTGCTCCGGCCCTCTCCATTATGGTTAGCCCGCAAACATCACCATCCAGGGACCCTTTTTCGCCCAAGGATGCTGGCCATAAAGACTCCAGCGACCCAGAGGCTCTGCAGGTCGCAAGAGGAAGGAGGCGCACTGGCTCCACATCTTCTAAGGGTCACCAGACAAAGCCCTCATCTCCGCCTCCGAAGCCAGTATCCGTTTTTTTTCTGGTTATGGGTGAGTGACCTATGTGAATGCTCCCCTATACTGATGTTCTCCTTCCGGTTTATGTTGTGCAGGGTCCTAGGAAGTGTGCTTCTAAGCAAAACAATAAAGATTGCCCCCTGTGTACCCGTACACTCCCAAAGGACTACAAGAAGCGCCTCTGTGACACATGTATACAGGCCACTATACATGAGGAAGCCCCGGCTTCGTCGGTCCCCCTTCTGGATCTGCGGGAACTGATCCGTTCAGAGGTCCAGGCTTCCTTACAATCCCTTCAAGGGCCCAAGAAGCACAAGAAGAGTCGCCCACGTCCTGATTTCCCCCCCCCCCGTCTCCTGGCTCAGACAGTAGCGATTTTGCTTCGCCTTTGGCTTCTTCGTCATCTTCCTCTGATGAAGCAGGGAAGGCATGCTTTTCCTTGGAAGGGATGGATGGCCTGGTAAAAGCCGTTTGCTCGACTATGGGGATTGCAGAGGAGAAAACCCCCAAATCTGCGGACCATACATTGTTCGCAGGTTTAACCCAGAGAAAGCGAAAGTCCTTCCCAGTAAATGATGCCCTTAAATCCCTTATCCGTAAGGAGTGGCAGAAGCGATACCCCTTTGACGATGAGGACCTCTCGCAGTGGTGCAAGGTGCCAAAGGTGGATGTGGCCGTTGGAAAATCTTCCAAGAAATCAGCCCTGCCGTTTGAAGATATGGGATTTCTGAAAGATCCTCTGGATAGGAAATTAGATGCATTTCTTCAACGGACCTGGGAAGCTTCAGCAGGGCCACTGAAGCCGGCCGTATCTGCCACATGTACGGCCAGGTCACTCTCGGTCTGGATAGACCAGTTGGAGAGGCAACTTAAGTCCGGGACATCAAGAGAAAAGATCCGCTCCTCCCTGCCTCTACTCAAGGATGCGGCAAATTACCTGGCAGATTCATTGGCTGATTCTGTCTGCCTGGCAGCCCGCTCAGAGGGTCCTCTAATGCGGCCCGTAGAGCTATATGGCTGAAATAGTGGAAGGGGGACACATCCTCCAAATCGAGGCTGTGTACACTTCCGTGTGAGAGTGAGTTCTTATTTGGCCCTCAACTGGATGACATCCTCACCAAGGCTGGAGATATTTCAGATGATGGGAGAAAAGCAGGTTTAAATACCACGCCAAACCACAGGAATCAAGATGAAATTAGTAAATCTCTTTTCTTTATTTTCACAGGTCTACGCGTTTCAAGGACATATCCGTCCTCTTCCTCAGGACAAATGTAGAGAATACTATAGCGAACAGGAAGCTACAGGCTCTCATATATGCATTAGAAAAAGGCCACGTATGCATTGATTACGTCATCAACCTCCTCGTGACTCATAGGCACGTGGAGGAGTGAATAAAGTTCAGAGTATTGACAGAGGAAAAGAAAAAAAAGAAGAAAAAAAGGGAGAAAGAAAAGAAGAAAAAAAAAAAGGGAGAGAGAAAAAGGAGGAAAAAAAGAAGAAAAAAAAAGAAAGAAAAAAGAAAAGAAAAGGATAAAGAAAAAGAAAAAGAAAGGGAGAGGAATAAGGAAAAAGGTCGGGGAAAGTGAATAAAATGAATATAAAAACAAAAAAATACATGTCACTATGAATCAGTGTAAAATACATGAAATGATGTATGTATACATTAATGTGAATGTGTATACTGAGTTTAATAAAATTAGATGAATATGGACGCAAAAAAATGTTTAGGTGATTATTACTATCTTTTGGATTGGTGAATATGTGACAAATAAGTATAAGAAAAAATATAAAAATGCTCAATGAAAAAAAGAAAAAATGAGGGAACAACGTAAGAAACATCAGAATTGAAAAGGTGGTAAAAATGAAAGGAACCAGTGAAGTGGGCTCGCTATACCAAAAGGGTATAAGCTGCTCTGCGATGGGAACATTAAAAGGAAACAGGGCGGGAGCGATGACACCCGCTGGGGGAGCGAATAGAATTTGACAGCGTGGGAAAGTGTGATGTGCGCCTGCGCGGAAGGTGAAGTGAGGTGAAAGCGTGTATGAAAGAAAAAACAGTGAGCGCCTGCGCAGAGAGGTGACTAAAGGTTAATACCGTGGGAAAAAAAGCAATACGCTTGCGCAGAAGGGAAAAAAGCCGTGTAGATGATAATCTGCGGTCAGCGGCCAGGGACTAAAGATAGTGATAAAAATGATTCCAAATCCAAAGGGGGAATGACCAGGGGAATAGAATAAATGGGAACAAGACTATCAGTCAGGAAAGAAAGAGTGCGTTCGCTGAACTGGTGGGATCCTTTTCAAAAGATATATATAAAAAAACTTGAGGTGGCATGTAAAAGACCTGGAAACACGTGGGAATTATGATGTGAATGTATATATATATATATATATATATATATATATATATATTGTGAGGTAGCACGGTCGGCTGCGCAGCAGAAGACACGGGATCCAGGCATTAAGGTTCACAGCACACGGTTTTAATGTCCAAACAAAAGTCCATAACACAATACATGTGCCTCTCCAGCAGAAAACTCAGGGAGTTCTGTTCACTCCCTCACACCCGGCACACCTGCCCTCGTTCCTGATTCTATTTAACCCTTCCTTCAGCCTGTAGGGAAACAGCATTAACCCTAGAGTGGATTTACTTTCTATCATGGAGTGAGCACAACCGGGGCGAGACATACCGGCCGTCATAGATAACCCCGGTCACAGTCTCACATACCCCCCCCCCCCCTCAGTTCAAGCGTGCGGGGTTGAACTCCCGCCATCAAACACGGGCCGCGGGACAAGGCATCGGCGTTGCCCTGCAACCTACCGGCCCGGTGTTCAACCGTAAACCGGAAGGTTTGCAGAGAAAGGAACCACCGGGTAACCCGGGCATTCCGTTCCTTGGCGGACCTCATCCAGACCAGTGGAGAGTGATCCGTCACCAAGCGAAACTGCCGTCCCAGCAGGTAATAGCGTAGGGACTCCAAGGCCCACTTGATCGCCAGGCACTCCTTCTCCACTACGCTATAATTCCGCTCGGGAGGGGTGAGCTTCCTACTCAAGAAGGTGACGGGGTGTTCCTCCCCCTGAACCACCTGAGACAGCACTGCCCCCAGGCCGATCTCCGAGGCGTCAGTCTGTACTATGAACTCCTTCCGGAAATCAGGGTTGACCAGAACGGGCTGTCCGCACAGGACCTCCTTCAGGGCCCGGAAGGAGTCCTCGGCCTGCGGAGTCCAGCGCACCATGACGGACTTCTTGCCTTTGAGAAGGTCCGTCAAGGGGCTGATAGTCCCGCAAAATCCTTTACAAACCTCCTGTAGTACCCCACGATACCCAGGAAGGCCCTAACCTGCTTCGTGGTCAGGGGTCTAGGCCACTTCTGGATCGCCTCAACCTTGTTAATTTGGGGCTTAATCACTCCTTGGCCTATCACGTAGCCCAAGTAGCGGGCTTCCGTGAGTCCCAATGCACATTTCTTGGGATTGGCTGTCAATCCGGCTGTTCGAAGCGCGTCCACCACCGCTTGTACCTGTTCCAAGTGGGTCTGCCAATCGGAGCTGTAAATAATGATGTCATCCAGGTACGCTGATGCATACGCCTGGTGGGGTTCCAGCACTAAGTCCATCAACCTCTGGAACGTGGCCGGAGCGCCATGTAACCCAAAAGGCAAGACAACATAGTGGAAGAGACCCTCCGGCGTAACAAAAGCGGTTTTCTCCTTGGCGGACTCAGTTAGTGGCACCTGCCAGTACCCTTTGGTCAGGTCGAGCGTGGTAAAATATCGCGCCTGTCCCAGCCTATCAATCAGCTCATCCACCCGGGGCATGGGGTAGAGATCGAACTTGGATATTTCGTTCAATCTCCTAAAGTCATTGCAGAACCTTAAGGAGCCATCGGGTTTTGGTATTAGGACAATCGGACTAGCCCATTCACTCCGGGATTTTTCGATGACCCCCAGGCGTAACATTGTCTTTACTTCCTCCGATATGGCTTGTCGTCGAGCCTCCGGTACCCGGTATGACTTCAGGCGTACCTTCAGGTGGGGCTCGGTGACAATATCATGTCGTATCAGACTGGTCCTACCGGGCAGCTCGGAGAAGACATCGGGGTTCTGCTGAACCAACCGTCTGGCCTCTCGCCTCTGTTGCTTGGTGAGGGCTTCTCCAATCCTTACTTCCGGTTCGTCCTCTCCGGAGGTCGCTGGAGCCGGATGTGAACGACCCGAAGAGGAGGGAGGTGGGGAAAAAACAGCCATCAGGCTTTCCCGTTCCTGCCAAGGTTTTAATAGGTTGACATGGTATATTTGTTCAGGTTTCCGCCTACCGGGCTGCAATACTTTATAGTTAACCACCCCTACTCTTTCCTTTATCTCATAGGGGCCTTGCCACTGAGCCAGGAATTTGCTCTCCGCCGTGGGGATCAATACCAACACCCGATCCCCAGGTTTAAAGGTCCGCACGGTGGCTTGTCTATTGTAGCGGCCGCTTTGCGCGGCCTGAGCCTCCTGTAAATGCTCCTTCACAATTGGCATGACCGCACTTATGCGGTTCTGCATACCCAAAATGTGTTCAATCACACTTTTATGGGGGGTGGGCTCTTGTTCCCATGTTTCCTTTGCCAGGTCCAACAATCCCCGGGGATGTCGCCCGTATAACAATTCAAAAGGCGAAAACCCCGTGGATGCCTGTGGCACCTCTCGTATGGCAAACATCAAATAGGGAAGCATCATATCCCAGTCTTTCCCGTCTTTTGAAATCACCCTTCTTAGCATGGTTTTCAGGGTTTTATTGAAACGCTCGACTAAACCGTCCGTTTGAGGATGATACACAGACGTACGCAACTGCTTGATCTGGAGTAGCCGGCATAGCTCTTTGGTCACTTTAGACATGAATGGGGTCCCCTGATCCGTAAGGATCTCCTTGGGCAATCCCACCCGGCAGAACACAGCAAACAACTCCCGAGCTATAAGCTTTGCTGCAGTATGTCTGAGAGGTATCGCCTCGGGATACCGGGTGGCATAGTCAACGATCACTAGGATGTGTTGGTGCCCTCGAGCGGACTTTACGAGGGGCCCCACCAGATCCATCCCTATCCGTTCAAAAGGGACTTCTATAATGGGTAACGGTACCAACGGACTGCGAAAATGGGTCAGGGGTGCAGTAAGCTGACAGGTTTCGCAGAACCGTTTTACCTCCCCAAAGACCCCGGGCCAATAGAACCTTTGCAATATTCGCTCCTGCGTTTTCTTGACCCCTAGGTGGCCACTCATCAGGTGTTTATGAGCCAAGTCGAGGACCCGCCGGCGATGCGGCTGGGGCACCACCAACTGTTCTACCCCTACGCCCCGTATTTCATCTACCCGGTAGAGTAAATCCTGTTTAAGAGCGAAATGGGGGTACCTTACCTGGGCACCGGGCAGCTGTGCCACCCCGTCAACTACTGTCACCCGACTCCGGGCATGTATTAACGTAGGGTCCTGGAGTTGGGCTGTCCCAAACGTATCCGGGGACGCCTCCAACTCCGGGATGGGCTCGACCGTCTCAGCCTCTCCTGCCAATACCTCTAGGGGCGACCTATCGGGTTCACACTCTGTCCCTATCATGGTGACCCCTACGGCAGGTGTCCCGGATTCAGGATTGTAGGGCTCAGGTCCCGGACCGACCAATATCTGAGGGGACTTAGGGGGTCCCCTCCATAAAGTCCAAAAATAGGGCAGATCCCTTCCTAGGATCACGTCATAAGGAAGAGTGTTAAGAAGTCCCACCTCATGTTGCACCTGACCGCAAGGTGCTGTGATGGTGACAATCCCCGTGGGATAGTCGCGGCGGTCCCCATGTATGCAAACCACCCCCACGGTGCGTCCTGTGGCCTTTACTTTAGCTCTCAAGGTGTATCGCACAAGGGTCACTAAGCTTCCGGAATCCAACAATCCTGTAACCGGACATCCATTCACCTGTATTTGGCACAAGTGGGGCTCCGTCTCTGGGGAGACCAGGTCAGCGGTACACACCACCTGAGCATACATTGAACCCCGCCGGGTAACCCCACAATCCATGGGCTCCGTGGTGAGTGGACACTGGGCTTCCATATGTCCCACCCGCTGGCACCGCCAACATCTAATGGGGACGGAAACCCCCTTGACGGGTTGTCGTTTAGGGTACAGAACCTTCCGGACCTCAGGAATGGCGGCCGCGGCCTCAGACGGGACGGTGGGGACTCCTGTACCGTTGTCAGCGGTGGGTCCTTGGCCTTAGGCTTGGAGGGGCCGGACCGACTGGCGGTACGCAAAGTCTAAGTGTCCCGTATCAAGTCCTGCGTAGCCACATGCCGCTCTACCAGGGACACTAATTGGTCCAGGGTACTCGGGTCACCCTGTCCGACCCACCGTTGAACGGTGACGGGTAAAGTGCGCACAAAACGATCCACTACTACCCTTTCCACCATTTGCGCCGGGCTCAGAGTGTCAGGCTGCAACCACTTTTTTACAAGATGCAACAAGTCATAGGCCTGGGAGCGTACGGGTTTGGCTTCCTCATAGAACCACTGATTTACCCGCTGAGCCCGTACATAGGTATTCACCCCCAACCGAGCCAGTATTTCGGCTTTCAGGGTCACATAGTCAATGGCGTCCTCGGCACAGAGGTCCAGGTACGCTTTTTGGGGTTCCCCCGTCAGATAGGGCGACAATACCTCAGCCCACTGCGGGGTCGGCAGCTTTTCCCGCTCGGCCACCCGCTCAAACACCGCCAGGAATGCTTCCACATCATCACCCGGGGTCATCTTTTGCAACGCTTGTCTCACCGCTTTCCGGACGCTGCCGTCGTCACCCGGTCCCGGGGTTGTTGCTGCCGGTCCGGCACGGATCGACTTGGCCAGGAGAACCATCTGTTCTTGGTGCCTTTTTTCCTGCACTTGCAAGGCTTGCTGCTGACGTGCATTGGCCTGCTCCATCTGTTCTTGGTGCCTTTTGTCCTGCACTTGCAAGGATTGCTGCTGACGTGCATTGGCCTGATCCATCTGTTCTTGGAGTTTTTTTTCCTGCACTTGCAAGGATTGGAGCAGGTGTGCATTGGTCTGTTGTTGCTGTGCATTAGCCTGTTGCTGCTGTGCATTAGCCTGAGCCAAATGCTTTAGTATGTCCTCCATGGCGTCGCCGGGTTTGGGCTGTAGTATAGCCGCTCGAATCCAGGACATGCGCAGCTGGGTCACCAGAGATGGATGCTACACCTCACCGGCTGTCATGCCCGCATTCTCCACCATATGTGAGGTAGCACGGTCGGCTGCGCAGCAGAAGACACGGGATCCAGGCATTAAGGTTCACAGCACACGGTTTTAATGTCCAAACAAAAGTCCATAACACAATACATGTGCCTCTCCAGCAGAAAACTCAGGGAGTTCTGTTCACTCCCTCACACCCGGCACACCTGCCCTCGTTCCTGATTCTATTTAACCCTTCCTTCAGCCTGTAGGGAAACAGCATTAACCCTAGAGTGGATTTACTTTCTATCATGGAGTGAGCACAACTGGGGCGAGACATACCGGCCGTCATAGATAACCCCGGTCACAGTCTCACAATATATACACATATATATATATATATATATATATATATATATATATATATATATATATATATATATATATATATATATATATATATATAAAAAAAAACAACACATAATGTTATATTTACTATAAAAAATCATTTTATTAAAATCAAGCAAAAAAGGGGGGTTAGGGGGAAAATAATAAAAGGATCAAAATGATGGGAAATTATATAATGGAAAATGTAGATATGCACATGTGTGCATGGAATGATCAACCAAATTAAAAAAAAGGGGGAGAAAAGGGGAATTAAGGGAAAAATTTTTTTGAGAAGTGCTTAGCATAATAGTATATAAAGATAGTGAGGGGTTCCCGACAACGGGTAATCTTGTGGTCAATAAAAATAGTGAGAGGGGTTCCCGACAACGGGTAGACTTATGGGTATATGAGGATATGGTGAAAATATATATGTTTATATATAAAAATATTCATATACAAAAATTATATATAAAAATTTTTAAAAAAGAGAAAAATAAAAAACATAAAACTATAAGAAAGGAGTAAAAACACGTGTAGACGTGGGGGACTGTGCGAAAGGGATGTATATATGTATATATAAGTTTATACAAGAGTGAGCAAGGTAGAAAAAGGGATGCATGTGCATAAAAAAGATGTGCATTAATTTGGCCGAAAATACATAACAAAACATATAGATAACAAATGTATAATAAAAATGTATATAAAAAATTTGCATATAAAAATGTGCATATATAAAAATATTAGTAAAAATATGGAAAAACAAGGTCACATGGTATGAAACATAAGAGTGTTAAAAATATATATATATATATATAATATTAAAAAGCAAAAATTTACTGTATAGAACAATAAAAACTAGAACGATAAGTCAGTTATCAAATTCAAGCCCATTGGCTTCAAAGTGTCCAATTTATGTATCCAGAAGGATTCTTTTTTGTTGAGAACATCCATTCTGTTGGGGTTATTAGCAGGGATTTGCTCAATGGGCGTAATGGTAAAAGCCAGGGTCTTGTTATGGGACAAAGTGCAGTGTCTGGAAAATCCATGAAGCATATAGCCGATCCTGATGTTATGCCTGTGTGAATTCAGGCGATTGTGAAGAGCTTGACAAGTCCTACCTATGTACTGTTTGCCACAATTACAATCAATAAGGTATATCACAAAATTTGATTGGCAGGTGAGATGAGTTTTAATGGGAAACTCTTCTGTGCCGTTTGAAGATCTGAAGCTCGTGCGTTTATGGCAAATTGTTTTGCAGCATAGGCAATTCTTTAAACCGCATCGATAAGACCCTGAAGGGGCAATAGGGTTGACAACTCTCGGGAGGGCAGTTCTGAGGCGGCTAGGGGCTAAAACATTCTTTATGCTAGGGGCTCTTCTGAATGTGATGCCCGGAATGGGGGGAAGAATAGTCTTTAAGAAAGGATCATTCAGCAATATACTCCAGTGCTTGGTGAAAATATTCCTGATTTTTAAGTTGTCACTACTGTAAGTGGTCAAAAAATTGAGATGAAAAGGACTCTCATTATTTCCAAGGGCAGGGGTAGTGGGGGTTTTCGGAGTGATCAAGTCCTTTTGTTCCAAAGAGACAGAATTGAGATATGCTCTTTGGATGAGAGTTTTAGGATATTCCTTTTCCAAAAAACGATCCCTAAGTATTTTCACCTGATGGTTAAAATCATCCAGACGGGAACAATTTTTTCTAATGCGTTTGTATTGATTCGCTGGAATATTTTCCAGCCATTTAGTGTAATGTTCACTGTTGTAGTGGATGTATCCGTTGGTGTCCACTTGCTTGAAATGTGTTTTCGTCAATATTTTATTATCGGAATGGAATATAGTGAGATCCAAGAAATTGATTTCAGATTTATGGTAAGTGGAAGTGGAAACAAGACCCCAGTTAATCTGGTCCAGATGTTGCAAAAAAAAGTCAATGTTGCAGTGCTTATTGTCCCAAATGAAGATCAAATCGTCTATGTAACGTTTATACAGAATTATCTCACCCTTGAAAGTGCCATTCTGGATATATAATTGCTCAAAAATTCCCATGAAGAGATTAGCGTAAGCACATGCTGCTCTAGGGCCCATTGCTGTGCCGAGCTTCTGATGATAGAGTTTATCTTCAAAGGTGAAGAAATTATTGTTTAGCACAAATTCCATTGCTTCCAAGATAAATTTTTTTGGGCAAGCGGGATATTACTGTCATTCTCAAGAAACATGGATAAACACAGTAGACCAAGATGATGCGCTATGTTAGAATATAATGCAGACACATCTATGGTGAGGAATAAAAAGGACTCTTCCCATTCAATGTTGCACAGGGAATTGATGAGGTGGGTGGAATCTCTCAGGTAACTGTCCAAATTAAGTACATATGGCTGCATAAGTTGGTCCAAATAAGCGGCTAGATTGGCACTAAGGGAATTGATGCCAGATATTATCGGCCTCCCGGGAGGGTTTGAAAGACTCTTATGAATTTTTGGTAAATGATAAAAAAGGCCATGTTGGGATTTTTTATTAGAAGGAATTTTTTCTCTTGGGAATTAAGAATTTTCTGCAATATTCCTTTTTGAATTAAAGCATGATAGGCCTGGATCGCTGCATCATATTTGCTGCTATCGACCACCTCATAGTAGATGGGATCTGACAAAATTCTGTGCGCTTCTGCCAGATAGTCATCTCTATTTTGAATGACAATACCCCCTCCTTTGTCAGCTGCTCGGATGATGATGCCCCGATTATCCCTATGATCGGCTAAAGCTGATTTCTCATCTTTAGTGAGATTATTTTGTAAATTTCCTTTGGCACCCATGACTGTTTTAAGGTCCATTAGAACCAGATCGCTGAAGGTTTTGATATGGTGGCCTTTATTCTCAAGAGGGTAGAATTTGGATCTGGCTTTACAAGTGGTATGAAGGAAAGGACTGGGTTCAGTGGTGGACTGAAAATCATTACCCTTTATTAAAAAATGCCTCTTTAGTGTCAGTTTGCGTATATAACTCTGGACATCTAAAAAAACGTCAAAATCATTGGATCTTTTAGAGGGGCAAAAAGAAAGACCTTTATTTAGTAAGCTGATTTCACTTTTTTGGAGCGGGTGACTGGAGAGGTTAAAAATATTATTAGTAGGTGGTGGACCCGAAGGAGTTAAATTAACATTTTTTCTTTTTTGTTTGTGCTTGATTCCTGCTCTAGTCCCTCTGTAAGATTTTTCCTTTTTCTTGCTGAAGGTTTTGGTACCAAGGCTGGAGATAGTAAGAAGGGGTTCCCTAACACATTTATTCCTCCCTCTAGGCACCCATTTAACAAGCACCGCTTCCAGCCCATCAGACCCGAGCGCCGGGACAGATCTGACCATCCCGCTTCTGGGTCCAAGGGAGCCCTGTTTGGCAACCCTTCATTCCGACGAAAATATCCCAAACAGTAATCCTGATTTTCCGGTAGGAGGCAGGCTCCGTTTTTTCGGGGCTGTGTGGAAGACCATCACTTCCAGCGCCTTTATTCTGGGCCTGATCTCAGAGGGCTTTCAGCTGGAATTTACTTCACTCCCTCCACAGTCCTTTTTCATTACACCCACCAGAAGATCAGTGGAATAACAACACGCATTGGTGTCTGAGGTTCTCACTCTCGTGGATAAACAGGTCCTGGTATCGGTCCCGCTACATCAAAGAGGCTGCGGGTTCTACGTTCCCCTTTTCCCGGTCCCAAAACCGGATGGATCATACAGAACCATTAGAAATCTTAAAAAGCTTAACCTCTTCCTAAGATAACGACCGTTTAAAATGGAGTCGCTCCTGTCCACTATAAAGCTGCTCTTTCCTGATTGTTACATGGCGGTCCTCGATTTAAAGGATGCATATTACCACATACCTATCCCCCCGCGTTATCAGGAATACCTCCGGGTAGCACTCATGATTAACCACTCCATTCACCATTTTCAGTTGACGGCCATGCCCTTCGGCGTTTCCCTCGCCGCGCGGATATTCACCAAGGTCATGGCAGAGGTCACAGCTCACCTTCGCGAACACCGGACTTTAATCATCCCATATTTAGATGACCTTCTTGTGGTGGGGAGCACGGCAGCACAATGTTCATCCCGCCTCAGTCATACTATGTCAACCCTGCAACGTCTCGGGTGGATATTGAATCTGCAAAAATCTAGACTCATGTCTACCACCTTTCAGTCTTTCCTAGGCATGCTCCCGGATTCCCGACAACAGCGTTGATTTCTACCACCAAAGTCACAAGCTTACAAGGGGTCATAAGACACGTGCAAGGTCACCCGTCACAGTCCCTCCGGACCGCCATGTCTCTGCTAGGGTCACTGACTTCCTGTATTCCCGCTGTGCAGTGGGCCCAGCTTCACACCAGACCACTACAGTGGGAGATCCTGGCAGCTGCACGGTCAAATCGGGGTTCACTCGATTCTCCTCTAACTTTGACCAACACCACCCGAGATTCCCTCAACTGGTGGCTGACGGACATGAACCTGACAAGTGGCAAGGAATGGCATGTTCACCCCACCAGTCTGATCACTACCGACGCCAGCCCCTGGGGGTGATGGGCTCACCTGGGGGATGCCATGCCTCAGGGTCTCTGGTCCAGTCAAGAGTCGAACACCTCCTCCAACCAAAAGGAACACCTGGCAGTCAGTGGAGCACTGATGTCTTTCCTTCCCCTCCTCAGATATTCAACGAAGAAGAAAAAACCCAAGGTATAAAGGGCGCTGCTCACAAGGGAGATAGGAGATAAAATAATGAAGATTTATTTGAGCTACAACGTGTTTGAGGGATACAATAATACAATAATTTCCCCCTTCCTCAGGATACTACCTTCCTTGTGAGCAGTGCCCTTTATACCGTGGCTTTTTTCTTCTTCTTTGAATACCTTATCTCTCCTTTGGGAGTCCATGGGGTGCCGCAGCTCCAGTGTTAGGAGATCTAAATACATTCTTAAACATCAGATTAGCCTGGTTCTGAAACTGGTGGGAACGGAATTCCTCCTACCTGATCCAGGAGTACGGTGAGATGCCGACCCGAACAGGAGGATTGCAGGAGCTCTGAGCACCAGCAGCGGTGAAATCAAAGGCTGCCGTGTGATCATCCTGAGCAGGATCTGTATCAGCCACGGGGTAACCTGGATCTCTCTGTCAGCGCTAACAGACAGTGTTGTACCTGTAGTACAACACTCATAGGTGAGTGCAATTGTTTAATTTATTCATCGCATAAAGTTTACTCTTACACACAGGAGCGCCCTCTTCTCCTTTTTTTCTTCCCCTCCTCAGGGGCACCCACGTGCAACTCTGTACGGACAACCAGACAGTGGTCGCCTACATCAACCACAAGGGGGGACACGGTCATGTTACCTAATGAAGTACAGGTACAGGTGTTGGACCTGGGCGAAAAACACCTTTTGTCCCTCTCAGCCATACACATCCGGGTGGTGGACAACGTGAAGGCAGACTTCCTCAGCCCCCACACTCTCCGTCAGGGGGAATGGACTTTGCATCAAGAGGTTTTCGTTCAGATAATTCACTGGTGGGGCCAACCGGTTATAGACTTATTTGCTACCAGAGACAACAGGAGGTTGGAACGATTTGGGTCCCTGAACAGGGTGGATCGACCGACGGTCCTAAATGCCCTTCAGGTTCCCTGGCAGTACAGCATGGCCTATGCCTTCCCGCCACTGATTCTCCTAACCCACATCAGATCAGGGAGGAACGGGCACGCATCATCCTTATAGCTCCTTTTTGGCACAGGCGACCATGGTTCTCCCTCCTGACGAATATGTCGGTCACAGAACCCTGGATTCTCCCATCCAGGCCAGATCTCCTGTCCCAGGGTCTTTTCCTTTATCCGCGCGTCAAGGGTCTCCACTTGATGGCGTGGAATTTGAAAGGGAGTTACTAGCCACCCAGGGGTTTTCCAGCTGTCTTATTGACACCCTGTTGCGCAGTAGAAAACCGGTCACAACCAAACAGTATGGTCGCGTATGGAAGCATTTTCTTGACTCATTTCCTGACACCTCTCCGGCTGTGGTCCTAATCTGCTCTATTCTGGAGTTTGTCCAGTCTGGGCGGGATATGGGTCTCTCGGTCAGTACCCTAAAAGTTCATGTTTCTGCCCTGGGCGCCCTCTACAATACCAGCATAGCAGGTAATCGTTCGGTCATGCGTTTCATTAAAGCATGCGACCGCAGCCAACCCGTCCATATGGCCACTCCACCCCCTTCGGGCCTCACTTTAGTACTGGATGCCCTAACCCTTGCACCCTTTGAACACCTCCCCTCAGCATCTGATAAATTGCTATCCCTCAAAACCTGCCTGTTAGTCGCCCTTACATCTGCCCATCGCATCAGCGACATTCAAACCCTGTCCATGGATCCTCCCTTCCTGCGGATATTTCCAGATAGGATCGTTCTCAAAACAGACCCGGCTTATTTACCCAAGGTAGCTTCCCAGTTTCATAGGAGTCAGGAGATCATTCTCCCTTCCTTTTTTCCTGACCCTACCACGCCGGAGGAATGTCGTTTTCACACCCTAGACGTCAGAGAAGTCATTCTCACGTACCTGTCTAGGATGGCCCCTTGGAGACAGGATAGGGCATTGCTTGTTGCTTTACAGGGTTCTAGACAGGGACGCCAGGTGACTAAACATACCTTAGTTAGATGGATGAGGGACGCCATTTCCCTGGTGTACACAATTAAGCAAGAGCCACTGCCTCCCGGTGTACGGGCTCATTCTACTTGGTCGATGGCCTCATCCTGGGCTGAAATGGTGGACGTCTCCATCGACCATATTTGTAAGGCTGCTACCTGGTCATCTCCTTCTACTTTTTACAAGCACTATAGGTTGGACTTTTCTTCTACCTCAGACCTTGCATTCGGGAGATCGGTCCTTCAGGTGGTGATCCCTCCCTAAGTGTCGGCTTCTCTGCAAGTTTCTCGTGGGTGCTGTCGTGGCGAATGGAAAAGACTAAATTACTGACTGATAATGGGATTTTCCGGAGTCCATGACAGCACCCTTTACACCCCTACCAGTCTTCTCTTTAACTCTTCGGTGATATCTGGTGTTCTCTGGTTATTTTACTAATCCATGGCGGTTCCTCTCACATATTCTGAAACCAACTGATGAGGGAGGGGGACCGCCCCTTTTTATCTGTAGGTTTCCTATCCTGAAGGGGGTGGATCCCTCTCTCGTGGGTGCTGTCGTGGACTCCGGAAAATCCCATTACCGGTAAGTAATTTAGTCTTTACTTTATGTCCAGCTCCTGTTTGGGTTTGTCACCCAAATAAAGCGTGTTCAAAGGTTGTAAAGCAGGCAATCAGCAAGCTTATAGACTGTGGGAACCTCCGGAGCCATCGCAGCCATGCCAAGTACTGGGATGGCTGTGATTGGCCAGGGAAATCGCTATAAAAAAGAAAAAAGGAAGCAACATGGTTAAAGCAGAACATACACATACCAGTCTCAGCAGCACATCTCTAACACTGCTTCCAGGTCTGTTCATTATTCCTCATGTATATTCACTGCTTCCCCCTCCCACCATCTATGACCGTGTCTGTGATTGGCTGCAGTCAGACTACCGGTGTGCCGGTATCTCTGATTGGTTGCCCTCACAGAGACTGTCTGTCTTACAGAGTAAAGTATAAAAATAATTAAATAAAAAAATTATGTAGGGTGCCCTGTATATAGATACCCAGTGCAGATAAAGCATATAGCTACAGGCTGCAGCTGTGTGCGATATCTGGGCTGTGTATCAAAATATGAGGGACCCTATGTGGCTTTTTTCAATTACAGTGGAACCTCGCTTAACGAGTAACCCAGTTAACGAGAATTTCGCCTAACGAGCAAGGCTTTCTGTAAATTTGTAACTCGGTTTACGAGAAAGCCTTGCTGTACGAGCAAAATACTCACCGCACACACTTCCGGTTCCATACATCCACCGCGCTCTGACCCGCACTTGCAGTCCGCACAAACACACACAAGCACGTACAAACACACACAAACACACACGCACGCACACACATACAGTATTATGCTCACCTTACCTTCCGTTCCACCGCCGGCCTCATGGTTCTTGTACTTTCCTGGTACATCGCGACGAGATAGGAATCCTCGCGGCGCACTACAAGATCCAGGAGGCCGGCGGTGGAACGGAAGGTAAGTTGAGCATAATATGTGTACCTTCCGTTCCATCGCCGGTCTCCTAGGTCCTGTAGTTCACCGGTATAGGCTGTGCATCGGCAACAATAGCGACAAAGCAGGAACTTCCTCTGTCACCGCTACTCAAAGGCAGCGTGCTGGCCAATCAGAGGCAAGTGGCTCCTGCCTTTGACGTCAGCGCTCTGGCAGCGGAAGTTCCTCCCTCGTCGTTATGGTAACCCGATACACAGCCCGTACTAGCGAACAGCAAGTCCCAGGAGACCGGCGATGGAACGGAAGGTAAGGTGAGCATAATATGTGCGTGCGTGCTTGTGAGTTTGTGTGAGTTTGTGTGAGTTTGTGCATGTTTGTGCGTGTTTGTACGTGTTTGTTCGTGTTTGTTCGTGTTTGTTCGTGTTTGTTCGTGTTTGCTCGTGTTTGCTCGTGTTTGCTCGTGTTTGCTCGTGTTTGCTCGCGTTTGCTCGTGTTTGCGCATGTGTGGAATGGCACAATAGGGGACCAGGATTAGACATTTAACAAGTTGTGGAACGAATTGTCTGCATTGCAATGACTTCCTATGGGAAATCTTGCTTTGCTGAACAAGTAACTTGGTTAACAAGCACACTCCCAGAACGGATTGTTCTCGTTAACCAAGGTTCCACTGTATTTAAATAAAAAATTTTTTAGAAACGGTGTGTGCTCCCACCAATTTTGATACTCAGCTAAGATAAAGCCAACAGGGAGCACAAAAATGCTTTTGAGGTTATGTGCGCACGTGTGCGTATTACATGCAGTTACGCTGCGCTTTGTAGCGCAGCGTAACTGCATGCGTCCTGCGTCCCCTGCATAATCTATGGAGATTGTGCAGGGGCCGTGCGCACGTGGCGTCTTAGAGCGCAGCGCTTCGGCTGCTTCCCGAAGCGCGCGTTCTAAGAAGTGACATGTCAATTCTTCCGTGCGCTTTGCCGGCAGTCCCTGCTCTGTCTATGGCAGGAGCTGTATGCAGAGCGCACGTTCTCTGCCGGCACCATGCGCTTCAGAAAGGAGCTTTTCAGCTGCGCTCTGAAGCGCACCTTTTAGGTGCCGTGCAGAGCGCACACGTGCGCACATAGCCTGACTCTGTTTCGGTGCAGTTTTCTGCCAGTAGCTTCAAATTTGGTGCTGAAAGTCTACACCAGATTTCTGCATGAAATTTGCATCTTCTGCCAGAAAACTGTACTGCAACGGCATCAAAACCGTTTTTCTGACAAAACATGCAGATTTGATGCTGAAATTTATTCACCAAATTCCTGCACCAAATCTGCATTTTCTGACAAAAAAAAACCCCAAATCTAAAAATCTAAATGTGATGCGTTTTTTTTTTTTTTGCCAGATGTGGATTTGGTGCAGGAATGTGATGGATACATTTCTGCCAGTAGATGACCTGCAATCTGACAGTCCGATGGTGGCTTCATAGTGATAGTGCTGCCGCATTGTCGGACTGCAGGACACGGCCGTGACCTGCAATCTGACAGTCCTGCAACGGCTTGAAAGTGAAAGTGCTGCCGGATTGTTGGACCGGCAGCACTTTCACTTTCAGTTTGAAGCCGCTGTCCAATTGTTGAATTGTGGGTCCCACCCTATCTAACATAGGAACCTGGCTGAGAGCTCTGGTGAATTGGGCGACATCACTGCTCACAGCTGGGACCCCATAGCTGTCAGTGTTTGACAGAGCTTGAAGAGATCGGACATGTTTCCCCTCTCCCACGCTCCTGATGTAGCAGAGCTGAGTATCATTATGGGACCTTGTATTTATTACGTCAGATATTCAAGTGTGTTTTTGGGGTTAATAAAGAGGTGAAAGGGGATGTGTATATTTTATTTCAAATAAAGGATTTTTTCCTGTTTGTGTTTTATTTCTTTTCACTTACAGTATTAGTAATGAGTGGAGGAGTCTCATAGACACATCCCATTACTACTCTAAGGCTTAAGGGTGCTTTACACGCTGCGACATCACTAACGATATATCGTCCGGGTAACGTTGTTAGTGATGCACATCCGGCGCCGTTAGCGACATTGCAACGTGTGACACCAATGAGCGACGATCAACGAGCGTAAAAACGTGAAAAATCGTTGCTCGTTGACACGTCGTTCATTTCCTTAATATCGTTGCTGCTGCAGGTACGATGTTGTTCGTCATTCCTGCGGCAGCACACATCGCTATGTGTGACACCGCAGGAACGACGAACATCTCCTTACCTGCGCCCACCGGCAATGAGGAAGGAAGGAGGTGGGTGGCATGTTCCGGCCGCTCATCTCCGCCCCTCCTCTGCTATTGGACGGCTGCCGTGTGACGTTGCTGTGACGCCGCACGAACCGCCCCCTTAGAAAGGAGGCGGATCGCCGGCCAGAGCGACGTCGCAGGGAAGGTAAGTCCGTGTGATGGGTGTTAGCGATGTTGTGCGCCACGGGCAGCGATTTGCCCGTGTCGTACAACCGACGGGGGCGGGTACGCTCGCTAGCGATATCGGTACCGATATATCGCAGCGTGTAAAGTACCCTTTAGTGGCAGCTATGAGCTGTCATTAACTCCTTATATTACCCCAATTGCCACCAAACCAGGGCGATCGGGATGAGCCGGGTAAAGCCCGAAATTGTCAAATTTAATGGATGCGACAATTCTGGGCAGGTGAGGGCTGGTATTTTTAGGCTGGGGAGGCCAATATCCATGGCGCCTACCATCCTGATAATTACAGCTCTCACCTGTCTGCTTTAGCGTGGCTGGCTATCATAAATGGGGGGAACTTAATTTTTTTTTCCTCTCTATTTTAATATTCAGCCACGGTAAAGCTCACAGGTGGGGGCTGCAGCCTTCTGCTGTTGCTTTACCCACACTGGCTATCAAAATATGGCATACATCATTTTTTAAAAATTATTTATTTCTTTTTACACTACTATACAGAAAACGGACTGCAACCAATCACAGACACGGACACAGGGTGGGGGACGTGTAAAGCAGTCTGCAACCAATCACAGACAATGGCACAGAGGATGGGCGAGGGAATCAGTGAATATTCATGAACCTTAATTAGCAGGTCCATTTTACAGCCATGAACATGTACAATGACACAAATTTTGGCGTTTTACCTGTTTACCAAAACATTTTCAATATACAGTGATTTAATCATTGTGTTTGTAAGTGCATATTCTCAGCTTTAAATTGAGGGTATTCACATCCATATTTGGAGTAAGGATTTAGGAATTACAGTTCTTTAACATGTAGCTGCCTCTTTTTAAAGAGATCAAAAGTAATTGGATAGTTATCTCAAAAGCTCTATAATGGGCTGCATGGCCTATTTCCTCATGAATCCATCATTAATTAAGCAGTTAAAAGGTCTGGAGCTGATTCCAGATGTGGAATTTACATTTGGAATTTGTAGTTGTGAACTCATCAAAAGAGTTTTCAATGGATGTGAAACAGCTGGGCTGAAAAAAAGAAAAAACCATCAGAGAGATAGCAGAAATGTTAGGGATGGCCAAATCAACAGTTTGGTATATTCTGGAGAAAAAAATGTGCACCCTGCAAAGCATGGGAACTCAAAGAGGGCTGGCTGTCCAAGGAAGAGAATAGTAATGGATGATCATAGAATCCTTAGTGAAGGAAAACCCATTCACACCATCCACCCAAGTGCAAAACACTATCAAGAAAGTAGGTGTTTCACTATCTAAAGCGGGCTTTACACGCTACGACATCGCTAATGCGGAGTCGTTGGGGTCACAGAATTCGTGACGCACATCCGGCCGCATTAGCGATGCCGTTGCGTGTGACATCGATAAGCGATTTTGCATCGTTGCAAAAACGTGCAAAATCGCTAATCGGCGACACGGGGGTCCATTCTCAAATCTCGTTACTGCAGCAGTAACGAGGTTGTTCCTCGTTCCTGCGGCAGCACACATCGCTGCGTGTGATGCCGCAGGAACGAGGAAGCTCCCCTTACCTGCCTCCCGGCCGCTATGCGGAAGGAAGGAGGTGGGCGGGATGTTACGTCCCGCTCATCTCCTCCCCTCCGCTGCTATTGGGCGGCGGTTCAGTGACGTTTCAGTGACGTCGCTGTGACGCCGCACGGACCGCCCCCTTAGAAAGGAGGCGGTTCGCCGGTCACAGCGACGTCGCCGGACAGGTAAGTATGTGTGACGGCTGTGGACGATGTTGTGCGGCACGGGCAGCGATATGCCCGTGTCGCGCAACAGATGGGGGCGGGTACCCACACTAGCGATATCGGGACCGATATCGCAGTGTGTAAAGTAGCCTTTAGTCTATCATAAAGAGAAGACTTCCTTGATGCAAATACAGAGGTTTCATCACAAGGTGCAAACCAGTAATCAGCCTTAAAAATACAAAGGCCAGATAAGACTTTGTCAAAAAGCATCTAAAGAAGCCAGCCTAGTTCTGGAAAAGCATTGTATGGAGAGATTAAACTAAGATCAACCTGTACCGGAATGATGGGAAGCAAAAAGTATTGATGGCTTGGAACGGCTCATGATCCAAATTACACCACATCCTCTGTAAAACATGTGAAGGCAGTGTGATGGCATGGCCATGCATGGCTTCCAATGGCACTAGGTCTCTAATGTTTATTGATAATGTGACTGAAGATGCATTTTTTTGCCAGAAATGCAGTTTTGATGCAGGAATTTAGTGTATAAATCCCAGCACCAAATCTGCATCTCTTGACAAAAAAAAAGAGATTTTCTGCCAGGAGATGCAGGTGAACTCAATGAGCTCACCTAAGGTTAAGTCACTGAGTTCTCCTGAGGTGAGTTTACCTGCAGTCATAGGTGGGGTACCGTGGGAACCTCCAGCTGTGACTGCAGATCCACAACCAATCACAGATGTCGGCATGCCGGCAGTCTGACTGCAACCAATCACAGACACTATTACAGAGGGTGGGCAGGGGAAGCAGTGAATATGCATGAAAGCTAATTAGTGGACCTGGAAGCAGTGTGATAGTTGTGTGGGAGACTCAGTAAGGGTACTTTCCTAATTTAAGCCCCCTACACCTTTCTACCACCATTTTACAGCACAATGTTCGGGTCCTTATAGACTTATAAGTAACTTGAAATGAGCGCTTATACCTCGACCAGTTAAAAAGGCCAGTAGAACAAGAAGCAGCAATATCAGGTAGAAGACTGGAGTGGCAGTACTTGGTGGGGGTGGACTTGTTTCCTGGGACAGCTTCCATTAGGATGCTGCTGTCCAGTGACAAACTGGATTGCAATGGTGCCCAGTGCAAGGTTTGGTCCTGTGGTGTTCTAAATCTTATAAAGACATACTTGTTACCCCCCCATTATGTAGTAATGTCAAAAATCCTGTGCGAATATTCCCCATCCTGGACCCCTTTTAGATACAAATGTCTCCTATCCAGGGTCCATTCTGGTATATATGTCTCCATCCTGGACCCCTTCCTGGTATATATGTCCCTCATTCTGAGCCCCTTCGTGGTATATATGTCCCCATCCTGGGCTCCTTTCAAATATAAATGTTCCCCATCCTGGGCCCCTTCCTGGTATATACAGTGCTGGCCAAAAGTATTGGCACCCCTGCAATTCTGTCAGATAATACTCAGTTTCTTTTTGAAAATGATTGCAATCACCAATTCTTTGGTCTTATCTTCATTTAATTTGTCTCAATGAAAAGAACAAAAAAAATTGTCATAAAGCCAAATTGGATATAATTCCACACCCAACATATAAAAGGGGGTGGACAAAAGTATTGGCACTGTTTGAAAAAACATGTGATGCTTCTCTATTTTGTGTAATTAACAGCACCTGTAACTTACCTGTGGCACCTAATAGGTGTTGGCAATAACTAAATCACACTTGTGCCAGTTGACAGGAATTAAAGTTGACTCAACCTCTGTCCTGTGTGATTGTGTGTACCACATTGAGCATGGAGAAAAGAAAGAAGACCAAAGAACTGTCTGAGGACTTGAGAATCCAAATTGTAAGGAAGCATGAGCAATCTCAAGGCTACAAGTCCATCTCCAAAGACATAAAAGTTCTTGTGTCTACGGTGCGCAGTGTCATCAAGAAGTTTAAAGCCTATGGCAGTGTGGCTAACCTCCCTAGATGTGGAAGGAAAAGAAAAATTGACTAGAGATTTCAACGCAAGATTGTGTGGATGGTGGATAAAGAACCTCGACTAACATCCAAACAAGTTCAAGCTGCCCTGCAGTCCGAGGGTACAACAGTGTCAACCCGTACTGTCCGTCGGCGTCTGAATGAAAAGGGACTGTATGATAGGATACCCAGGAAGACCCCACTTCTTACCCCGAGACATAAAAAAGCCAGCTGGAGTCTGCCAAAGTTTACCTGAGAAAGCCTAAAACGTTTTGGAAGAATGTTCTCTGGTCAGATGAGACAAAAGTAGAGCTTTTTGGGAAAAACCATCAACATAAAGTTTACAGGGAAAAAAAAGAGGCATTCAAAGAAAAGAACACGGTCCCTACAGTCAAACATGGCGGAGGTTCCCTGATGTTTTGGGCTTGCTTTGCTGCCTCTGGCACTTGACTGCTTGACTGTGTGCTTGGCATTATGAAGTCTGAAGACTACCAACAAATTTTGCAGCATAATGAAGGGCCCAGTGTGAGAAAGCTGTGTCTTCCTCAGAGATCATGGGTCTTCTAGCAGGACAATGACCCAAAACACACTTCAAAAAGCACTAGAAAATGGTTTAACAGAAAGCATTGGAGACTACTTAAGTGGCCAGCAATGAGTCCAGACCTGAATCCCATAGAACACCTGTGGAGAGATCTCAAAATAGCAGTTTGGAGAAGGCACCCTTAAAATCTCAGGGATCTGGAGCAGTTTTCCAAAGAAGAATGGTCTAAAATTCCAGCAGAGCATTGTAAGAAACTCATTGATGGTTATCGGAAGCGGTTGTTCGCAATTATTTTGGCTAAAGGTTGTGCAACTAAATATTAGGCTAAGGGTGCCAATACTATTGTCTGGCCCATTTTTGGCGTTTTGTGTGAAACGATCAATGATTTGATTTTTGTTTCATTCTCTTTTGTGTTTTTTCATTGCAAGCAAAATAAATGAAGATCATAACACCAAAGAATTTGTGATTGCAATCATTTTCAAGAAGAAACTGAGTATTATCTGACAAAATTGCAGGGGTGCCAATACTTTTGGCCAGCACTGTATATGTCCCTCAGCCTGATATCCTTCTGGTATATATGTCATATATACATGGTCAAAATTGTTGGTACCCCTTGTTTAATGAAAAAAAAAAATACAATGGTCACAGAAATAACTTGAATCTGACAAAAGTAATAATAAATAAAAAAATCTATGAAAATGAACAAATGAAAGTCAGACATTGCTTTTCAACCATGCTTCCACAAAATTAAATAAAAAAATAAAACTCATGAAATAGGCCTGGACAGAAATGATGGTACCCCTGAAAATAATGTGACAAAAGTGACATGTTAAATCAAGGTGTGTCCACTAATTAGCATCACAGGTGTCTACAATCTTGCAATTAGTCAGTGGGCCTGTATATAGGGCTCCTGATACTCACTGTGCTATTTGGTGACAAGATGTGTACCACACTCAACGTCAACCAGAGGAAGCGAAGGAAAGAGTTTTCTCAGGTGGTTAGAAAGAAAATTATAGACAAGCAAGTTAAAAGTAAAGGTTATAAGGCCATCTCCAAGCAGCTTTATGTTCCAATGACTACAGTTGCACATATTATTCAGAAATTTAAGATCCATGGGACTATAGCCAACTTCCCTGGACGGAGGAAAATTGATGAATAATCAAAGAGATGGATAATGCAAATGGTAACAAAAGAGCCCAGAAAAACTTCTAAAGAGATTAAAGGTAAACTTCAAGCTGAAGTAACATCAGTGTCAGATCGCACCATCCATCATTGTTTGAGCCAAAGTGGACTTCATGGGAGACGACCTAGGAGGACACCAATTGTGGGAAAAAAAAAAACATAAAAAAGCCAGACTGGAATATGCCAAACTACATGTTGACAAGTCACAAAGCTTCTGGGAGAATGTCCTATGGACAGATGAGACAAAAATGTAACTTTTTGGCAAGGCACATCAACTCTATGTTCACAGATGGAAAAATGAAGCATATCAAGAAAAGAACACTGTCCCTACTGTGAAACATGGAGGAGGCCCGGTTATGTTCTGGGGCTGCTTTGCTGCATCTGGCACAGGATGTCTTGAATCTGTGCAGGGTACAATGAAATCTCAAGACTAATAAGGGATTCTAGAGAAACATGTGCTGCCCAGTGTCAGAAAGCTTGGTCTTGGTCACAGATCAAGAGTCTTGCTACAGGATAATGACCCAAAACACACAACTAAAAACACCCAAGAATGGCTAAGAGGAAAACATCGGACTATTCTGAAGTGGCCTTCTATGATCCCTGACCTAAATCCCTGACCTTTTGAGCATCTTTGGAAAGAGGTGAAACACGACGTCTGGGAAAGGCTGCCTTCAAACATGAGACAACTGGAGCAGTTTGCTCTTGAAAAGTGGCCCAAAATACCAGATGGAGGTGCAGAAGTCTCATTGACAGTTACAGGAATCGTTTGATTGCAGTGATTGCCTCGAAAGGTTGTGCAACAAAATATTAAGCTAAGGGTACCATGATTTCTGTCCAGGCCTAGTTCATGAGTTTTATTTTTTTTTTTTAAATTCTGTGGAAGCAGAAAAGCACTGTCTGACTTTCATTTGTTAATTTTCAAAGATTTTTTTTAATTTATTATTACTTTTGTCAGATTTAAGTTATTTCTGTGACCAGTGTGGGTTTAACTTTCATTAAACGAGGGGTACCAACAATTTTGACCACGTATGTATGTCCCCATCTTTGGCCCTATCCTGGGCCCCTTCCTGTTCTATATGTCCTCTATTCTGCAGCCATTCTCTACCACATTAAAATAAAATATTCTTTTCACCTTCCCTTCTTCCCACATCATGCAGCTTCCTGCTCTGTAACCGGCGCAGAAGCCAGTAGCTGACATCGGTGTGCCTGCTATAGGGGACACAGGACATCACTGCTATGCGCCTGTGACTAGCACAACAATGTCAGGTGCCGGCTTTCTAATTGGCCAGTGGCATGTATAAAAGTGCAGGGACCGACGGATCTTTGCTCTGCAATGCATTTCATCTGAAAGTGTGCCCATGGATGTTGTCCACAAAGGAAGCCTCTCCTAATGCCTATGCACAAAAAAAGCTCTCCAGTGCCTATGTTGAAAATTATGAAGACAAATACGACTCTATGTTCTGGAGTAATTAAACCAAGATAAATGATTTTGGAACTCATGGTTTCAAAATTGTATGGTGTCACAAAGGTGAGAAGGACAAAGAAAACCACATGGTGCCTACAGTAAAACATGGTGGTGGCAGTGACTTTATGTGGGGCTGTATGAGCGCTGCAGATGTCAGGGAGGTACATTACATTGATGGTATCTTGAATCCACATGTAATGCTCTATATTGAAAGAGAAGATGCTACCATCGTTCCAAGATAGACATGCACTTTTGCAACATGACAAAGATGCAAAACACAAGTGTGTGCATTTCTGTAGAAGAACAAGACGAAAGTGAATCAGTGGCCAAATATGTCTCCTGATCGGAACGCATTTGAACACCTCTGGGGAGTTCTGTAGAGACAAATTGAGCATCACTCTCCATCCATCACACAGGCTTTAAAAGTGGTCATTTTTGAAGACTAGAAAAATATAGATGTTGTAATACGTCACCAGCTTGTTTATTCTACGCCTAGAAGACTTGGTGATGTCCTTAAAAATCATGTAGGTCATAAAAAATACTAGATGTAGTAATTTTTGGTGTGAGGTGTAATCAATTTTGCATCAACTAAGTTGAGTAAGGTTGAAAATTGTGTAATGAAAGTTATATTATTAGCCTCACTTTGATGTTATGGGCTAAAAAAAATGTTCATAATATGCGGTCTTATTAAAATTTTGGAAATTGTTCTTGTGTTGAGCGAGATATTTATAAAAAAAACTCCTTATTTTTGTAAGTTGGTGAAATCATTTATGCTGAGCACTGTTTTATGGACCAATAAAGGAGAATTTGACACCTAATTGTTTATACCAGAGGTCTCAAACACATGGTATAGGCTGCGTCTTGCGGCCCACAGGCCTGTGGACTCGGTAATGATCGCGGACGGTGCATGGGCAGCAGCCGAGCTTTATTTCAGATGAATGTTTTGCCGGCGCTGCAGTCAAGCTCTCTCTGCACAACTCAATTCTGCTGCTGGCCAAGCAAAGGCAAGCAACTGACGCATATGACCTTAGCTCCTTGCCTCTGATTGGCTGGCGGCTGCTATAGAGGATGGGGACAAAGATGGACACATTACTACAGGATGGGGACAAGGATGAGGCACATTACTACAAGATGGGGATAAAGATAGGGATAAGGATGGGAACATTATTACAGGATGAGAACCAGGATGGGCACATTACTACAGGATGAAGACCAGGATGGGCACATTATTACAGGATGAGGACCAGGATGGTCACATTATTACAGGAGGGGACAAGGATGGGCAGATTACTACATGATGAGGACCAGGATGGGCACATTACTATAGGACAGGGACAAGAATGGGTACATTACTACAGGATGGAAATAAGGATGAGCACATTACTACAAGGGGACAAGGAGGGGCACATTACTACAGAATGGGAAGCAGGATGGTGCAGATTGCTACAAGGAGAGGAACAGGATGGGGGACATTAATAAAAGATGAGGACCAGGATGGGAACATTACTACAAGATGTTGGACAAAGTTACTATATGGTTCTAATTGTAAAACTGTATTACTTACAAAAAGGGGATAAAATGTAAAGAAAAAAAAAAACAAAATAAAGGATGATTTAGTTTTGTTTTTTTTACCATGTCGCATTGTCCTGAAAGAATGCAGCCCCTCGGATGATTTTATCAATGTGCGGCCCTGGCCTAAACACACCAGCTAGGAGGTAGTGGTTGAAGGGGAATGATGCCGCACTCACCAGTGTAGCAGAGAGCGGCTCCTGGTACGCTCACAGTCAGCAGCCAAGTCAGAGTTCTGTACAGGAATCTACAATACGATATGAACATATCCAAGCGGGAGAGGAGGGACAGAAGCTGTCTCATCCAAACGCACTTCATCATGCATTGCCTCAGAGAGTGGTTTCAATTACATTAGCTTGTGCATTTTGCTCAGCTTCTCCTACTACATTTACAACCCACATTAAAGCGCTGTACAAAGATGTGGGCGTCAGCAAGGTCTATGCTTAGCGCCTCCTGTGCCCAGCAGTTCCTTTGTCAAGTGGTTATATTTCAGTGAGGTCAGCGGCACTCACCACTGATAAGAAACCTTCCTTTATTGATCAATCTTCATAAAATAGCAGTCACGGTACTAGCAAAGTGAAATGGGGAGAGGGCAAAGCAGGTACTATAACAAGAATCTCTTGCAAGAATTACATTTCTTTTGTGTTCCTTTAATGGAGCGAAGAAATAGATTTCTAAATGTTAGTGTGAAAGTAGCCGACATTGATGGGTTCAGCCGGCTGTCTGGACCCCAAGCAGATGATTAGGGTAGTTAAGGATCCGACATGTCTGATTTCGGACTGCTGACCCTAATCTTCTCCCTGAGATAAGATGCCGCCAGAGATGTTTGGCAGCGGATTTATCATAGAGAAGAAACAATTGCTTGGCTGACAGCCATCAAAGGAGTATAGCGGCTTTAGCCTTGGGATAACAAATTGTGTAAAATAGCATTAATCAGCAAATTTCTGATGTTTGCCCGAATATGAAAATAATACAATTAGTAATACACTTAACCCTTCTAGTCTTATTGTTATGACACAATGACGTCTCACATCACAGTGACATTCCACGGCTGACAATCACTGCCACATGACATAAAATCACTATTACCACAGCCGGAAGCAGCTGCCTTCATTATTGTTTTGAAAGAAATCATTTCTGGAAAACCCTTCATAATCATAACATAATGTTATTGTAATTAGGCAAAGCTCATATAGCAGTCCGTGATGAGGATTACGCAGCCATCGTCCTGCTGGAGCTTCCAATGTAGAAAATGGGTCTATTTATCCATAACGTCTCATCTTTACACTGAAAATCTAGAATAGACTGTCTTAAATTGCGCTAAATCTTTTATGTTTGGTAAATCTAGCAGTGGAAGTCATGAATTCTGGCACACTTCACATAATATCCTGCTCCCAATAACCAGTATTGTCTTTATTCAGGACTCCGCTCCCTTTATTCTCAAAACACTTGCTGCCACTTCTTCCTCATTATGAGACGACCTGTTAAAGGGTTGTAGTCCTACAACAGGATAAGGTTAGAGACCCTAGAAATATATGGTATATTTTCCGTATTCAGCCTTGGACTGGCCCACCGGAGATCTGGTGAATCCCCCAGACGACCACTGAACCAGCGTTTGACATACTCTGTCTGCATATGTAGAGGTTAGGGACAAAGATTCACAAAACAAGTCAAATGGATGGTGTGTACAGATAAACCATATATTCTATAAAGAATGTACCACATGTCAAAAAAGTGAAATATATCATTTATTGGAAATATATATAATATATATACCCATAATACATTAATACATCATATTAAAATATATATATATATATATACATATATATATATATATTTGGCAGAAGCATGAGCACTATCATAGTTCATAGATACCTAAACCACACAGAAGATGCCCGCACCCCGACCCGCGTTTCGCACACTGCTTTCTCAAGGGGATGTCTTGCCAAAGACCCTCCATTCAGTCACCCATTAGCCCAGTGTTCCCCAACTCCAGTCCTCAAAGCGCACCACCAGTGCATGTTTTCAGGGTTTCCTTAGTATTATGCAGGTGATGGAATTATTACCGATGCAGGTGATTATACAGTATTTTAATTTTTTTCGTACTGCACAGATGATAGTTAGCCTCATCTATACAATACTAAGGAAATTCTGAAAACATGCACTGTTGGTGGCTCTTGAGGACTGAACTTGGGGACCACTATATTGGCTAATCATAGTATTACTATTTTTTAATGTCTATTTGATATTGCAGGTTTTTGGCTTACTTCAAAATCTTTACACGTTTATACTACTTTGTATATTTTTCTCCATTTTATTGATTCTTTCATTTTTTTTTGTGCCCAACTACCCTCCTGATGTACTGTAGGGGGTGAGCATACCCCTACAAAAGGAGATAGTACCGGATATGTTATTAATAAAAATGTGTTATCTATATATGCATGTAGTTTGTGTTAGGGCACCCCTAGTGGCCGGGTGGGACGGCTGTTGCCACCGGGGAGGAGGAGCCGGCTGTAGCATGGGGGAAGGTGTGAGTGTGTGTGAGGTTGTTGGATCCGGGACGTGAGAGAGTGAAGATCAAGGGGCAGAGTGTGGGGGCTGAATCAAGAGGGGACGCCGGAGAGAACGGGAGAGTGGACGAATCCTCGAGAGTGAAGCAACCGGTGTGGGTCCGGGGTGTGTGTAACCGACAGTGGGAGCCCGGTGAAGCGGAGTAATCAGGGCACAGCCCCACGGGAGGATTTGTTAGGGCAGGTTCTCCCCCAGCCCAGGAAGTGTTTTCTTGTCTGCAACAGCCGGATTGAGACTACGTGTGTCAAGTGTGTCAATAAATAAGTCTTTTGTTTGCATCACACCTTGCCTGAAGACTGTTTGTGTCACTACCGGCGACGACATCACCACACTCTGCCCCACCGAGTCAGTCCCCGACATTGAAGTAGTGATGGAGCCAGGGGTGAGCCTTGAATCAACTAAAGCCACGACTACTAGGCTGGAGGCGCCCCTGGCCACTCACTACATGTGGCGTAGTCGGCAGGATGCGATTCCCCTGCCAGGAACCCAAGAAGCCGGAGATCAAGTGGTGCCGAGTGCACCGTATCCGGGCTATGAGAGAAGATTTCCAGTCCCATGGTGGGAGGAAGAAGTGCCCAAGGCGTTGGACCGGGCACAAGATGGTGACAAGATGGCCGCCGTCTGTGAAGCTGAGGAAGAAAAGGCGCGAAAAGTTGGCGCCAAAAGAAGAGCCTGGGGCTGGCCGGTGCCGAAGAAGAAGCACGGAGTACTCCGCCCAAAGAGGGGAGGCGCCAGTCCCAGGGCACAAAGGAAGAGAAAGAAGTGCCGCCGCGGAGGGGTTGATTTGTGGTGTGAGACCAAGGGTGGAGCAGCTTCAAGCGCGGGAAAAGAGAGCCCGCCTCCACTTCCTCTAGTCTCGCCACTTACCCTGACGCACTTACAGAAGCCTCACGACACGAAAATGGAGAGCTTGAACGAGAACCGCGAGAAGCAGTTGATGTCTGCGGAGGGATTCCCCGCCCTCTTGCCGGCCGTACCCAGAGGACTGGGACGAGCCACCAGGGTGACCTGGCTCACGACATGGGATGCGGAGACCGGTGCGACCACCACGGAGGTCCGGGCAACCTACGCCGCCCAAATCCCGTCAGGGAGCCGGATGCTGGGAGCCCCATCTCCCTGCCCAGAGAGACCCCCGCCAGCCGCGGTGGAGTCTGAAAAGCCCGCGCCACCTCGAATTCCGGCGGAGGAATATGCCCAGATGCTGGAGCGAGATGAATGGGGTTTTTATTGGGATCCGGTGCTGCCGTCTCCCCAGCCGACCCGAAGAGCCCCGTCCCCTGAGCCGGATCCAATACGAGAGCGGCTGCTGGCCGAGACCGTCACTCGGGAGATACTGGCCGGTCCTTATGGGGAAGAGTTCGAACACCAGTTTACGACTGGGGTAGTCGTTAAGTTTAACCAAAAGGAAGGCTACGGCTTTATCCGGGACGGAGAGACCGGAGATGATTATTTTTATAATCGTGTTCACCTGGACACTGAGGGCCTTCCCCAACGGCTGCATACCCTGTACCCTGAGGAAAAGGTCCGTTTCCTGAGAGAAGTGGGCTGTGCCGGGGCTTGTTTGCGGTGGGGGTGCACCGTACGCCCACTGAACAGGAGGCCGCTCGTTGGCAACAGGAGGTAGAGTGGGAGGAGCACCAAGCCCGGCGGCAAGAACAACGAAGACCGGTGCTGGCTACAGCCTCCCGACCCCGACAAACCGTGTCCGTAGCTCCGGCAGTCATGCCCGCGTCCAGTACTGACCCGGAGAAGGGACCCTCGCCGGTACTGGCCATCAACCAGAATATAACGACACATCCAACGATCGTTGTGGGAAGCCCGCCTCTGTCCCGTGCAGCGACCCCCTCACCTCCACCCGAGACTGAGGAGTTCAAGCCGGAGGTCGAAGTGGTGGAACAGCTCGCCCGTTCTGAGCCTTTCCGGCGGCTGCGCCGCTTACCCGGGCAGTCCCCGTCCGAAAAACATACAGGCGCAGAGGGCCGAGTGGCAACGGGCCTACCACCCGGAGTAGGCCTCCACATCAGGAGATGACGGGCCTGTTTGTTTGCTGCCGGTATGTTTGAGCCGGAGAAAGTTTTGTTCCATGTTCCAGCTGTTGATTCCGGAGAGAGCCTGCTCGCTGGACTGAGCCAGGGGCTCCTCCGCGGTTTGTGGAAGAGGTTGCTGTGTTCCTGCGCTGATCACTGAAGACCGGGAGCGCTGTTGAGCCTCCGGGCACATCAAAGACCGGGAGCGCTGTTGAGCCTCCGGGCATACACCGAAGACCGGGAGCGCTGCTATGCCTCCGGGCGCGGGACAGGTGCGCAGTGAATTGTATATGTACCATGTTGTTTAAAAGTTGTAATTTTTAGGATGAGCCTTGCCGGGAGGCTCGGGTTTTAAGAGGGGAGGTGTGTAGGGGGTGAGCATACCCCTACAAAAGGAGATAGTACCGGATATGTTATTAATAAAAATGTGTTATCTATATATGCATGTAGTTTGTGTTAGGGCACCCCTAGTGGCCGGGTGGGACGGCTGTTGCCACCGGGGAGGAGGAGCCGGCTGTAGCATGGGGGAAGGTGTGAGTGTGTGTGAGGTTGTTGGATCCGGGACGTGAGAGAGTGAAGATCAAGGGGCAGAGTGTGGGGGCTGAATCAAGAGGGGACGCCGGAGAGAACGGGAGAGTGGACGAATCCTCGAGAGTGAAGCAACCGGTGTGGGTCCGGGGTGTGTGTAACCGACAGTGGGAGCCCGGTGAAGCGGAGTAATCAGGGCACAGCCCCACGGGAGGATTTGTTAGGGCAGGTTGTCCCCCAGCCCAGGAAGTGTTTTCTTGTCTGCAACAGCCGGATTGAGACTACGTGTGTCAAGTGTGTCAATAAATAAGTCTTTTGTTTGCATCACACCTTGCCTGAAGACTGTTTGTGTCACTACCGGCGACGACATCACCACACTCTGCCCCACCGAGTCAGTCCCCGACATTGAAGTAGTGATGGAGCCAGGGGTGAGCCTTGAATCAACTAAAGCCACGACTACTAGGCTGGAGGCGCCCCTGGCCACTCACTACAGTACCACAACCATATACCATTTGGATTTACCCAGCACCCTGGGGTGGTCGCTATACACTGGAGATCAACATTTGAGAACAACACATAATTTTCTAAATTATAAGGTCATTGTGTTTTTCTATGTGATTATATCCGAACATGAGTAACCCAGCAGTATTTTAAGCTAATTTCATAAACTGCATTCATTCGAAAGCACAAAATAAATATGTAAATGAGATAAATGAAAAAGAATACTGATCAAAATTAGAGAACACTTTCAGATAACTGCAAGTTATTGGTGTTAATCTGGCACCTTGTGCTAATTTCCTTCTGACAAACCCCATGAAACGGGCAGCCTAACTTTTGCACTTTTAACAGTTTGCACTGACTTTGCAAAAATGGTGTACCATTCCAAAATGGCTGAATTCCTCCAGCAGCAGGTTGTCCAGATGAAGGCCAAAGGGGTGACCCTATCAGCCATAGCAAGAGACGTTGGTCGTTCCAAGTCTGTGATTTCAAGAATATTGCTTCTTTATAACATCACAAACTCTTTCAAGTCCCCCAAGAAGGCTGGTTGCCCTCGAAAGACAAGTGCAAAAGAGGACAGGATTATGGGGAGAATCTCCATGGGTAATCATTTCAACACTGCAGCTGGAATTACTCACCAGTTCAGCACTAAACATGGTAAGGATCTCTCTTACCATACAGTGTCACGACGTTTAAGAGCATTTAGACTGAAAGCCCACTCTGCAATGACCAAACCTCTTATTAGCAGAAAGAATCAAAAGGCTAGACTCACCTTTGGTGAGGAGCATGTTGTGTGGACAGAGGAGAAGTGGTCCACAGTTCATTTTAGTGATGAAAGCGAGTTTAATTTATTGGGTCTGATAGGAAACATTATGTGCGTCATCAAACTGGGGTAAGACTGAAACCAAAATGTGTTAAGAACTCAGTGAAAGGTGGTGGAGGAAGTATCCTGGTTTGGGGAATGTTTTCTGCAGCAGGAGTTGGACCTCTCATACACTTACATGGCACACTGAATGCAAGCGTATCAGAACCTTCTTCAATAACATGTGGTTCCTTACTTGCGTTCATCACTCAATCAGCCAACAATTTTCATACAAGACAATGCCCCCTGTCACACAGCAAAATGGGTAAAGCAGTTCCTTGAAACAGAAAACATTGAAACAATAAAATGGCCAGTCCCGAGTCCTGCTCTAATCCCAAGAGAAAACCTCTGGAAAATCCTTGGTGACAAAGTTATGGTCAAGAAACCCACAACAGTCAAAGAACTGTGGAAGAGACAAGAAGAAGAGTGGACCAAAGTCACACCAGAGCAATGTGAGAGACTAGTGATGTCCTGTGGCTGCAGATGTGCTGAAGTCGTTCAAAGCAAAGGCTTGTACACTTCCTACTGATTGATAACTCTTGTTACCTTCAGAAAATTTAGTTATAATCTTTCTCTGTGGTACAGTCATTGTTGTTCTCTAATCACGATCATCATGTTTTGGGCAAAATAAAGGTTTTATGTTGTTAAACTTTGGATCTTTTGTAAAACACTGTTCTAGTGGCATGGTGTACCCCTTACAAAATAACTTCAAATGTTGATCAATGTAGATTACGTTATTTCTGAAAAATGCAAGTTATCATACATTGTTCTCTAATTTTGATCTCCAGTGTATATCAACATCTATATCTGATATCAAGAAATATTAATTTGGTGCAGTTGATGTGGGGTGCTACATTACCATGACCTAGACTGTTTTGAAGCACCACTCCAGATTTTTTTTTTTATTGCACCATTGGAATGGTGCTTTAAATGTAAATCTCCTGCCCCTGTCTTATACTCACCTGCTGTTGTCTTCATCTTTTACCAGCGGCGCTCCAGTCGGTCTCCTGTGATTTGTGATCTGCTGGCAGCTCTACTGTTTCATGGAGCGTGTCGGAGGTCACAACTCAATACAACTCTATGACAGCCTCGTTCTCATAGACTTGCATTGAGACCTTATGACATAACTTCTGACTTTTGGCCAGTCAGAAGTTATTGAAACAAGATGGCGTTGAAAAAGGGTAAGGCTGCCTGAAGGTGAGTATATGATAGAGGGCAGAGGACGTACATTTAAAGCACATATCCAGGGCTGAAAAAAATGCTGGCGTGGTGGTTTAACACATCTTCTTATCTCATGTGAACAGACGGATCAAGATGACGTGGCAACTTGTAAATGATTATGCTATTTAATTAGAATGGCATTATTTTATTTCTACCTTGAATGCAATCTTTATGGTCAAATAATATATTATTGCATGTTGCCATTTAGGTTATTTTTTTCACCAGTTTTACACTACATTAATTACATATTAATTTTGCACTAACATTCATGCCAATATGTAATTATAGATTCCTTCATGTGGGTGTATACACACATATATACTTGTATTTTTTATATTTATATTTTTCTTACACATGTTTATATGTGCATAGTCTATTATATTTCATATAAGGAATAATGTTTCTTCACATGTATAGGGTTGGCATGTGTATTGTATGTATGGAGAGTGTATCTGTGGATATATATGTATGACATGCATGGAATGTTTTCCATACATACATGCCCTATCTGCTATCATGTATAGATGTGAGTATCTGAACATGCACTTTAAATAGACAGATTTACCATCTTGATTATACACTATGCTTAAGCATGTCTACGCTTGATTTATACATCACCTGTGTGTTTTGTATTTTTCTCGCATATATATATATATATATATATATATATATATATATATATATATATACACACACACACACTAGCTGTAGTACCCGGGATAATAACTGCCTTTTTGTCTCTCTCCCGGTCACTGTCTGTGTGTCGCTGTCTGTCTGTCTCTCTGTGTCTTTCTTTGTCTGTCTGTGTCTGTGTCTGTCTGTTTCTATCACTCTGTCTGTATTTGTATCAGTCTGTCTCCATCTCTGTCTGTCTGTCTCTCTTTTTCCCCGTCTGTCTCTTTCCCCGTCTGTCTCTTTCCCCGTCTGTCTCTTTCCCCATCTGTCTCTTTCCCCGTCTGTTCTCTTTCCCCGTCTGTTCTCTTTCCCCGTCTGTTCTCTTTCCCCGTCTGTTCTCTTTCCCCGTCTGTTCTCTTTCCCCGTCTGTTCTCTTTCCCCGTCTGTTCTCTTTCCCCGTCTGTTCTCTTTCCCCGTCTGTTCTCTTTCCCCGTCTGTCTCTTTCCCCGTCTGTCTCTTTCCCCGTCTGTCTCTTTCCCTGTCTGTGTCTCTCTGTGTCTGTCTCTGTCTCTCTTTATCTGTTTCAGCACCAACATCATATTACCTCACACATAAGCTTCTTATACTAACAGTTTATTTTGTTCCTATAGCAACCACTGACAGTTGCTATTAATAGCCTGTAGCCTCCCACCTCCATTCAGTTTAATGGAGGCAGGATTGTGGAGAGTAACTGTAAAGTGCGGGGTTAAATTTTCCCATTAAAACATAGTCTATGACGTTCACTGAGTCACATGAGGTGTCTGTGCAAAATTTTGTGATTGTGCGCTAAAGGAATTTACACCGTCGCATTTGTGCACACACACACACACACATACATACATACATACATACACTGAGCTTTAGATAATATATATATTTATATATATATATTATATATATACACATATTATTGTGTTGTAAAATACAGTGATGAGCGAGCACTACCATGCTTGGGTGCTCGGTACTTGTATCGAGCAGTCGGATGCTCGGGCGGGCTCAACTCAAACATTCAAGTATAATTGAAGTCAATGGGGAATTCTCCCGGAAAAATACTCAAGTCTCCCATTGACTTCCATTATTCTTTGGTGCTCGAGTTGAGCCCATCCGAGCATCTGATTGCTTGTTATAAGTGCTGAGCTGAGCTCCCAAGCATGGTAGTACTCACTCATCACTAGTAATATGTTTTTTTAAAAATATTTCTAAGGCTGGTGTCTCACTTGCGATTACCGCACGTATATCTCACGCGAGTTTCAAGGTGCATCACCCGTCACGGACTCACACGATGCTCACAGAAGCGGGTCGGTTGTATGCATCTCTATGCAGCCGACCCGCTCCTGTGAGCAGAATGTGAGTCCATGACGGGTGATGCACCATGAAACTCACGTGAGATATACGCGCGGTAATCGCAGGTGGGACACCGGCCTTATAGTATATATATCTTACTTTTTTGAGTGTGGTACATTATTTGTAGAATTTAAGTGTAGAGGTATGCATAAAACAGCATGGCTGCACGTGTTGAAAATTATAAAAATATATGCAGATTGCTCTCCGTAAGTGAAATAAAATTATAATCTTGTAGATCTGATACCTTTTAATGGCTAACAAAAATGTGTATGCGGAAGTATGCCTGTAAAAATGTGCATGTGTGCACAAAAGTGTGGAAAAAAAAATTGTAGATGAGATGCTAGAAGTTGTGTGCCTTTAGACATCAGAAACAAAGTGGTACAAAAGCTGGGCACGATCAGAAGCAAACAGCATGCTCAATGATCCTGACCAGCTTCAGAGCTGAACTCTATTGGAAAGAGCTTGTAAGCACTGCATGTGTTTGGATAATGCAGCTATACCACAGCTGTAGCTTGTTTCCACAAAATTGCAAAAAAACAAAACAAAGAAAGAAAATTACAATTATTAGGGGTACACGGGGAAGTTTAATAAAAAGTGAATAACAAAACTGCTTTTTTTTATATATACACACACACTTTACAACAATATCCATCAATGTAGATAAGGTTAACCTTTAAAGGGGTTATCCAGGACAATTTAATTATTTTACTATGGGCCTATGAACTAATAGGCAGATAATTGCTATCAACCTACCTGTTGGGCCTGGCACCGATCTCAGCCACCACAGACCATGCCTGTCAGCGATTCAGTGGCTTCGGCTGACGTCACGTTGACAGAGCAGCTGCTTCTCTTCCACACTGCTCTGTTGACGGGGCGTGATTACTGACATCATGCTGATTCACAATCCAGTTCCCCGCAGCCTAAAGGTCCAGTCACACTAAGCAACTTACCAGCGATCCCAACAACGATAGGGATCGCTGGTAAGTTGCTAGGAGGTTGCTGGTGAGCTGTCACACTGCGACGCTCCAGCGATCCCACCAGCAACCTGACCTGGCAGGGATCGCTGGAGCGTGGCTACACGAGTTGCTGGTGAGCTCACCAGCAACCAGTGACCAGCCCCCAGTCTCCTAGTTACAGCACACATCAGGTTAATTAACCCGATGTGTGCTGCAGCTAAATGTGCACAGAGCAGGGAGCAGCGCACACTGAGCGCTGGCTCCTTGCTCTCCTAGTTACAGCACACATCGGGTTAATTACCTGATGTGTGCTGCAGCTAAATGTGCACAGAGCAGGGAGCAGCGCACACTGAGCGCTGGCTCCTTGCTCTCCTAGTTACAGCACACATCGGGTTAATTGCCTGATGTGTGCTGCAGCTAAATGTGCACAGAGCAGGGAGCAGCGCACACTGCTTAGTGCTGGCTCCTTGCTCTCCTAGTTACAGCACACATCGGGTTAATTACCTGATGTGTGCTGCAGCTAAATGTGCACAGAGCAGGAGCCGGCAGCACAGGCAGTGAGAGCGGCGGAGGCTGGTATCAAAGGTAAATATCGGGTAACCAAGGACAGGGCTTCTTGGTTACCCGATGTTTACATTAGTTACCAGCCTCAGCAGAAGCTGGCTCCCTGCTCACTGCACATTTAGTTGTTGCTGTCTCGCTGTCACACACAGCGATCTGTGCTTCACAGCAGGACAGCAACAACTAAAAAATGGCCCAGGACATTCAGCAACAACCAACGACCTCACAGCAGGGGCCAGGTTGTTGCTGGATGTCACACACAGCAACATCGCTAGCAACGTCACAAAAGTTGTTCGTTACCAGCGATGTTGCTAGCGATGTTGCTTAGTGTGACGGGGCCTTAACTGTGAGGAATTGGCTGTCAATCAGCATGATGTTGGCAGTCACACCCCACCGACAGAACAACCTGGAAGAGAAAGAACTGATCTGCTGACGTGGAGCAGCTGAATATCCGGCTGGAGCTATTAGTAGAACAGGCAGATAGTTGCCTCTTTTAGCAACTACCTGCCCGTTTTGGTTCTGTTTAAGTATCTTAGTAATTAGTTTTATATATAAGTATAAGGACTAAGTATATTTTAGTCCTAAACTTAGTGCTCTTTATGTATCTCAGTAATTAGTTTGGTTCTTAGTGTATCCTAGTTCTAAGCTTGCTTCTGTTTATTGATCTTAGTACTGAGCTTGGTTCTATTAGTGGATCTTAGTACTGAGCTTAGTTTTGTTAGAGCAGCTCAACACTGAGTTGCATTCTGTTAGCAAATCTTAGTGCTAGCCCTAACTTTTATTATCGTTATGGATTTTTTGCTGCTGAACAGTTAATATATGTCTGTATTGAACCAAGTACTGTTAGCGTATCTTACGTTATGAAGCATGATATAAACAAAATTCTCATGCCTCTTAACCCTAAACATTTGATTACATTCTATGAATACGGTATAAAAAAAATAGTAGTAATCAAAACAATAATAGCTCATACAGCTATGTCAATGAGAAACGTTGTGACTGAGAATGCTGTGCCCTGAAGGTGAAGATAATCCAGCAATATTTGCATATAAACACAGGGTGGACCCTGGGTTTTCCAGTCCGACACTGACTTTTGTATCGTATTTTGTAGCGTGACTTAAGGTGCAGGAGAGACAGGTTCTAACATTGACGCTGGAGTGTGGGTGGTGTAACCTTGAGTCACACGGTAAACACAAGGAAGATGTTCTATAGCAGAAATATGGGCGGAAATTAGGTGAACGGAGAAGAGTCTAGCAGAGATTGTGTGAAAGTTCAGTGAGTGGCACAGATACCAGCAATGGGAATATAAAAAAAATACTTTGCAACCCAGCAAAACGGATAACGATCCTGTAGACAATTTCTATTTCATTTGTCATTAGCCTCTACCAAATGTATCCACTTCCTTTCTGGATTCTAGCAAATTGATAAATTATTAGCAAAAAACAAATCATTCGTCAGGAGGAGCACCATTACTATAAATGGGCCCGTGATGCAATCTAATCCTAGTGGTCCTATTAAAGGATGAGGGTAGATGTGGAAACAAAAAGCCATCGTAGACACAAAACAGAAATAATTGCATAGCCATTCATATGTCTAAACAAGTGGATAAAAACAGAGGATAATACATTTTCCTTCATTTTTGTCCTGCAACCTACAGACTAGCTTTTCATTTATATTACAGGTTAGATAGTTGTCAAACCCTATAATTTGTTTCCTCATATTAAAACTAATTACACAAAAAAATTGAAGACAGTGTCATTATCACTTTCTATACGTAGAGCTATCATTAAGCTATACTTAACATATTTTTACTGGATTAAGTTGTACTTTATTGATTTATAGACAATATATTTGAGATGAAGAGGCAATATAAATGATAATAAGCAAATGTGTATATCCAGAAGCTATGGATCTATAATATTAGTCTATTTACATAACCCCATACAGTTATACGGGTGTACTGCATTCAACTGATAACTCCAAGCCACTTTCCTAATTCGGCTGAAACATTCTACAGAAATGTTATCATCTATAAAATGTATTCATACTCTGGGAAATTTTCCAAATTTTACATGTTACACCCAGAAACTTAAAGGGAACCTGTCATGTGAAAAAATGCTATTAACCTGCAGATATGGGATTAATCTACTGATTAATAGTGTTTGAAACCTGCTCAGAGCCTGCATATTGGACGCTGCTGCCGTGAGGAAATTAACTTTATACCCCCCGGCAGCATTTAGGTATCAGTCATGGGGGTGGCGCCAGCATGGGCTCAGTCACCACTCTATGAAGAACAGCAGCTGTAACCACCGCCCTAGCACTGACAGCCTCCACTAATGCTGAGCAGAGGTTGGTTGCAGAAACAGCCACTGCTCTCCAAACAGAGCAGTGAATGAACCCACCCCAGCACCACAACCCGTGACTGAAACCCAAACACTGCTGGGGGGAATAAAGCTAATTTCCTCCCAGCAGCGAGGTTCAATGTGCAAACGCTGGGGAGGGTTCAAATGCTATTAATCTGTATATTAACTCCAAAATTTAATGTGTGCAATCAACTTCTTTCCCAACCATCAGTTGCCCGGCACCCCCATACTTATAAGACCATTGGCAGAACCTGTCGCTATCGGGGGGTTCAGCTGACAGTCTAATTGTAAGGGAGCTTTAAAAAGCTTATTTTATTTCAATAGCTGCGAGTGGAAAAACAGATTTGTTCTACAGCTACTACAATCCGTTTTGTAGTGCCCCTCAGAGGCATTCATCAGCTTGATCATCCAAAGTATACAGTACCCTGGACAAATGCCACTATATACAGACAAACAGAGCTTCATTTTAGAAAAAAAAATGTAGTAAACTTATTTACTGGATTTCTCTTCATGGAATAACAAATTCCGCTGCAATATTATATCCAGTAAATAAAAGTACAGTGCCTTGCGAAAGTATTTGGCCCCCTTGAATTTCAGGCTTCAAACCTATAGATAAAAATTTTAATGTTATGGTGAAGAATCAACAACAAGTGGGACACAATTGTGAAGTGGAACGAAATGTATTGCTTATTTTAAACTTTTTTACAAAATAATAAACTGAAAATTGGGGCGTGCAATATTATTCAGCCCCTTTACTTTCAGTGCAGCAAATCACTCCAGTAGTTCATTGAGGATCTCTGAGTGATGAAATGTTGCCCTAAATGACAGATGATGATAAATAAAGCCACCTGTGTGTAATTAAGTCTCCGTATAAATGCACCTGCTCTGTGATAGTCTCAGTGTTCTGTTAATGTATAGAGAGCATCATGAAGACCAAGGAACACAACAGGCAGGTCCGTGATACTGTTGTGGAGACGTTTAAAGCCAGATTTGGTTACAAAAAGATTTTCACAACTTTAAACATCCCAAGAAGCACTGTGCAAGTGATCATATTGAAATGGAAGGAGTATCATACCACTGCAAATTTACCAAGACCCGGCGGTCCCTCAAAAATTTCATCACAAACTAAATAAGACTGATCAGAGATGCAGCCAAGAGGCCCATGGTCACTCTGGATGAACTGCAGAGATCTACAGCTGAGGTGGGAGAGTCTGTCCAGATGGACAACAATCAGTCATACACTGCACAAATCTGGCCTTTATGGAAGAGTGGCAAGAAGAAAGCCATTTCTCACAGATATCCATAAAAAGTGTTGTTTTGTTTAAAGTTTGTCACAAGCCACCTGGGAGGCACACCAAACATGTGGAAGGAGGTGGTCTGGTCAGATGAAACAAAAATCGAACCTTTTGGGCACAATGCCAAACGATATGTTTGACGTAAAAACAACACAGCTCATCACCCTGATCATACCATCCCCACTGTCAAACATGGTGGTGGCAGCATCATGGTTTGGGCCTGCTTTTCTTCAACAGGGACAGGGAAGATGGTTACAATTGATTAGAAGATGGATGGAGCCAAAGACAGGGCCATTCTTAAAGGAAACCTGTTGGAGTCTGCAAAAGACCTGAATCTGGGACAGAGATTTGTCTTTCAACAAGACAATGAACCAAAACATAAAGCAAAATCTACAATGGAATGGTTCACATATAAACGTATCCAGGTGTTAGAATGGTCAAGTCAAAGTCCAGACCTGAATCCAATCAAGAATATGTGGAAAGAACTGAAAACTGTTGTTCACAAATGCTCTCCTTACAACGTCACTCAGCTCGAGCTGTTTGCAAAGGAAGAATGGGCAAGAATTTCAGTCTCTCGATGTGCAAAATTGATAGAGACATAGCCCAAGTGACTTGCAGCTGTAATCGTGGCAAAAGGTGGTGCTACGAAGTATTAACTTAAAGGGGCCCGAATAATATTGCACGCCCCACTTTTCAGTTATTTATTTTTTATAAAAGTTTAAAATAAGCAATAACTTTCGTTCAACTTCACAATTGTGTTCCATTTGTTGTTGATTCTTCACCATAACATTAACCTTTTTATCTTTATGTTTAAAGCCTGAAATGTGGGAAAAGGTTGAAAAATTCAAGGGGGCGAATACTTTTGCAAGGCACTATATATAGGGATTACCTGGGAATTTTCCTGTGTATATGACAGACTGCAGAACCTTGAACGTCTGAGCATTAAGACTCATTGAAGTCTTGTACTTTTTTGCTCTACTATCCCAGCACAGAAGTATTTGTACATCTTAGTCCAGTATATGGACATGTGACCACTGCAGCCAATAGGAGAGTGGCGTGGGGACCAAAGCACTGCAACGGAGGGGGCAAGCTGGTACCGTAGATGAGTTTGTTTGTTTCAGTTTTAGCTTGTTCTGGGGCAAAGTACATGACAATACCTTTAAGATTATACACCGTGAGAAATTATATGGACAAGCGAAACACACTGTATATTTTGTACTAGAAGCATGATAAGATCTCACAAGGAAAGAAGGAGAAAATTTAGTTATAGTGGTTTTTTACATAGTTCTTAGGCCCAAAGTCAAAAAATCAAATTGTGCAGGAAAAACTAACAGGCAGGTTAATGGTAACAACCTGTTTGTTGTTCCCGGCGCACTCTCTCCCGGCACAGAGTGATTACAGACCACTGATGGAGATTCTGCAGCTTCCCCTGACATCACTACTGCGGGCAGCCGTCTGTCAATTAGTATGACGTCAGCAGTAACACCCCATCAACAGAGCAGAGCGAAAATAAAGCTGCTGCACTGTTGGCGTGAAGCAGAATAGCTGGCAGGAGCGGTCTGTGCCCACTCTGAGCCAGCGCTATGTAGAACAGTCAGGTAGTTAGCAACTACCTGTCTGTTAGCTCTTAAAGAGGTTTTCCCAAGAGCAAAGTTAATTTTAAAGTTGATTTTAATCACTAGATCTTAGAATAATAATTTCCACAATTGGATGTGCGTAAAAAAAAATTGTTCCTGTACTGAAATAATCTTATATATGTGTCTCTGCTATGTACTGTGTAATGGCTGTGTCTGACTATGCAGTGATATAATCTGATCACACCACATCTCCTGGTCAGGTGAGGAAGTTAAACGTATACAGACATTACAACACGGGATCACGGCTGATTCTTTTTGTGAGGTAAAGCATTTCCCTGCTTGTTTTTAAAAAATGTTTTACCTCAAAGAAAGAAATATTTGCAATCCCGTACTGTCATGTCTGTATTCTCTGCATGCACAACCTGATCAGGTGAGGTCATTGATCTCTATATTTTCCTGGGCTACCAATACAGGTATGCACATAACGCACCCTATTATTTTACCTAACAAAAAAGAATCAGTGCTATCCTGTTTGTATACTCTTTTACTTCCTCCCCTGCCCAGTAGCTGTGGTATGATCAGACCATGTCCCTGTACAGTCAGACACATCCATTACACAGTACATAGCAGGGGCACATATAAGATTATCTCAGCACAGAAACATTTTTATTTTTTAAGGTATCCAATTGTGGAAATTATTATTCCAAGATCAATTGATTAAAATAAACTTTGTTTGTGGGAAACCCCTTTTAAGCCCATAGTTAAAAAATAAAATTGTCTTCGACAACCCATTTAACAAACAAAAACCCAAAAAACCCAAATGAGCTGTATGAATAAACCTAAGGATTCACAAAAGTTCAACTTTTATTTTTGGCTCCAGATCTGCTTCAAAAAATAAATGTGTCTAATTATTTTGCAGAAGTCAATGTACGCTTCAGTATATACTGCAATGTGTCAAACAGTCATTTATTATGGCTCACAATTCACGTGTGCAAAGAATCAACAAAATTCATGTGATCAGCAGCAATAACTTTTTCACGTTACACATTTCGACCTTCCTAAGTCTACCTCATTATTGTCGCTATGATAAAAAAAAGAGAAACTAAAGTGCGCTGTGCAAATACAGCATAATGAATTTCTAAATGCATATACACATATTTACATATATACAAAAAATGTCATTGGCAGCTCTAAGCAGCAACCAATACAACAGGGAGCAGCAACATGAGACAGGCTACATTACCTGGCCTTCACTGGGATAGTGTCACGGGTGCCAGTCATGTGGTTTCTGGCAGCAGAAGGTCACAGCATTTGGCTGCGCAAAATGCTCTCTGACTTTCTATTGTTCCTGCTGTTAGCATTCATTGTAATAGGTAGCTATCTAGGGTGGTGAGGGACCCCAGGGACCAGTGGTAGGTTTGCTCAGGGGTCACCATCTCCCCCTTTTCTAGAAGCAGGATTCCCCTTTCCTTTCACAATTCGCTTGGCACTGCCCCGTGCCAAGCGTCCAGATAGTTGGTTTAATAGTCGATTATATTTTGTTTGACCATATCTGGCATTTTCAGACTGGATGAATACCTGCCCAGAGAAAGAATCTCAGAAAACCATCATATTTATCAGGTATGCCTTAAGAAAGAAAAACTTAATGGTCCAAAACACACAAACAAAACAGGATAAGTATAGCTATAGAAGTATCATAGATATATAATAAATAATGATGGGTAAGCCTGCTCGGCACTCAGCCGTGTCTTTCATGAAACAGTTAACACAAAGCACAGGCTCATTTCACTAAATAATGTGCGCACCCCAGTGAGAGGCCCTTGTGGTCTCTAAATGGCTCTCACTGAAGGTAAAAACAACATTTTTGGATGGGGTGTGTAAAAAAAAAATACTGCCCTTCTTCTAGAAGTGTTGTTTATGGCTGGTTGTATGAGGATGGAGAGACGAACTACCTAATCAGTGACTTCAAATTCGTGACTCAAGATGAGCCCGTCCAAGCATCTGACCTGCTTGACTCAAGTAACGAGCACTCGAGCATCGCAGTTTTCACACATCATTTTGAGTACCAAGCATTGTACTGCTCGCTCATCATTACTAATAAGTTCCTAATAATGGGGGATCAGAAGGTCAGCAAACTAGGCCTTCCCTGTGTATGAATGACATGTATTCTGATTAGGCATGTCAGGGTATAACTTGCATATAAACAACATAGATTCAGATTGCTAATGTCTCTTTGAAGCCCCATGTGACATGTCTGCTACTGGCACATTCTGACTGGGGGAATGCTGATTATTGCATATGTTTAGTGAGCCCTGATGGTGTCATAAGGCCCCTCCCTATTTTGCTGACCTTCTGATTCCCCATTATAAGGAACTTATTACACTTTTGCGATAGGGTGATGGTGTATTGATGACCTTTATCCACTGTGAATGCAAAATGCTTATTTACAGTTCATTGTATGCATTGTTACTGACCAGCCACAAGAGGCCGCTATTTTGCATCTGCCTTTGACTGCTTGGTTACTATAGCAACAGCTCAACTGTCTTCAGCTGTGGACTTAGAGACCTGAGGAGGTGCTGTGTGTGAGCTTAAGGGAAAGCGAGAGGAGTGCATAATAGAAAGGAGCCACCGCAGAAACACTTAGGTGAATTGTAAGAAGACTTGTGTTGGACTTTAGTGAGGAGGACCGTAACGCGTGTGAGCAGCAGCCTGTCCTGGAGACCGCCATTCTTCAGTTGCTGGCTATACTGGTCACCGTGAGAGGATCTTCAAGTCTCTGTTTATGGCAGCTGGACACCATAGTACCCGGGTACGGTAGGCTGGGCCCAGGACTGCATGCACGCAACACTTTGTTTTGGTACCAAAACACATATCTGTTCTGGTTAGGCTGACTATATACACAGTGGGACTTGCTCGCTCTGCTCTGTCAGTTTGTCAGTTACATTTAAAACCTTAAAGGGACAGCGCTACATGTTTGCATTGACTGTTGCTTTAGAAGGTTTCCAGGACTGTGTTGCAGAGCTGTGTGGTTTGCCTTCCCACTTTTACCATCTGCCTTATCTGTGAGGCTTCAGCAATTAAGGGTACTCAGGGGGGTTACTGGGTAGGTAGATAAGTTTTAAGCTCTTGTGCTGCACGACTGGTAGGGAGTGTTCGCACACACACACAATTACTCCTGCTACCCAGAGGGATTACCAGGTATTAGACGACTGTTTAGATAGTCCCTTGGTTAGGCAAAGGTTGGTGAGAAGGTGGCATAAATCGCCATTACGGGTGGCGCAGCACAGGGGTGTCGGCTTTTGGCCTTGTAAATATATTGTTCTATTCTGTTTTATGCATTTTTTTTGTTTTGGTAAAGTAAAACAAACATTTATCAATCCAACTGCCTAGAGTCCTTTTCCTCGTGCGTGGTTTTGGTGTATACTGGGGAGCCCACCCTGCACACGACTTACATTTTGACAATACTATAATTATTTTGGGGTTTCTTTTGTGTGTTTGGGCACTATTTAGTGCTTACTCTTTAAGTTAGATCTAATAAATATGATTTTATGCACATATTTTTATGTGATTTCTTGAGCACTTCCATGTTTGGTACTTGTTAAGAGCAGTTGGATGCTTGAATAGGTGCGACTTGAGTACACAAATGTAATGGAAGTCAATGAAGGGCTTAATCATTTTTCCGGGAAATTGGAAAAATGCTCAAGTCCCCCATTGACTTCCATTATACTCGTGTGCTCGAGTTGTACCCATCCGAGCATCCAACTGCTTGTACCGAGTACAGAGCATCCAAGCATGATAGTGCTTGCTCATCACTATTCTTGAGTTTTATGGATACCTCTGTCTATTATTTTTAGATGTTGGTGAGTTACCCAGAGAAAGGTTTTTACATGTGAATCAAACAACCCACAAAAGATAGAATAGCTTACCACAACTCTACCATGATGGGGCAGAACCTTGCCACCCATTCTCATCATTTTCCAAAAGTCAAACACTTGGTGGCTCTGCTACAATATCAAATTATTCAAGAAGTCCAGAGTATAAAGCTCTAATACACAATAAACTAATGTTGGACGACAGTCTAATGTGTATGGGGGCCCTGACAAGTGTCAGGTGATATGGTGATCGGCATGTCATAGTTTGAACTGCCAATTGCTTTGATCTCCTGGATTAAGTGGCTTCTAGACATGTATAGCGGCGGCATTCTCATAGAAAACACAGGAGCGCTTGGCTGTATAAATGCTCCAGTGTGTGGGAGACATGGCTGAGATGGCCATCAATTGAATGATCATCTAAAGCATTTTTGTCCGACAGCCATATAATGTGTATGACGACCTTTCAAAGCACTCATTTGAAATTCCGGAAATAAAAGATATTCTTTTGGATCATCACATTCCATACATTTGTGACCTGGTGGTTTCATTCTATTATAATATATATTATTCTAGAACTTTTCTTCTCCAGAATGGTTGCTCTTTGACCTACTCTCCTTGTGACGGGTAAATATGCCGCCTCTTTTTTCAGGCATCCTTATCTTCTAACCTATTATTTTATACTTTGCCCCTTTGCTACACTATCTTTTTTTTCATCTTGTTTACTATCACGTACTATTTACTTCCTGCTCATTTTAGTTAATTTCCATATCGTCGCTACAACTTTTTATATACTTTTTTCATATAAAAAGTCCCTCCAACATAGTTTCATATTCTTGCTGTTATCTCCCACATTGTGTTCTCTTGTTACTTATTTGCTCAACTCAATGAGAAATATGAGATGCCTACTTGACGTGATGCTTCCTACTTTGACACATTGCGGCTTATACTGGAGTGTGCAGTGTCTTCTTCAAGCTTATTTGTGAAGGGGCAGCACAGACCACTCTACTTGCACTTACACTTTGAATCTTGATGAACTCCAATCTGTGTCGAAAATTGTGATTGATTATAAGCAGGAAGAACTTGTACAGGTTGATTCCCATCATTAAATCACAATAAATGCTCCTAATGTGTTCCTATGTCGTCAAGTGTAGGACCTATATAATGTTCTTAAAAGCTTTGAGCAATTGTAGACTGAATTTCATCTCCCACATGCATTTTTCTACCAATACTTACAGCTGCAATATGTGCTTCAGAAACAAGGGAGGTCGGGTCCCGTGAATGTGACTCTATGTTGTATACTTTAGCTATATTTGTTTCTTCTAGAAGCCTTATATCTGAAATATATAAAAGGTTGCTGCCTGTCAACCTGGATAGGTATCCATTAACTGTCAAAAAAAAATGGGAGCAGGACTTGGGCCTCTTAGCCAATGGGAAAAATGTTCTCTAAACACAACTTTTTTGTCCGTTGTTAAAAGACCGATCCGGAAGACATCAGTTATTTAATATTGGAGTCTATGGAGAACGGATCTGTTAATGGATTGCTATTTAAACATCCGTTTTCCTTGTATTTGTAAAGGATCCCTTTCTTTCTTACAGGATCCATTTCAAATAGACGATAAATAGCAATCCATTAATGGAGCTCCCCTTCATAGACTCCCATGTTAAAAAAATGGATCCGGCAGAAATCCTTTTGCCAACGGATCTCTGCAGGATCCATTCTAACGGATGATATGTGAACTCAGCCTTACATTGCTTCATCCAGTGAAGCAAATCATGCATCTGATCTTTGTAGAAAGTATATCCTGTATGGAACTAAGGTATATATGTCCTCAATGGCTCCTTTGTTTATTAAAGTACAGAGTTATCTCTCCCTGTTAGGACAATCCATGCCTTCATCAGGATTTGTAATTGATATAGTGAAGAAAGAAATGCTCCACATGCTAGTAATGACTATTTATTAGTAGAGGACAGACAGAAAGAAACCTATTTGTTTTACCTTGTACTAAATTGTTGTTTTTTTTCTCTTAAGTCTAAATATCATAGCTGTACTTTCCTCAAGTTATGACAGCCATGTTTAGTTGTAAAAGGGGTTGTCTTGTGAAGATAAGTTATTGTTAGTGATGAGTGAGCAGTACCATGGTGTTCGGTACTCATAACCAGCACTCGGACGGGTGCAACTCTTGTACCGAGTATAATGAACGTCAATGGGGATCGTAAAAATTTTTCCCTAAGATCTTCTGGAAACACGCTCAAGCTACCCATTGGGTTCCATTATACTCGGTACAGGATTTGAGCCCGTCCGAGCATCCAACTACTCATAATGTGTACTGAGCACTCGAGCATGGTAGTGCTCATTCATCACTAACAGTTATCACCTATCAAGACGATGTGCACTGCCCTTCTATTCTTACTGGGATAAAAATGTCCCATTCTGCAGACTGGTGCCGATCCCAGCTATCAGCCCATCACAGAGAATTGATAAAGGGGTTCTATATTCGGGATATCTTAAGACTTGGTGTTGTAGAAGCTAGCCGCATATAGCCATGTAACATTAAAATGTAAAATAAACTGAAAAGAGTCATTTTAATAAAGTTACTTTCATTAAACACAAGTGTCTAAAATTCCTCTGGGCTTATTGACCAGGTCAGACTAAAGGCCACGTCACACTAAGCAACATCGCTGCTAAGGAACAACTTTTGTGACGTTGCTAGCGATGTTGCTGTGTGTGACATCCAGCAACAACCTGGCCCCTGCTGTGAGGTCGTTGGTTGTTGCTGAATGTCCAGGGCCATTTTTTAGTTGTTGCTCTCCTGCTGTGAAGCACACATCGCTGTGTGTGACAGCGACAGAGCAACAACTAAATGTGCAGGCAGCAGGAGCCGGCTTCTGCGGATGCTGGTAACCACAGTAAACATCGGGTAACCAAGAAGCCCTTACCTTGGTTACCCGATGTTTACCTTCGTTACCAGCGTCCGCCGCTCTCAGCTGTCAATGCCGGCTCCTGTTCTCTGCACACGTAGCTGGAGTACACATGGGGTAATTAACCCGATGTGTACTGTGGCTAGGAGTGCAGAGAACAGGAGCCGGCACTGACAGCTGAGAGCGGCGGACGCTGGTAACGAAGGTAAATATCGGGTAACCAAGGTAAGGGCTTCTTGGTTACCCGATGTTTACTGTGGTTACCAGCGTCCGCAAAAGCCGGCTCCTGCTGCCTGCACCCGTAGCAGAGTACACATCGGGTAATTAACCCGATGTGTACTGTGGCTACGTGTGCAGGGAGCCAGCGCTAAGTGGTGTGCGCTGGTAATCAAGGTAAATATCGGGTTGGTTACCCGATATTTACCTTAGTTACCAAGCGCAGGATCGCTTCCACGCGGCGCTGGGGACTGGTCACGAGTTGCTGGTGAGATCTGCCTGTGTGACAAGCTCACTAGCAACCCGTGTAGTGACGCTCCAGCGATCCCTGCCAGGTCAGGTTGCTGGTGGGATCGCTGGAGCGTCGCTTAGTGTGACATCTCACCAGCGACCTCCTAGCAACGTACCAGCGATCCCTATCAGGTTGTATCGTTGTTGGGATCGCTGGTAAGTTGTTTAGTGTGACTTGGCCTTTACAATGCTGGGTGATTAAATTCTGCTAATAAAGTACCATGACTAACATGGACTGGTGGCTCGATTTTCTCTTCTTGAATATTCATGGCCAAGCAGGAGATGGCCTCAAACTGCGAGGCCCAACAACAACCACAAAATATATTAAATAGTAAAAGACTAAAGGCCGCTTTACACGCTACGATTTATCTGATGATCTCTTAAACGATGTGACACACCCAGATCGTTTTTATGTTTTTGCCGAGATCCCACATAGGTCGTTTATTAGCAGTCACACGTACACATCTCACCAACGACGCAACAGCGATCAGCGAAATATTGTTTGACCAAGGCGGTCGTTTGGATGTTGTTCATCGTTGGCAGGATGTCAAACGTACCAATATATCTGCTGCGATCCAAACGCCGAACAATATTTTGAAACTGAACGACGTGTCAACGATCAACGAGTTCCAATCTATTTGCGATCGTTCGGAGTCGCTCGTAGGTGTCACACACAACGACATCGCTAATGATGCCAGATGTGCATCATGGAAACCGTGACCCCGACGACATATCGTCAGATAAATTGTAGCGTTTAACGCTGGCTTAATCCCGCATATCCAAGAAGGCACCGCTGCTCTATATATTCCCTGCATAGGAGCCAACCAAAGTAAAATAAATACAGGGAGGGAGAACCAAATTGCAACCACGTGACATAATAATTGACTATGCAAAGTTGTTTCCCACTCTCTCTGTGGCTCTTATCTGCTCTGAAGTGTATACAATTCCTGAGCCATGTGATACGCTGGTTCCAGGAAGAACAACAGAGGAACACCACAATGCAGAGTCCTTGAGAGAAATCAACACGTTTTATATGTGCAAAAAGTGGTTACTGAAAAAAAGCTGATTAGAGTCGACACGACCTCCTTTCATAATAATAAATCTTTTCTAAACACATTCCAGGATTGGTGCAGCACGGGAGAAACCTTGGAAATAGAGGAGGAAGGTTTGGATTAGGATTTCAAATAATTTGATATCATTGGCAGACTGTAAAAAACACGGAAAGTTATAGACAGAGATGAAAAGGTAGACATAGGATCGTGCAGCATTATGGAGAACGGTGTGCGTGAGAGTCATAAATGTAAATGAAATTGGGAAACCCGAGCAGCAATGACCCTAAATTAGAGAGAACGTGAGAAGATTGATTACTAATAAGTTACAATATTCAAGATAAGGATATATGAAAGGGCAAAAATAAGCGTTTTGGACATTTCCACAGTAAGAAAAAGGTGGATTCTGGAGGTGCGTTTAAAGGTGCAATGACTAGAGATGAGTGGACCCGTGGAAATTCGGGTTCAGCCGGACTTTATCTAAAGTTCTGTTCTGGACCCAGACTTGACCTGAATCCCATTGAAAGTGATTGATTGGGCAGTTCGGCTCTCCACTAGAGATGAGTGAACCCCTGGAAGTTCGGTTCGCCAGGTAAATTCAACTCTTAATAAAAGTTCAGTTTTTGACCCTGACTTGATCCACCCACATGCTGCCAGCCATAAGCAGAACACTTCCAGGGTAGGTTGGGTTTTTCAATTTTTTTTTGTGTATATGCACACTACATATGATCACACTGATTTAAGTGCGAGCTGTTCAAACACTGTACGCGGCTTACACAGGGCTGAGCATCACTCATACCCAAGCACAGCGCTGCTCGCTTCAGTGGTTTGCACTTGTAACTCACTCGAACTCAAACTTTGTTGTTTTGGAAGTCGATTTCCCAACCTGCACTCCGAACATCAAACCTCAGGTTTGCTCCTCTCTACTCTCCACCCACATACAAAACATTTTCGTGGGTGGGAGGGTTTTTGAATTTTTTTTGTTCACACTATATCCCATACTGGGGGTAAGAATAGCACTGACAGCCATTCGAACACTGCAAGCGGCTCGCACTGCACCGAGCACATCGATGCTCGCGCGAGTGATTACATATATCAGGCCTGTGTTCGGTACGAACACCGAACTTTACAGTTCGGGTTTGTTCATCTCTAGCAATGACTGGACGAGTCATGAAGACGTGTTGCATAGGAGCTTTTGTAACGCAGCATCCAGAGGGACAACGGAACCTATCGTTTTAGAGAAATCACCTTTGTACTCAAGAATCTCTAGTAGACTCCATAACAGATCTGTTGCCTGGATTCTGGATGGAGTGTACATAGATGAAGCACTTACATGTGCAGAATATTAATACAGAATTATTTGCTTTATTCATTGCCATCACTCATTAGGATCCATTTAATTCCAAGCACAACTGTTATCATTTCAGTTCTGGCTGCCAGAAGGTCACAGAATGCTAATCTCCAGCAATTCACTGCCTTTCCCCTTCAGTGACACTCCCCAACACATCACCACATCTGCCTTCATTCTCATTATTGGAATCTTGTCAAAGACAGAATACATTTTGTCGCTGTGGCCAAATCCTAATTTATTAATGCAGTATATTAATACCGGCTGGCCACAATTCACTTCATGTCACAACGCTTGTCTTCTCCTATTAGAGAGGACAAACAGTTATAATAAAAAATGGCTTAAACAAGCCCCACCCCCACCACACACAATGCCCAAGGGAATGTTCACACATGGGTTTGAGTATTACAATAGCAGCAAAGTAGATGAGATTTCATCACACCTATTCCACGTTCTACCGGAAAAGCCACAGCTGAAACTGATGTGCTTTGTACTTTTTAAATCCATAAAGTGTCAATTGCTGCTAAGGATTTTCCATGAAAACGTAATGCTTTCACCTGCATCAAAATCTGGGACAGCAAATATCAGAATCTTTACAGTATGCACACTACACGCTGTCAGGATTCTCTAATATTGTCTGACTACAAGTATGTTATTTGCATTTCAACTAAACGTTCTCGGCCTCACTCTATACATGAAAATTGATTGAGGCTGAAGAGGTCAAGTTGGCACTTGGCCCGCATGTATGTATATTGCATACTTGTGGTCATCTGACTGCCATCTCTTATCAGCAACATCAGAGAATCTGGACCACGTCCGGTATGCACACTGTAAAGATTCAGAAGTCTGCAGTCACAGAGTGAGTGCAGACTTATCACACACCTAAAAAAGCTTTATGGTCCAATTTGTCTATGGAGCTAGAGCACGTAAATATTGATGGAACATAGCAAAAAGGATTGATGAAGAATATCCATGAACAAAACATACTATGTATGCAATATGTTCCCACAGTCAAGTGTTCTTCCTTTCCACTCGCCCTCTTCTCCTACTGCATGTGTAACGGGGGGCAGGGGGCGCCTCAGGGGGTGTAGTCGTGGCCCCTTTGGGCGACAGGCTGACCCCCGGCCCGGCCGTCACTATTAAAACAGGGGTGTTGTTTGTGGGGCAGAGTGTGGGTGGCAGGGACGCGTTCGTGCCGGTACCTGAGTTCTCCGTTACGCCGTTTTCCCTCGGCTCGCCAGCCCCTTCATCAGTTACAGAAAAGAGCCACTGACAGGCAGCTGGTAAACTAAGAAACATTTTATTGAACGAGGCTTCCATTTTCTGTTACACTTCTCAGCAGCAAGTTACTTCAGTACTTCACTTTAACGTTACAGATTACGTTCCTTCCTGACGGTTTCCCCTTTTTGCTGACGGTCACTCTCCTTCACCTGCAGGGGACACTTGTTAACCCCCTAGTAGCTGTACTCTGAACCCTGAATTACTGCAGGGCAGATCTAACACCCACTACCGGTTCCGGATGAGTTCCCACTCCTCTTTACACCTTTCAGCATCAAGTCACATCGGTTTACAGGTTACACTTCTTGCTGACGGTTTCCTCTTTCCCCGGTAACTTTCCCTCGCCTGCAGGGGACATGCGTTAACCCTCTAGTAGCTGCACACTGAACCCGGATCTATAGCGCAGATCTAGCACAGACTACCGGCTCCGGATAAGTTCTCACCTCTCCACTTCTTTGCCGGGGAACTACTTCTCTTGCTTTCTACGGGCGTTCCCGTGTACCTCCACTTCTTTGTCTGCGCACTCACTCTGGCTGCCTGCCACTTTTTACTCACACACTCTGCCCCCGGCACCTCAGACTTCTCTCTCCAGTCACATCTCACTGCCCTCTGCACACTGCTCTGCCTTCAGAGACCTTCCTTCCCCACCTAGGCTGCCCTGCCCCTCCTTCCTTCCCTGCCACTGTTACCAGGGGAACCACTGCTCTACACTGGCACCTAGTGGGGAAACTGTTTAATCACTACAACAACAGGTAACATTTTACCATTAACATTTAACATTTGCCACCATACTATGTGGCGTCTTCAGGGGGGGAAAACGTTCCTTCACTACCAGGGGTCCGACTACCCCTTACATTGCATGAAGATTACTAACAGCAGAAGACCGATGAAAAGGCACATGTTCACTGCAGGATCAAACAATACACAGGCTTCATTTGTAGTTTTTACTTATGGGAACACATAAGTCAGCATAGGAACTGTATGCACGGAATAGTAAGATAGTTTTAATCAAGGCAATTTAATAAAATCCGTAGCGAGGGAATGAAAAGTGGAAGTTCAACTAAGAAGCCAAACTTTATTTACTATGTGCACTAGCCACCAATTACGCCCGTAAGTTTATAATTTAAATAAAATAAAAATTCTATTTTACTTTAATATATTAATATTTTAAAGTTGTTGTTTGTTTTAATACATTTTTTAAAACCTATTTTTTATCAGAACTTCAGGAAACCTAACACCACTAGACACAGCTGCTGATGAAGGACAAGATCAAGAAAATCAAAATGAGCAAGACCAGGAAGCCCCATCTGCCAGTAATCAGCAACCAACATCAGAGACAGAGGTTGTTATTGAAAATTTAAACAGGCCAGAAAAATCATCATCAACATTAGTCACAGATAACCCAGCCCCAAATAGGTATATGAAACCCAAAAATAAAAAAAAAAAAAAAAAACATTTTTAGAAGATGATGAAATTTCTAATGAAACATTAAATATGTTAAAGTCAACCACAGAGGATGATGAATTTGACCATTTTGCCATGAGTATGGCTGGTAGATTAAGAAAAATGGTAGATGTTAAAAAGAAAAACACATGCATGACTGCCATATGTGGGTTAGTCAGCTGTTATGAGGAAGAGGGTAAATTTCCTACAAGTGCAGCTATTCTCAATCATTTTGAGAAAATACTTGAGGAGATAAAAAACCCACCAATAGAGAAGCCACCAGAATCCATCCCAAAACAACCAATCAATCTACAACATCAATATTCTGCATATCAGCAGCCATGTAATCCAAATTATAACCAACAATATTACAACAAAACAATACCCCCTGAATTTACAATCAATCCACAAGGAAATGTGAATAATCCACAAACTTTAAAGCTATGTGCGCACGGTGCGTTTTTTGCGGTGTTTTTGCGCGTTTTTCGGGTGCGTTTTTGGCCTCAAAACTGCATGACCTTGCTTCCCCAGCAAAGTCTATGAGTTTTCATTTTTGCTGTCCGCACACAACTGGTTTTTTTAAGCTGCATTTTTGAGCTTGAAAAAAAAAATGGACATGTCAATTCTTTCCTGCGTTTTTCTGCGTTTTCCGCCCGTTTTCCGCCGCAATGCATTGGAAAAACGCAGCAAAACGCAGAGATCAAAAACGCAGCAAAATGCAGCCAAAAACGCACCAAATCGCCGTAAAAACGCATACGTTTTTGTGCGTTTTTGTGCGGCCAAAAACGCACAAAAACGCAGCGTCAAAAAAACGCAGCGTGCGCACATAGCCTAAATGTATGGCCACATGATCCACCTCAAGGATTTTTCTCCCAACAATTATATTCAGATCAATAATTAGTTTTTGTGTAGTACATTTATATTTTAATATGTTTGTAAAGTATACTTTTTCGTTATAAAATTTTATTTTGTGAATGTTGGATAAAGTTTTTTCTAACAATTATGTATTTTGAGTATAAAAATGCATAATATATCATTAAATCTTTATTTTGATTAAACTAAAACATGTTGTTTAAGTTCTTTTATTTTTGAATAGATCATTTCAAGAATTCTACTCAATCTAAACCGGAAAGACAGACATCTTTGTTTTTGACTTTCACAACTTTATTTTGCTTGACAATGAATTTAGAAACGCATATGCTTCTTTTTGTGCAAAAAATGCATGTTTAAAGCGATAAAAACGCGTATAAAACACATGCGTTTTTAGCGCTAAATTATGGCAAAAATCAACTTTGTCAAAAACTATTACCATTAAAACGCGCTGAAAAAACTGCAGGTACACCAACGCAAAGTGTGTTCTCACCTTTAAGGTGAACTTCTCACGTAAAAAAATACTATTAACTTACAGATATGGGATTCAGCTGTAGGTTAATAGTGTTCTAACACTGTGCAGAAGCTGCACAGAGAGGTCCACTGCTGGGTGAGAATTAACTTTATTCCGTCTGGCAGGCTCAATTTTTCAGTTGTAGGGTTGGCACTGGCTCAGTTTCCTATTGAGCGGCGGTTGTAACCAGGCCCCAGACGCCATTATCTCTATGCACAGGGATGGTGACTGAAACCGAGCCAGCGCTACTCATATGACTGAGAGACTAAGGCGGGCTTTGCATGTTGCGACATCGCAAGCCGATGCTGCGATGTCGCACGCGACAGTCCCCGCCCCAGTCGCAGGTACGATATCTTGTGATAGCTGGCGTTGCGAAAATTATCGCTACGCCAGCTTCACATGCACTCACCTGCCCTGCGACCGTCGCTGTGGCCGGCGACCCGCCTCCTTCCTAAGGGGGAGTGTCGTGCGGCGTCATAGCGATGTCACACGGCAGGCGGCCAATAGCGGCGGAGATGAGCAGAATGTAAACATCCCACCCACCTCCTTCCTTCCATAGCCACCGGCGGCAGGTAAGGTGATTTTCCTCGCTCCTGCGGCTTTACACACAGCGATGTGTGCTGCCGCAGGAGCGAGGAACTACATCGTACCTGTCGCGGCACCGGCATTATGAAAATGTCGGAGCCTGCAACGATGATACGATAACGACGCTTTTGCACTCGTTCATCGTATCATCTAGGATTTACACACTATGACATCGCAAGTGACGCCGGATGTGCGTCACTTTCGATTTAACCCCACCGACATCGCACTTGCGATGTCGTAGTGTGCAAAGCCGCCCTAAGCCTGCTGGGGAGGGAATAAAGGTTAGGGTACGCTCACACGAGCGTGAAAAACGGAAAAGTGCAATGCGAGAAAATCTTGCATTGCACTCTGACCAATGCTAGTCAATGAGGGAGTGTGGTTTGTCAGCTTTTCTTTTTCGCTCCTAATTGGGAGACCCAGACAGTGGGTGTATAGCTACTGCCCTCTGGAGGCCGCACAAAGAACTACACTTAAAAGTGTAAGGCCCCTCCCCTTCTGGCTATACACCCTCCCGTAGGAGTACAGATTCCTCAGTTTTAGCTTTGTGCGCAAGGAGGTCAGACACGCACGCATAGCTCCATTGTTTTTAGTCAGCAGCAGCTGCTGACTATGTCGGATGGAAGAAAAGAGGGCCCATAAACAGGGCTCCCAGCATGCTCCCTTCTCACCCCACTGTATGTCGGAGGTGTTTGTAAGGTTGAGGTACCCATTGCGGGTACGGCGGCAGGAGCCCACATGCTGATTCCTTCCCCATCCCTTTTTACAGGGCTCTGGGTGAAGTGGGATTTACTGGTCTCCAGGCACTGAGACCGGGCTCCATCTACAGCCCCTGGAGAAGATGCTGGATGGAGCGGAGTACATCAGGGACATGGCCCTGCTTCCTCAAGGTACTCTGTGTCCCCGTGCATTTGGCGCTCACACCGCAGCATGCTGGGTGTTGTAGTGCGCCGGGGGACATCAGCGCTACGGCGCTTGTGCCATGGCCTCATTCAGCTTCGCTGAAGCAGGCACACTTCTAGGAATCGGTCGCGCCGGCCGCTGGGACTGCGGCGCGGCTGGCACTTGTGGTGCGCCGGGGACTTCAGCGCGGCCCGCGTTTTTACGGCGGCCGCGCTGATAACTCGAGTCCCCGGCTTTTGCGGCCTGCTTCCGTTCGTTCCCGCCCCCGGACCTGCCAGTCAGGAGAGGGGCGGGACGCTGGCCACGTCTAGGAATCGGTCATGCCGGCCGCTGGGACTGCGGCGCGGCTGGCACTTGTGGTGCGCCGGGGACTTCAGCGCGGCCCGCGCTTTTACGGCGGCCGCGCTGATAACTCGAGTCCCCGGCTTTTGCGGCCTGCTTCCGTTCGTTCCCGCCCCCAGACCTGCCAGTCAGGAGAGGGGCGGGACGCTGGCCAGTGCATCAGCGCTGAGGGCTGGAGTCGTTTTTACATACTCCAGCCCTCACAATCGGCACAGAGGGGACACTGTTTCCCGCACTTTTGTTTGGGAACTCCCACGGACCGCCCCTCTCCACAGACGCCGGCAGCCATTCCTGCTGACACGCTGAGCTGCAGAGGGGAGCCGGGGAGACCCAGACAAGGAATTCTGCGCCTCTTACCCGCTATTCAGCGGGCGGTAAGCAGCCCTCAGGGCTCACCCCCTCTTGTGCCAGTAGTATTCTTAGTATTTTGTTTCTACAAATACTTTGTATTGCATAGCGCTGGTCGCCCTTTGGCTATAGACTCTCTCACATTCAGAGAGCCAGCAGCATGTCGTCCGTAAAACGCAAGGGTGCCAAGGCACAGACATTATATGCTTCCTGCACCGCATGTGGGACTTTTCTACCGGCAGGCTCCACGGACCCCCATTGTGTGCAGTGCTCGGCCCCTGCGGCGCTTGCACAGTCGGGACCTCTGCTGGACGTGACCCAGGGTGTACCACCTGTGAATGCTGTCCAGGTGACAGGAACTGAGTTTGCAGCTTTTGCTGACAGAATGTCTCTCACTATGTCACAAATTCTTGACACATTGCGAGCTAGGCCTGTACTTCAGGCCACGGACACTGTGCAATCATTGCCCCCTGGTCCCCCTCAGCTCCAAGCTCCGGGACGGGCATATACACCTCAGGGTGAAGACTCTGACTCGGACGATGGCCCCGGGCAGCCTAAGCGGGCTCGCTATGACGGGCCTTCACATTCATCTCAATGGTCAGGATCCCAGCGAGATGAATCTATGGGTGATGAGGCGGACGTAACTGATCAGGATTCTGATCCTGGGACCGCTCTCAATCTAGATACACCAGATGGTGACGCCATAGTTAATGATCTTATATTTAACATCAATAAGATGTTAAATATTTCCCCACCAGCTCCTCTTGTGGAGGAGTCAGCTTCGCAGCACGAGAGAATCCATTTCAGATACCCTAAGCGTACTTTAAGCACTTTTCTGGACCACGCTGACTTTAGAGACGCAATCCAGAAACCCCACGCTTATCCTGAAAGGCGTTTTCCTAAACGGCTTAAAGATACACGCTATCCTTTTCCCCCTGAGGTGGTCAAGGGTTGGACCCAGTGTCCAAAAGTGGATCCTCCAATTTCCAGGCTTGCAGCTAGATCCTTGGTTGCAGTTGAAGATGGAGCGGCACTTAAAGATGCCACTGACAGGCAGATGGAGCTCTGGCTGAAATCCATCTATGAAGCGATTGGAGCGTCATTAGCGCCTTCTTTTGCAGCCGTATGGGCACTCCAAGCTATCTCAGCCGGGCTTGCGCGAGTTGACTCCGTCACACGTGCATTTGCCCCGCAGGTAGCACCATTGACCTCGCAAATGGCGGCATTCGCGTCGTACGCGATTAATGCTGTTCTTGACGCTACAAGCCGCACGGCAGTGGCGTCAGCCAACTCCGTTGTTTTGCGTAGGGCCCTGTGGTTGAGACATTGGAAAGCAGATTCTCATTCCAAGAAGTGCTTAACCAATTTGCCTTTTTCTCGTGACCGATTGTTTGGAGAGCGTTTGGATGAAATCATCAAACACTCCAAGGGTAAGGACTCATCCTTACCGCAACACAGACAAAACAGACCCCAACAGAGGAAGGGTCAGTCTGGTTATCGGTCCTTTCGAGGACCGGGCAGGTCCCAATTCGCCTCGTCAAAAAAGACTCAAAAAGACCAGAGACGCTCAGATTCTTGGAGGTCTCAGTCACGCCCAAAAAGGACAGCCGGAGGAACCGTTGCCAAGACGGCGTCCTCCTGACTTGCGGTCTCCGATTCCCACACCCGCGGTCGGTGGGAGGCTTTCCCACTTTGGCGACATCTGGCTGTCACACGTCAAAGACCGTTGGGTGAGGGATATTCTGTCTCACGGGTACAGGATAGAGTTCAGTTCTCGTCCGCCAACTCGTTTCTTCAGAACTTCTCCACCACCAGACCGAGCCGATGCTCTGTTGCAGGCGGTGGCCGCTCTAAAGGCGGAAGGAGTGGTGACCTCCGTCCCTCTTCAGGAACAAGGTCACGGTTTTTACTCCAATCTGTTTGTGGTCCCAAAAAAGGACGGATCGTATCGGCCCGTCCTGGATCTAAAGTTGCTCAACAGACACGTAAAAGTCAGGAGGTTCCGGATGGAATCCCTACGCTCCGTCATAGCCTCAATGTCTCAAGGAGATTTTCTAGCATCAATAGATATCAAAGATGCGTATCTCCACGTGCCGATCGCACCAGAGCATCAGCGTTTCCTACGCTTCGTCATACACGACGAACACCTGCAGTTCGTAGCGTTACCTTTCGGTCTGGCAACAGCCCCCCGGGTCTTCACCAAGGTCATGGCAGCAGTAGTAGCTGTTCTGCACTCGCAGGGTCACTCGGTCATCCCGTATCTAGACGACCTGCTTATAAAGGCACCCTCTCAAGAGGCATGCCAACACAGTCTGAAGGTGGCACTAGACACTCTCCAGAGTTTCGGGTGGATTATCAACTTTCCAAAGTCTCATCTAACCCCGACCCAATCTCTGACTTATCTTGGCATGGAGTTTCATACTCTCTCAGCGATAGTGAAGCTTCCACTGGACAAGCAGTGCTCGCTACGGACTGGAGTGCAATCTCTCCTTCAGAGCCAGTCGCACTCACTGAGGCGCCTCATGCATTTCCTAGGAAAGATGGTAGCAGCAATGGAGGCAGTCCCGTTCGCGCAGTTTCATCTGCGCCCTCTACAATGGGACATTCTACGCCAATGGGACGGGAAATCGACGTCCCTCGACAGGACTGTCTCCCTCTCTCAGACTGCCAAGGACTCTCTGCGTTGGTGGCTTCTCCCCACCTCATTGTCACAGGGAAAGTCGTTCCTTCCCCCGTCCTGGGCAGTGGTCACGACGGATGCGAGCCTATCAGGGTGGGGAGCGGTGTATCTCCACCACAGGGCTCAGGGGATGTGGACTCTGGAAGAGTCCACCCTGCAGATCAATGTTCTGGAAATCAGAGCAATCTATCTTGCCCTGCGAGCCTTCCAACAATGGCTGGAAGGCAAGCAGATTCGGATTCAGTCGGACAATTCCACGGCGGTGGCGTACATCAACCACCAAGGGGGAACACGCAGTCGCCAAGCTTTTCAAGAAGTCCAACGGATTTTGACGTGGGTGGAAAGCAGAGCGTCCACCATATCCGCAGTTCACATCCCAGGCGTGGAAAACTGGGAAGCAGACTTTCTCAGTCGCCAGGGCATGGACGCAGGAGAATGGTCCCTTCACCCGGACGTGTTTCAGCAGATCTGTTGCCGCTGGGGGACGCCGGACGTCGATCTGATGGCGTCACGACACAACAACAAGGTCCCAGTTTTCATGGCACGGTCTCACGATCACCGAGCACTGGCGGCAGACGCCTTGGTTCAGGATTGGTCGCAATTCCGACTCCCCTATGTGTTCCCACCTCTAGCATTGTTACCCAGAGTTCTCCGGAAAATCAGGTCCGACTGCCATCGAGCCATACTCGTCGCTCCAGATTGGCCAAGAAGGTCGTGGTACCCGGATCTGTGGCATCTCACGGTAGGCCAACCGTGGACACTACCAGACCGTCCAGATTTGCTGTCTCAAGGGCCGTTTTTCCATCTGAATTCTGCGGCCCTGAACCTGACTGTGTGGCCATTGAGTCCTGGATCCTAGCGGCCTCAGGTTTATCTCATGAAGTTGTTGCCACAATGAGACAGGCTAGAAAACCATCCTCAGCTAAGATCTATCACAGAACGTGGAAGATATTCTTAGCGTGGTGCTTGGCTCAAGGGTTTTCTCCCTGGCCATTTGCATTGCCAATTTTTCTTTCCTTCCTGCAGTCTGGGTTGGAAAAAGGTTTGTCGCTTAGCTCTCTTAAGGGTCAAGTCTCCGCGCTATCCGTATTCTTTCAGAAGCGCTTGGCACAGCTTTCTAAAGTACGCACGTTTCTCCAAGGAGTTTGTCATATCGTTCCTCCTTACAAACGGCCATTGGAACCCTGGGATCTGAACAAGGTTCTCATTGCTCTCCAGAAGCCGCCTTTCGAGCCTTTGAAAGAGGTTCCCCTTTCTCGGCTTTCACAAAAGGTAGTTTTTCTTGTGGCGGTCACGTCTCTTCGAAGAGTGTCCGAGCTAGCGGCGTTATCTTGCAAATCTCCCTTCCTGGTGTTTCACCAAGACAAGGTAGTACTGCGTCCAATTCCAGAGTTTTCTCCCAAGGTGGTTTCTTCCTTTCATCTCAATCAGGATATCACTTTACCATCTTTGTGTCCGCATCCAGTTCACCAATTTGAAAAGGGTTTACATCTGTTGGACCTGGTGAGAGCACTCAGGATTTACATTTCTCGCACGGCGGCTCTACGCCGTTCTGATGCGCTCTTTGTCCTAGTCGCTGGTCAGCATAAGGGATCGCAAGCTTCCAAATCCACCCTGGCGCGGTGGATCAAGGAACCAATTCTTCACACATACCGTTCTGCTGGGCTTCCGATTCCATCTGGACTGAAGGCCCATTCTACCAGAGCCGTGGGTGCGTCCTGGGCATTGCGGCATCAGGCTACGGCTCAGCAAGTGTGCCAAGCGGCTACCTGGTCGAGTCTGCACACGTTTACCAAACACTATCAAGTGCATACCTACGCTTCGGCAGATGCCAGCCTAGGTAGACAGGTCCTTCAGGCGGCGGTGGCCCACCTGTAGGAAGAGGCTGTCTGACAGCCCGTTCATGTGGTATCTTTTTACCCACCCAGGGACTGCTTTTGGACGTCCCACTGTCTGGGTCTCCCAATTAGGAGCGAAAAAGAAGAAGGGAATTTTGTTTACTTACCGTAAATTCCTTTTCTTCTAGCTCCAATTGGGAGACCCAGCACCCGCCCTATTTGTTCTTAGGGTTTCGTTTTTCGGGTGCACATGTTGTTCATGTTGTTTCTTAAGTTCTCCGATCGTATTATCGGATTGAATTTGTTTTTGAAACTGTTATTGGCTTTCCTCCTTCTTGCTTTGGTACTAAAACTGAGGAATCTGTACTCCTACGGGAGGGTGTATAGCCAGAAGGGGAGGGGCCTTACACTTTTAAGTGTAGTTCTTTGTGCGGCCTCCAGAGGGCAGTAGCTATACACCCACTGTCTGGGTCTCCCAATTGGAGCTAGAAGAAAAGGAATTTACGGTAAGTAAACAAAATTCCCTTCTTCTCGCATCCAGATTCTGGATGCGAGAAAAGCGACAGCATGCTGTGATTTTCAGCTACATCCGTGTCCCTCGCACCCATTCAAGTGAATGGGTGCGAGAGATACATCGGACTGCATTCGGATGTTATCCCAGTGCAGTGCAATATATGCACAGGCTGACAGTGGAGGAGATGGGGGGATTAACCCCTCCCTCTCCTCCGCAGCGCCCGCCTTCAACTTCACAGCTGTGACCTGATCGTAAGATTGGGTCACAGTCTCATGACACTCAGCTCACGCTCGCAGCGGAGCCTGAGCCGGGGGTCATTAGCGTATCGCATCCGATGCTCTCTCATTGGATGCCATACACTAGTGTGAGTCCAGCCTAAAGAGAACCCGTCAACAGGATTTAGCACTGTAAACTAAATACAGGTACCATAATGATGCTGTGATGCTGATTAAGTGAATACCTGCACTGAAAAAAATTTGATTTTTGGTTGCTGAATCTTCTTCTAAAGTTTTCAGGATGACATCATCCATGCATCAGGGTAGGGAGGTGGGTAGGGTCTTCTACGCCCCTCCACTGATTATAAAAGTGACCTACCTCCTTTTTAAAATTCTGTGCTACCGCCATGATTGCGGTGAGCAGCATATGCACAGTGTAATTCTATGGGTGGCCTGCAGGTCTTCAATAAAATGGCACCAGATGCGGTGCATGCGCAGATACTTAATGAAGAGGTCATTGAGCTGAAATTTTGGACTGCACATGTGCCGTATCCAGCACCATTTTATTGAAGACCTACAGCCACTCATAGAATCACACTGCGCAAACGCTGCCCACAGCAATTATGGCAGTGGAGCGGAATTATACATGTATAAAGTATATATTAAATACATGTTTGCATCTATATACACCATGTACTGTATATACACATGCACACATTATATATATATATATATATATATATATATATATATATATATATATATATATATATATACAGTTAGGTCCAGAAATATTTGGACAGTGACACAATTTTCGCGAGTTGGGCTCTGCATGCCACCACATTGGATTTGAAATGAAACCTCTACAACAGAATTCAAGTGCAGATTGTAACGTTTAATTTGAAGGTTTGAACAAAAATATCTGATAGAAATTGTAGAAATTGTACACATTTCTTTACAAACACTCCACATTTTAGGAGGTCAAAAGTAATTGGACAAATAAACCAAACCCAAAAAAAATATTTTTATTTTCAATATTTTGTTGCGAATCCTTTGGAGGCAATCACTGCCTTAAGTCTGGAACCCATGGACATCACCAAACGCTGGGTTTCCTCCTTCTTAATGCTTTGCCAAGCCTTTACAGCCGCAGCCTTCAGGTCTTGCTTGTTTGTGGGTCTTTCCGTCTTAAGTCTGGATTTGAGCAAGTGAAATGCATGCTCAATTGGGTTAAGATCTGGTGATTGACTTGGCCATTGCAGAATGTTCCACTTTTTTGCACTCATGAACTCCTGGGTAGCTTTGGCTGTATGCTTGGGGTCATTGTCCATCTGTACTATGAAGCGCCGTCCGATCAACTTTGCGGCATTTGGCTGAATCTGGGCTGAAAGTATATCCCGGTACACTTCAGAATTCATCCGGCTACTCTTGTCTGCTGTTATGTCATCAATAAACACAAGTGACCCAGTGCCATTGAAAGCCATGCATGCCCATGCCATCACGTTGCCTCCACCATGTTTTACAGAGGATGTGGTGTGCCTTGGATCATGTGCCGTTCCCTTTCTTCTCCAAACTTTTTTCTTCCCATCATTCTGGTACAGGTTGATCTTTGTCTCATCTGTCCATAGAATACTTTTCCAGAACTGAGCTGGCTTCATGAGGTGTTTTTCAGCAAATTTAACTCTGGCCTGTCTATTTTTGGAATTGATGAATGGTTTGCATCTAGATGTGAACCCTTTGTATTTACTTTCATGGAGTCTTCTCTTTACTGTTGACTTAGAGACAGATACACCTACTTCACTGAGAGTGTTCTGGACTTCAGTTGATGTTGTGAACGGGTTCTTCTTCACCAAAGAAAGTATGCGGTGATCATCCACCACTGTTGTCATCCGTGGACGCCCAGGCCTTTTTGTGTTCCCAAGCTCACCAGTCAATTCCTTTTTTCTCAGAATGTACCCGACTGTTGATTTTGCTACTCCAAGCATGTCTGCTATCTCTCTGATGGATTTTTTCTTTTTTTTCAGCCTCAGGATGTTCTGCTTCACCTCAATTGAGAGTTCCTTAGACCGCATGTTGTCTGGTCACAGCAACAGCTTCCAAATGCAAAACCACACACCTGTAATCAACCCCAGACCTTTTAACTACTTCATTGATTACAGGTTAACCAAAAAGATGCCTTCAGAGTTAATTGCAGCCTTTAGAGTCCCTTGTCCAATTACTTTTGGTCCCTTGAAAAAGAGGAGGCTATGCATTACAGAGCTATGATTCCTAAACCCTTTCTCCGATTTGGATGTGAAAACTCTCATATTGCAGCTGGGAGTGTGCACTTTCAGCCCATATTATATATATAATTGTATTTCTGAACATGTTTTTGTAAACAGCTAAAATAACAAAACTTGTGTCACTGTCCAAATATTTCTGGACCTAACTGTATATATATATATATATATATATATATAAAGGATAAACACATATATATGTATATATAAATAGACACACAAACACATTAAGTTTATATATATTTATATACACACACACACACACACATACTCAGTATATCACAAAAGTGAGTACATCTCTCACATTTTTATAAATATTTTATTATCATTTCTCTTGGGACAACACTGAGGATACAATGTAATCAGTGTATGGCTTGTATAACAGTGTACATTTGGCGTGTCCTCTAAATAACTCAACACAGCCATTAATGTCTAAACCACTAGCGCCATAAGTGAGTACAACTGTAGATAAAAATGATCAAGCACTTCAGTGGATTAGATCAGTGATCAAAGTGCTAAAAGGTGATGTCCCATAAAAGCGACAAAGTAAAAAAAAGTTGAAAGAAAAAGTTTTAAAAATTGGGGGGGAAAAAAAAATTTGAAAATAATGAACAAAAATAATATTCTAATAAATATGTAAATGTAGAAAAAAAACCGAAACAAAAAAACTACACGTTTGGTATTGCCGCGTTCGTAACAACCTAAGCTAAAAAACTGTCACACTAGTAAACCCCTTCAGTGAACATGGTTTAAAAAAAAAAAAACTAACAAAACATAGCAAAAACTATGGTTTTTTGGGGTTTTTTTTATCATACAGTTGACAAATAAAGTGGAATAAAACGAAATTAAAAAGTCATATGTAAATAAAAATGATACCGCAGAAAACGTCATTTTGTCTTGCAAAAAACAAAAAAGTTATAGCTTTCAGAATATACCAATGCAAAAACTGATTTATTTCCTATAAAATCGTTTTTATGGTCTAAAACAGGGAGGTGGGGGTGTGTGGTCTGACTATGAAGGAGTGAGGATGCACTTCATCATGGCTCCCTAATCTGCCCCGGATAACAGACGATTATTCAGCCCTCCGAGTCTCTGGCTCTGGAATATGAGCCACAAAAAAAGGGGGAAACCAGCTAGGCATCCATCCTCCGAAGCCCAGGCAACGTGTGGCAACATATAGCTCTTCTTCCCTGGGACCTTGGCAGTTCCCGCCACCCAAGCTTCACTAAATATGGCTGTCAGTCCTCTCAGTAGTGAGGCAGCGTGCAGATGGAAGGAAATAACACAGGACTTCGGCCAGACCCCTGAACGCCAGCTCCGGTCCCACGGCGAGGGGGTCACCACCAGAGGATCTGACTGGTTCGGGGACATTGCGGGAGGCACAGGTACACTCAGGGCACTGACCTCCTCAGCCACATACCACGCCAGAGTGGCCCTTGCCGGAGATGTTGGCCCGCCAGATTCAGCAGCCTCCCTCCCCCCCATGGCGCGTGCACTCCTCTGTTCCCCGGTGGCTATCTGCAATGGGCACGAGACCGGCACTACGGGAGAGGGCCTCAGGGATGTGTGGCTGCAGTATTCTCACAGCAGCTCCCTGGGGAGATCAGAGGAAAGATCAGACGCCGCGGTGCTCCTGGCTACGTGTTTTGCTATATTTTAGAACCTGTTGAATATACAAAAGTGTACGCAATATCATACTTTTCCTTTAAGTTTGTATTTCATATTAACCTTTATAATAAAATTACTTAATTGCCTTCTTTAAAGCCGTATCTGAACCTAAAAAATATAGCAAAACACTACGCAGCAGATGCTGGCTTCTGTCTCTGCTCCCCTCCTTCAACCATTTCCTGGCTCTCCACTGTGCCCTGCTCTTCAAGCAGTGAAGTAGTGTCCACCTCTCCTACCCTCGGGCCAGATGTGCAAGGTACTAAAGGCGGCTTGGAAGCTGACAGGCTGGAGGAAATAACTCTGCTGGATGGTTCCGCTGGGCCCCTACCCCCCCCTCCTTACAGCTCTGGGAACCAGCCGCAAGGGGTCAACTTCAGCACTGTACCTGCAGATTCAATACTCACAGCAAGTTATAGTGATGTTGCTACTCCAGGCAATCCAGTCGTCCTGGCCTCCCATAGGATGGAGGTTCTGGCCTAATTAAAAGACCTCCAAGCCCGCATTAATACCATTCCCTCTAGGGAAGATATGGATATGTTTGTAGCAAGGCTTGTAGAAGCATATCGCACAGAACTCTCTACCTTAAGTTAAGGTCATACGCAGCAGCGATCATGACGACGATCTGACCTTATCAGGATCGCTGCTGCGTCGTTACATGGTCGCTGGTGAGCTGTCAAACAGGCAGATCTCACCAGCGACCAGCCAGCATCGACGCGTGGAAGCGATGCTGCGCTTGGTAACTAAGGTAAATATCGGGTAACCAACCAAAGTGCTTCGCTTGGTTACCCAATTTTACTTTGGTTACCAGCGCACACCACTTAGCGCTGTCTCCCTGCACTCGTAGCCAGAGAACACATCGGGTTTATAAGCAAACCGCTTTGCTTATAGTTACCCGATGTGTACCTTGGCTACGTGTGCAGGGAGCAGGCAGCCGGCTTCAAAAAGCTGCAGACGCTGGTAACGAAGATAAATATCGGGTAACCAAGCCTTTGCTTGGTTACCCTATATTTACCTTCGTTACCAGCGTCCGCAGAAGCTGGCTCCCTGCACATTCAGTTTGTTGCTCTCTTGCTGTCACACAGAGCGATGTGTGCTTCACAGCGGGAGAGCAACGACCAAAAAATGGTCCAGGACATTCAGCAACGACCGGCGACCTCACAGCAGGGGCCAGGTTGTTGCTGGATGTCTCACACAGCGACATCGCTAGCAAGGTCGCTGCTACATCACAGAAAATGGTGACTTAGCAGCGACGTCGTCGCTGTCGTTGTTTGTGACATGACCATTACGCACAAATGTACAGAAACTGGACATCAAGGTTCAGTCTCAAGCAAATAGAATTCAATCCCTCCAGGGCGACATCTATTTTCATGAGCAAAGCCTAGATTCATGCTCAGCAAATTCATTACCTTACAGATGCATTGGACGATGCTGAAAACCAGGGTCGCCGTAATAACCAGAGAATAAGAAGCTTCCCAGAGAAGGTGGATTCCAGGGATCTCCTACGCATCCTTCAACGGGTGTTTAACACATTTCTGGGCGCCCCTCCTGACTGCAAAATGGAGCTAGATAAGGCTCACAGAGCACTGAGGCCCAGATCACCTGATCCTAATCGTCCTCGGGACATCATCTGCAGGGTCCACCATTATGTACAAAAAGAGGCTATCCACCAAAAGCTAAGAGATGGTGCTGAAGCTCTCTTCACAAAAGGTCAAGCTCCAGATCCTTCCAGATTTATCCCGCCTTACCTTCCAGCGGAGGCGAGCCCTACGACCACTCTTGGACCTGCTCAGATTGCATAACCTCACTTACAACAGGGGATTCACATTCCTCTTACAAGTGTGACTCGATGGCCAGCTGTATATCTTCTGTTCCCCATGGGATATTGACTCCCTTTACTGCCACTTTCCACCTCCCGCTTGTCGAGATCTTGGACTGGCCGGGTATCCCCTTGAAGAGATCGACGCCGGCGGGATAGATGAATTGCCGTCAAGGGGCCCTTGCCTACTGGCCCCATACAAATCCGACTGCTGTTCTCACTTTTGGGTTTGTTGTGCTAACCTGGTTTTTCCTTTCTCAGGGACTCTTTATTAGCCAACTTGCCTAATGAGTCTGTGGTGCAAAAAGTTTATACAGCTTTTATTGCTAATGCCTAATTTGTCCTACTAGGGTGTGATACTTCACTGCTGTTCTGAGGCTTTCATGGAATATGAACTCGGGGAACCAACTTTGAGGTCTTCCTGGCTCATAAATCCAGGGGTTAAACTCAAATGTACTGTGATATGCCTTCCTCTCTGACTTCCCCTCCCTATACACTCAGTGTCAATCCTGCTCCTGGCACATGACCAGCGGGCTATCGCTTATGTGTTCAACACCCTAATTTGGGGCGGCAAGTGGGGCCCCTTCCCCTTTGTAGAAAGCCTAATTCCCCACAGAGGTCAACGTCTCTTTGGACGTTTTACCTTACTACCCCAGCTAGTGGACTTAGTCTATTGGTCCACATCCTTCTTTCCTCTCTCTGCTTTCTTGCCTCCTCCTCTCCCACCTTGACCCTGTCCCTCTTCTTCCCCCCACCCTTAATTCATTCCAGATTGCTTTTCTTCCTTGCCCTAAGCCCCCTTTCTCCCCCTACTTCCTTCCTCCACCCCCCCTTTTTTATTCCCCTCACCCTCTTCCGGACAAGGTACTCTGTATCGCAGGGCAATGGAGCAGGTTATCATTGGTTTCTATAATACCAGGGGTCTCAATTCCCCTCAGAAGAGATCGCAAATTCTCTCTGAAATGCCCAAAAAAGGGTCCATATACTTTTGTTGCAGGAGACTCATTTTAAGGTGGGCCATCTCCCTGTGTTGAAGTACAGAAACTACACCAACTGGTTCCACAGCCCTAACCCAAACTCCAGGTCTGGGGAGTCTCTATTGCCCTGCACAAGTCTCTGACTCTTTGGCTGACCCTGGGGGGGAAGGTTCCTCTTTCTCAAATTATGTATCAGCTCCACTGTATATACAATTGCCTATTGGTACCTCCCTAATAGGAATATCTCCCGGACCTGCGCTTCTTTTCTGAACCGCCTAGCAGATTTCTCAGAGGGCATGTTAGTGGCAGGTGGAGACTTTAATCTCACATTGGATTCAGACATGGACACGTCTTCGGGTGCCATTTTTTGCTCGCAGAACGATTAAAGCTTTCAAATGCGACATCCAGAAAACTTGCAGTTGGTGGATGTATGGCGTGCTCTCTATTCCACTACAAAGGATTATTCCTACTACTCCTCAGTCTATTCATTGTATAGCAGCCTTGACACGATTCTGCTAAGCCAGCATGTTCTGACTTGGCAGGTCGGGGCGTCTATCGGGAATTTGTCTTTTTCGGATCACGCTCCTCTCTTTGCTCACTTCACTCTCCCAGATAGCTCCCGACGCCCATGGTCATGGCGCCTAAATGAGAACTTGCTTAGCGACCAATTGTGCAGAATTTTTGGAGAATCACTCCTGTGACCCGACTCCTCTTTCGACACAGTGGGAGGCGCTAAGGTGTGTAGTTCAAGGTTTATTAATTAAACATGGGTCTAGACTGAAGGAAGAGGTCTAGAATAAAGAAAGAGAGGTCTTCCCTCATTGCAGAGCTTCTACAGCGAAGTCATTCTTAGGAGGCTTCTCACAAACAAACTATCTCCTGAAGTCCACGCAGACCTCACAAAGGCTACGAAAGAACTGAGGGACCTTCTCTACCGAAAATACAAGAGGCAAAAAAAAAAAAAAATCGAGCTACGTCGCTATTTATACGAGCACTCTGACAAATGTGGGAGAGCTTTGGCCCAATTCCTACACCCCAGAAATGCTACTGGCCACGTCCGCAAAATAAAAAACAAAAAAGGGCCTCCCTACTCAAGATCCCATCCAATTTGCAAACCTGTTCCATTCTTTATGTGATGACCTTTATAACTTAAAGGGGCAGTTTTTAAGACATGTCGCCACAATCTTTCCAGCGTAAAGTTAACGGATATGTGCATCAAATTGCACTCCCAGGCTCTCCAACGGTGAGCAGCAGTCTTGGATGAGGACTTCTCAGAAGAAGAGATCCTCTCCATTATTAAAGTCTCCCCGAATGGTAAGAGTATGTGTCCGGATAGATTTACCTCCAAATTTTATAAAGTAGTTGGTGCCCAAATTGTCCCTTTCCTCACAAAGGTCTTTGGCTCTGTCTCTGGGGACTCCTCCTTTGTTGCGTAGTACCTTGAAGCACCTATCAGTGTTATGCTCAAACTCGGTAAGGACCACAAGTCTGTCTCTAATTACTGGTCCATCTCTCTCAACGCTGACCTTAAAATTTTTGCCAAAACCCTTGCCAATAGGCTGATTCCCCTCCTTCCTGGCATTATTCACACTGACCAGGTTGACTTTATCATGGGGTGAGAGGCACAGGATAAAACAAACAAAACCCTTATGCTCTTGTCCTGGACTAAAGCCAGAGGGCTCCCTGTGTGTCTTCTCTCCATGGATGCAGAAAAGGCCTTTGATCGAGTCAGCTGGGAGATTATGGTGGTGTCAATGCGTCAGGTGGGACTGGGACAAATTCATTGAGAAGCTTTCTTCCCTATACAGAAGCCCCTCTGCCAGAGTCAGAGTCAATGGGTTCTCTCCCCCATTTTCCTCTACTTTATGTTATAGTCACGGAACACCTTACCTCGGCCATCAAAAACAACACCAATATCCACAGGATAGCACTGGGGGGTAATGTAAAGCAGCTCTTTACGCAGATGACCTACTTCTGTTCATCTCACAGCCTTGTATTTCCTACCCCTCTCTAATTCAGAAGTTTGAAAAATTCAGTCACCTCAGCAATTTCCAGGTCAATTACTCTAAATCGGGGGCACTAAGTATATCCCTACCTGATTCGTCGTCTATTGGACCTCCTGCCCCACTGTCACTGACCACCGGGGGGGTCACTCAGAAATCCCCCGCGCTGGCTACCAGTACGTCACAATCGGGGGGTAACAAGTGGGGGTCACCCCTCCTTTATACCTCCCGACCGACAGACAGAGCACGTGACGCGCTCTCTAGCGCCCCTCTTATAGTCAGGCCAATTATGGAATTGCCCGACCATAAGCAAGGAGGCCGCTATACTACTTATGCCGATTATTGAAGGGTCCCCGGTGAGAGTAAGGTATATATTCCCCCGACCTCCGCGGGCGGAATATATAAAATCTCCCCGAATCTCACTGGCCTCCCCACAATAATCCTTGGCACAATTCGCTGCCACCAACCGATTTACGGTAACTATTAGCCGAACACACAGACGTGGGATTCAAGATCGAGATAACAGAACAGCCCAAGATTAATTATATAATTTAATCAGCCTAAAGCACACTAGAAACTACAATATATACAATAGGGAATCTACAGAATATACATATGTCAGAGTACAGTTACAATCAAAGCATGGGTTACAAACAGGCATACACAGTTCCAGCAGTTACCTTGTTGCGTCTGGCCACAGGGGGGCGCTGTACCCAGGTTTCTAGGATCCTTCCCACAGATGTTTCCTACACGTGCCCCCAGCGAAAAGAACACTGGAAAATGGCCGAAGTAGGGTTATCAACCTGGCCAAATCCAGGTCCCCTCCTACCTTCGTGACCTCACAGGGAGCACTGCTCCACCCCTGGCTTGAGTTATGGACAATATCCCAACATGGAATATGGGCCATAACTTTGCCTGGGAGCGTCGTAGGCGGACGCCAATGCTCTCATTGTGACAGTTATGAATTTAGCTACAGAACAAGGGGACTCATGACCTGTCTGCCAGTTCCCCATTGGCTGATATCACGCCTGGGGCATTTCCCAATGTCCTGCTCCCATAAAAAGGGTGTGCCAGCATCGTCCGCATGCGGAGACACCATTTTTATGGTTGCCATATTTATCGGAAATATGGCTTGCGAGATATGAACCATTTTTTACTGGAGTCGTTCTGTCTGGCTATTTCAATAGCCTTGCTAATGAGCTAGCAGCCCCCACTACAGGGTGACGGCAGGGAGTCATCCTGTGTCCATTGTTCCCACACCACCTCATCTCCATATCACAGGACATGGCCATGGAGGTGTAAGTGGAACACTGAGAACAAGAAGGGAGGGGGCACTGCCAGGGAGTGATGAGGGACTATGACTGGAGTCATAATTCATCTTCATATCCCGGGATTTGCCTCACACCTCCCCCCTTTTGAGGGCGCTAGGGGGCAGCACACTCCGGTGTTCCCCCGTGCGCCCGTCCGCGACCTCTCCTTGTCGGGACAGCCCGTCTGCGTTACCGTGGTCACGGCCCCTTTTGTGGCGAATGGTGAAGTTGTATTGCTGGAGCGCAAGGCTCCATCGCAACAATCGCCCATTCGTCCCAGAGACGGTGTGCAACCAGCTGAGGGGATTGTGGTCCGTCTCCACGATGAAGTGGCGCCCGTATAGATAGGGTTGCAGACGCTGCAGGGCCCACACTATGGCCAGGCACTCCTTCTCCATCGTGGAATAGGCAACTTCCCTTGGTAACAGCTTCCTGCTCAGGTACAAGACTGGGTGCTCTTGGCTCGCAGAGTCCACCTGGCTGAGCACCGCACCGAGGCCGAAGTCACTGGCGTCGGTCTGTACTACAAACGGCCGCGTGAAGTCGGCTGCCTGTAGCACGGGCGGGCTGGACAGGGCGTCCTTTAGGGCCCGGAAGGCTGTCTCGCAGTCCATTGTCCAATCGACTGCAGAGGGCAGCTTCTTCTTGGTGAGGTCCGTCAAGGGCTTTGCCAGGCTACTATAGCATGGAACAAACCTCCTATAGTACCCAGCGGTCCCCAAGAAGGACATCACCTGCTTCTTGGTCCTGGGGGTGGGCCAGGATGCGATGGCTTCCACTTTCTCAGGCTCGGGCTTCAGTGTTCTCCCACCTACCCGGTGACCGAGGTACTGGACCTCGCTCATGGCCAGCTGACACTTTCCCGGCTTGATGGTCAAACCTGCCCGGTGGATCCGCCTGAGCACCTGTGCTAGATGCTCTAGGTGGTCCTCCCAGGTGGGACTGAAGACGGCAATGTCATCCAGGTACGCGGCCGCGTACCCTTCAAGTCCCTTGAGCAGGGTGTTGACCATCCGCTGGAAAGTGGCAGGGGCATTCCTCATCCCGAATGGCATCACCGTGGACTCGTACAGTCCAAATGGGGTAATAAAGGCAGAGCGTTCCCTGGCCTTGCGAGTCAGGGGGATCTGCCAATATCCCCGGCTCAGATCCATGATGGTCAGGTACTGAGCCCCGGCCAACTGATCGAGCAGGTCATCGATGCGTGGCATTGGGTACGCATCGGCGACCGTGACCGCATTGAGCCCCCTGTAGTCCACGCAGAACCGAGTGGTTCGGTCCTTCTTAGGGACGAGGACTACAGGCGAGGCCCAAGCGCTGTTGGATGCCTGGATCACCCCCAGCTTCAGCATCTCGTCAATCTCCTGGCGCATGTGTTGCTGCACCTCCAGGGAGACCCGATATGCTGAACGCCGGATCGGGGGATGATCCCCAGTGTCCACGTGATGGACAGCCAAGTCAGTCCTTCCGGGCTGGTTGGTAAACAACCCCCGGAAGGGGTGTAGGGTGGCCCACAGCTGGGACCGTTGGTCCTCCAAGAGCTGGTGGCCAACCTCCACATCCTCAATGGATCCGCCTGCCCTAACCTGGGCTAGCATATCCAAGAGGGTTTCCGCTTCTCCCTCCTCGGGCAGGTTGCACACGGGGAGCGCACATGCCTCCCGCTCCTGATGTGCCTTCATCATGTTCACATGGAAGGGCTTCCGCCTTCCACGGGCAGGGTCCAGGGTGACCAGGTACGTCACAGGGTTGAGCTGCTGGTACATGAGGTATGGGCCTTCCCAGGCTGCCTGAAGCTTGTCCTGTGGTACGGGGACCAGTACCCACACCTCTTGACCCACTTGGTAGGTCCTCTCACAAGCGTTCTGGTCGTACCAACGCTTCTGATCGGCCTGGGCTTGAGCCATATTGTCGTGTACCAGTTGCGTCAAGGCCTGCATTTTGTCCCGGAAGCGCATGACATACTCGATAACCGACACTCCAGGGGTGGCCAAATCCCCTTCCCAAGCCTCTTTCACCAGAGCCAGGGGGCCCCGCACACGTCGCCCGTACAGGAGCTCAAACGGTGAGAATCCTGTTGAGGCCTGTGGAACCTCCCGGTAAGCAAATAACAGGTGTGGGAGATACCGCTCCCAGTCACGCCCATGGGAGTCGACCAACATCTTAAGCATCTGCTTTAAGGTGCCATTGAACCGCTCGCACAGGCCATTAGTCTGTGGATGGTACGGGCTGGCCACCAGATGTCGCACCTGGACTTGCTTACAGAGGGCCTCCATCAGCTGGGACATGAATTGGGTCCCCCGGTCAGTGAGCATTTCCTGGGGAAAACCCACTCGGGAGAAAATCTCCAGCAATGCGGTGGCCACCTTGTCAGCCCGAATGGACGACAAGGCCACTGCTTCTGGGTACCGGGTGGCATAGTCCACTACCGTCAGTATGAAGCGTTTCCCGGAGCTGCTGGGGATGGCCAGCGGGCCGACCAGATCCACAGCCACCCTCCTGAAAGGCTCATCGATGATTGGCAGAGATACTAGTGGGGCTTTGGGGTGTGGCCCCGCCTTCCCCACTCTCTGACAGGTTTCACACGAACGGCAGTAGGCAGCCACATCGGCCCCCATTTTTGGCCAGTAGAAATGCTGGTTTAACCTGGCCTTGGTCTTAGCGATCCCTAGGTGTCCGGCCATCGGAATCTCATGTGCGATCCGCAACAACTCCGTCCGGAACGGATAGGGTACCACCAACTGTCGGTCCCTGGGCCACGCCTCCGGTGAACCCTGCTGGACCGTGGCCCGGTACAGCCGTCCTTGGTCCCAGACCACTCGCTCCGGGTCCGAGTCCGAGGGAGGCTGTGCCGCCTGCTCCTTAAGAGCTTTCAGGCTGTCGTCAGCTTCTAACGCTGCCTGAAACCCCTGACTAGATGTGGCCAGAATCGACGAGACTGTCACATCTTCGGTCAGTACCCCGGGACCTGTGTCCTGGCCTCCACCTGACTCGGCTGCCACTTGGTCAGAAGGGGAAGAGCTATCGGACCTCCGGGAGGCCCCTTGGCTTCCAGCACTCCCACTGCGGGTGACAGCGGCCACAGCCGCTGCGACCGTGGGTCGTGCCTGCTCCTCCTCCGTTCCTGACCAAGTCGCCGGTTCAGGCAGACCTACCTGGCTTCCTGACACCCCGGTTGTGGGGGAACCATGCACCGAGATCTTACCTGGGAGCACTTCCGCTCCTGGACCGGCCCCAATCTCACCTGCCTGTTCCCCTCCTGCAGCAACAGAACCCCGCTGTGAAATCTCTGGGGACCCCACATTTGCTGTGGTAGCCCCCACCCCACACACTGGTCCTCCCCCTGCAGCACCCTGCTCTCTGCTTATCCCTGCAGAGGGCAGCAGATCCCAGCTCACAGGCTGGTTACTTGTAGAGGCATTGTCACACCTTTCTCTGACCCCCTCCCCTGTCACAGCTGCAGCTGTGTGTGTGTCTATGGTGTCTATGCAAGCAGAAATATCAGAGTTCACTCCCTCCTCCCTTACATCATTCATAGATAACACATTAACATTGTCCGGAGGCATGTCAGTACTGGCTGAAGGTTCAGCCCTTGGTTGGGGCCCAAACTGGGAGGTTATCTGCCCCAAATCTGTCCCAAGTAGCACGTTTGCAGGGATCCGATCAGTTACCCCCACCTCCCTCACCCCTCGCCCTGCGCCCCAGTCCACATAAATGTCAGCAACAGGCAGCGCCGGGTCAGTGCCTCCAATCCCGGAGACAGCGAGGGTTTTTCCAGGGATCAAGTCTTGGGGGGACACCATCTCAGGCCGCACCAGAGTCACCTCCGAGGCGCTGTCTCGCAGTCCTATGGTCACAGACCGGCCGACGGTGACAGGTTGGAAGCTGTCCAGGGACCTACCACCACCCCCACCCACACAATACACCTTGGGCGGCCCTTGGGACGGGGACGGAGCCGGGGCCTTGGGACGCTGAGGGCACATGGCCTTGAAGTGTCCAGGTAGGTTGCACTGGTGGCACCGTCTTGGTTCCGCCACGGGCCTGGAGAGGGGAGTTGAGGGGGACACCCCCTGCAGTCTAGGGGCAGGTGGGGCAGTCGCAGAATTCATCTTACCCCCTCTCCAGGTGCTGCTGGTGGCCGCTCTCCTGGCCTCAGGGGCCCGGTTGTTGGTGTAGTCATCGGCAAGGGCAGCTGTAGCCGTGGACCCCTTTGGCTTCTGGTCTCGGATGAACTGGCGGAGATCCTCAGGGCAGTTCCACAAGAGTTGCTCCGTGATGAACAAGTCCAGGATCTCCGGTCCGGTGGAAAGCTGCAGGCCTTGGGTCCAGTGGTCGGCAGCTCGGGCAAGTGCCCGCCGGTGGTCAGCCCAGGAGTCCTTTGGTCCCTTCTGCAGGGTCCGGAACTTCTTGCGGTAGGACTCCGGAGTGAGGTTGTACTGTTGGATCAGGGCCCGCTTGATGGTGTCGTAGCCCTGATCTGCCTCAGCAGGCAAGTCCCCAAGGATATCCAGGGCCTTACCCCTTAAACGGGGGGTCAGGTATTTGGCCCACTGGTCCTTGTTCAGATGGTGCTGCAAGCAAGTCCGTTCAAAAGCAGTCAAGAAAGAGTCCAAGTCTCCATCCTTCTCCAGCACTGGGAAGTCCTCAACACGGACCTTTGGAAGTTTGGTGTCTTGAAGGTCACGTGTGGCTGATGAGGGCCGGAGCTGAGCTAGCTGCAGCTGGTAGTCACGCTCTGCCTGGCGCTCTTCACGCGCTGCCTGCCGCTCTGCAGCCTCAGCCTCACGCGCTGCCTGCCGCTCTGCCCTGCGCTCTGCCAGGAGTTCCTTGTAGCCCTTCTGGTCTCCAGCCTGGAGAAGGGCCATAGCCATTTGAAGAAGGCTATCCGAGCCTCCCAGGCTCGGTGGAATGGCACGTGGTGATCTGCGGCACGCTGCAGAGCTAGGCGATTCACTGTCCCTTTCAGAGCGGAGGGCTGGCATCTGGCTCGTTGAGGAACCTTGGGTGAGCACCTCCTCATCTTGTCCAGCAGTGCCAGGTTGCGCAATGTCCTCGGCAGAACGGTTTTCTGGCGTCGAGCTCCTGGAGGACTCGTGGGCAACCTCCTCATTGCTGTCCACAGCACCGTCCTCCCTCTCTTCGGCTCCTGCCTTAGCATTGGCCAGTTGCATAGCTCTGCTCCTGGTGCCATCAGCCATTCTTGCAGACTTTTGGTCACTGACACAGAACTGACACCTGATGCCTCCACACACCTTACAGTATCTGCACTCTGACACTCTAGTGTTGAGCTAGTCTGAAGACCCCAGCAGCCACAGCTGCTGCAGGCAGTCTTTAGTGTCTGGGAGTATGGGTCTCACACTCACACACACTATTATCTCGATCCCACCGCTATGCCACCAATATGTCACGGACCACCGGGGGGGTCACTCAGAAATCCCCCGCGCTGGCTACCAGTACGTCACAATCGGGGGGTAACAAGTGGGGGTCACCCCTCCTTTATACCTCCCGACCGACAGACAGAGCACGTGACGCGCTCTCTAGCGCCCCTCTTATAGTCAGGCCAATTATGGAATTGCCCGACCATAAGCAAGGAGGCCGCTATACTACTTATGCCGATTATTGAAGGGTCCCCGGTGAGAGTAAGGTATATATTCCCCCGACCTCCGCGGGCGGAATATATAAAATCTCCCCGAATCTCACTGGCCTCCCCACAATAATCCTTGGCACAATTCGCTGCCACCAACCGATTTACGGTAACTATTAGCCGAACACACAGACGTGGGATTCAAGATCGAGATAACAGAACAGCCCAAGATTAATTATATAATTTAATCAGCCTAAAGCACACTAGAAACTACAATATATACAATAGGGAATCTACAGAATATACATATGTCAGAGTACAGTTACAATCAAAGCATGGGTTACAAACAGGCATACACAGTTCCAGCAGTTACCTTGTTGCGTCTGGCCACAGGGGGGCGCTGTACCCAGGTTTCTAGGATCCTTCCCACAGATGTTTCCTACACGTGCCCCCAGCGAAAAGAACACTGGAAAATGGCCGAAGTAGGGTTATCAACCTGGCCAAATCCAGGTCCCCTCCTACCTTCGTGACCTCACAGGGAGCACTGCTCCACCCCTGGCTTGAGTTATGGACAATATCCAAACATGGAATATGGGCCATAACTTTGCCTGGGAGCGTCGTAGGCGGACGCCAATGCTCTCATTGTGACAGTTATGAATTTAGCTACAGAACGAGGGGACTCATGACCTGTCTGCCAGTTCCCCATTGGCTGATATCACGCCTGGGGCATTTCCCAATGTCCTGCTCCCATAAAAAGGGTGTGCCAGCATCGTCCGCATGCGGAGACACCATTTTTATGGTTGCCATATTTATCGGAAATATGGCTTGCGAGATATGAACCATTTTTTACTGGAGTCGTTCTGTCTGGCTATTTCAATAGCCTTGCTAATGAGCTAGCAGCCCCCACTACAGGGTGACGGCAGGGAGTCATCCTGTGTCCATTGTTCCCACACCACCTCATCTCCATATCACAGGACATGGCCATGGAGGTGTAAGTGGAACACTGAGAACAAGAAGGGAGGGGGCACTGCCAGGGAGTGATGAGGGACTATGACTGGAGTCATAATTCATCTTCATATCCCGGGATTTGCCTCACACCCACTTCTTGTATTTGTTTCAGATGTTCCCTATAGTCCCTCCTGTAGCCTTTTTATTTAGCCTGCTGTCAACTATCACGCATTTAGTTTGGGGGGGGGTAGAGGTACAAGGATAGGCTACAAAACCCTTTGCAGACTTAAAAGCCGGTGGGGCTGGACTGCTCAACTTTAAACTCTACCATAAAGCGGCTCTATTGCAGCGTTTGATAGATTGGCAAAATCATAGGGCCTCAAAGCAGTGGGTAAGCCTAGAACAGTTGGACCATGAGATCCTCTTGCGCTCTCTCCCTAGGATTAGTCTGGGCTCTAGGGGTCAATCTCACCCTGAATCTGATGTCTTGAAGGCGGTGTTGAAAATGTGGGAATTTAAAAAGGGTCACCTCTCTAAGGGGTGTAGCCCTCTCTCGCCTATCTTCTCAAATCCAGATTTTGCCTCGGGAGTTGGGGTGGATGGTTTCCTGTGTCGGAGGAGGAGCGAGGAAACAAAAAGGTCGGTCTAATGGAGCGCTATAACTGAATATAGAAAACCAGGGGATGTTTTTTTGAAAACTTTTAAAAAACAAATCTTTTATTAATGGTTCCTTATAAGCCACAACACTTTTCAACAAGCAGTATGTTGTCTTCCTCAGGTGATATAAGGAGACGTTATAAACAACAACATCTATAGGTGAAATCCTAAACAGATTAGTGGGTGTGTTGTTAGATAATTCAAAGCTGAATAAGATTAACCCTATACTACTAAAATCAGTCTAAATAAAAGTATACATTTCTTTCAACAGATCACAATATTAATAAAAACAAAAAAATCTTAAAGTATGTGTAAATGTACATCTAGAGAAAATTATCATCATTATATTAAAAACAACAACTTTGAACATGTATCCATGTTCAAAAAAGAAGTGACAATATAAATAGATTAAAAATGAATTTTTATTGAAATATAAATTAAAATCATACAAAATATACAATAGAAAAAACAGCAAGAAAAAGTGCAAGATGATAAATACAGTACTAAGGGTCATGGACTGGATATCACATTTAATTATACCATAAAAATTCCATATATACACATTTCATGGGAATTTTCAAATAAATAAATAATTGCCACCTGTATTAAATATGTATGGCCAAATAATATCTGGCAAGGATTGTCTCAAAGGAAAGATTTTCTCAATACTAATGCAATTAAAGTGCTAATGTGCTGGGGGGAGGGGATATGAAAGCCACCAAAATAAATAGAATAAATACAGTTAGGTCCAGAAATATTTGGACAGTGACACAAGTTTTGTTATTTTAGCTGTTTACAAAAACATGTTCAGAAATACAATTATATATATATAATATGGGCTGAAAGTGCACACTCCCAGCTGCAATATGAGAGTTTTCACATCCAAATCGGAGAAAGGGTTTAGGAATCATAGCTCTGTAATGCATAGCCTCCTCTTTTTCAAGGGACCAAAAGTAATTGGACAAGGGACTCTAAAGGCCCTGTCACACACAGAGATAAATCTTTGGCAGATCTGTGGTTGCAGTGAAATCATGGACATATTGTTCCATTTGTACACAGCCACAAACCTGGCACTGATTGTCCACAATTTCACTGCAACCACAGATCTGCCACAGATTTATCTCTGTGTGTGACAGGGCCTTAAGGGCTGAAATTAACTCTGAAGGCGTCTCCCTCGTTAACCTGTAATCAATGAAGTAGTTAAAAGGTCTGGGGTTGATTACAGGTGTGTGGTTTTGCATTTGGAAGCTGTTGCTGTGACCAGACAACATGCGGTCTAAGGAACTCTCAATTGAGGTGAAGCAGAACATCCTGAGGCTGAAAAAAAAAGAAAAAATCCATCAAAGAGATAGCAGACATGCTTGGAGTAGCAAAATCAACAGTCGGGTACATTCTGAGAAAAAAGGAATTGACTGGTGAGCTTGGGAACTCAAAAAGGCCTGGGCGTCCACGGATGACAACAGTGGTGGATGATCGCCGCATACTTTCTTTGGTGAAGAAGAACCCGTTCACAACATCAACTGAAGTCCAGAACACTCTCAGTGAAGTAGGTGTATCTGTCTCTAAGTCAACTGTAAAGAGAAGACTCCATGAAAGTAAATACAAAGGGTTCACATCTAGATGCAAACCATTCATCAATTCCAAAAATAGACAGGCCAGAGTTAAATTTTCTGAAAAACACCTCATGAAGCCAGCTCAGTTCTGGAAAAGTATTCTATGGACAGATGAGACAAAGATCAACCTGTACCAGAATGATGGGAAGAAAAAAGTTTGGAGAAGAAAGGGAACGGCACATGATCCAAGGCACACCACATCCTCTGTAAAACATGGTGGAGGTAACGTGATGGCATGGGCATGCATGGCTTTCAATGGCACTGGGTCACTTGTGTTTATTGATGACATAACAGCAGACAAGAGTAGCTGGATGAATTCTGAAGTGTACCGGGATATACTTTCAGCCCAGATTCAGCCAAATGCCGCAAAGTTGATCGGACGACGCTTCATAGTACAGATGGACAATGACCCCAAGCATACAGCCAAAGCTACCCAGGAGTTCATGAGTGCAAAAAAGTGGAACATTCTGCAATGGCCAAGTCAATCACCAGATCTTAACCCAAATGAACATGCATTTCACTTGCTCAAATCCAGACTTAAGACGGAAAGACCCACAAACAAGCAAGAACTGAAGGCTGCGGCTGTAAAGGCCTGGCAAAGCATTAAGAAGGAGGAAACCCAGCGTTTGGTGATGTCCATGGGTTCCAGACTTAAGGCAGTGATTGCCTCCAAAGGATTCGCAACAAAATATTGAAAATAAAAATATTTTGTTTGGGTTTGGTTTATTTGTCCAATTACTTTTGACCTCCTAAAATCTGGAGTGTTTGTAAAGAAATGTGTACAATTCCTACAATTTCTATCAGATATTTTTGTTCAAACCTTCAAATTAAACGTTACAATCTGCACTTGAATTCTGTTGTAGAGGTTTCATTTCAAATCCAATGTGGTGGCATGCAGAGCCCAACTCGCGAAAATTGTGTCACTGTCCAAATATTTCTGGACCTAACTGTATATCTATCTATCTATATATCTATATCTATATATATATATATATATATATATATATATATATATATATATACACAGATATATATAATATTATATCAGTTCTTATTTACAGTAAGGCAGATAGAACATATGTAAGAGGACAAGGAACTCAAATTAACTTTTCAAATTCATTCTTTAGAGTGCTGTCAATTGAGAATTGCAGAAAATTTTAACTATCACATTACCCTATCGAGCTTTGATGACATTACATTTTTTTATAAAAAATTACCAATAAAAACTGTTGTAAATAGGATTTTTTTATTTTATTTCTACCCTTTGCTCCATTCCATCTGTCGCGGGCGGAGGAGGGGACGCCGCGCTCTCCCACTGCTCGGGTCCGGCTGCCGCTGCTGCCGCGGCCTGCTACTGCTCGGTGGCTCAAGCGATGGGCCGGATCCCGGGGACTCTAGCGGCGCTCCTCGCCCGTGAGTGAAAGAGGGGTTTGGGTGTGGGGATTGTTTATTGTCCGTGATGCCACCCACGGTTGTGGTGATTGAGTGTACACCACCGCTGCTCTGGCTGGGGATCCCGGGAGTGATGGTGTGGAGCAGCCACTTGTTGTGTTGCCCCTCCGTGGGTAGGGGTTGGTGATCCCGGGGCCCAGTGATGGGGTTGGGATGGTGGACAGGCGGGCTATGGGGCCTGTGGAGGTGCAGGGGCGCAGGGGCAGCACTGTGCCGCACGGCACGGAGGTACTCACTCAGCCAGTCAACACGACACAGTTCTCGGTAAACAAACGGCTGGTTGGACGGGACCCTCAGACGGTTGCACTGTTGATATCCCCTGCAGGCGACGGTGACGGTCTCTTTCCTGCACCTATGTGTTGTTGTTTGGTTGCGATGGGTTCCCACCGGTAACCCGCTCCCCAGCTTGGATATGAGCCGGAGGAGCTCCACTCTTGCCCGCAGGCGCTGGCCCTGGGAAACTGGTGCCTTGGCGGTGGCGGTGTCTCCCCTCTACGGTCGGACTGTTGCCTTCAATCGGGACTTAGTTGTTGAGAGACAGTCGTCCCCTTCACTGACGGATTTGGCAAATTATGGCGACTCCTAGACTTGCCGGGATCCGAAAGGCCCCTGCCATGGTGCTGACTAATCTTCGTATACCGCTCCGGTACCGCCGGGTCACCACCCGTCCACGGTCCTTTCGGCAACCTCCAATCAGTCTCGCCTGAAGACGGTCACCGCCGTCTGGCAACCTTGCTGTCTCAGTCCGGGGCAGACACCCGGACCAACTTCAGGCTGCTTGCTGTCACTTTCTTCACTTTCTCTACTTTTCCTCTTCACTTCACTTCCCTAGCTTAACTCCACTCTAGCCCTCAGCTAGACTTCAACTCTCAAGCTAATCTGCCTGGTTTTCCCGCTTCCAGAGCTGTGAACTCCTCGGTGGGTGGAGCCAACCGCCTGGCCCACCCCCTGGTGTGGACACCAGCTCCTGGAGGAAGGCAACAAGGATTTTTGTTTGACTTAGCTGTACCTGCAGGGAATGTGGGGTGCGTGTGGTGTTGTGACCTGTGACCCCTGGCTTGCCCAGGGCGTCACACATCCTTTGATTATTATCCGGGGAGCAGCATAAGACCAGCCGAGGCCATCAGGGGAGGCATAATGAAGATGAGGCCCACCAAAAGTATGGACTGGGACCTCAAAAATGGCACTGCAGGCGGCGAGCAAGGGAAGCAGAGCTGCAGCACAGCAAAAGGAGGCTGCGGCTCGCCTTGAAAAATGTGCTGGTCACAGCTCACCAGTGGCACAAGGGAAAAGTTTGGAGAGATTGGGGTCACTGCAGGATAAGCAGCAGAAGACAAAAGAGGGCACACAAGAGGCCAAGGACACACAGATGGGGACAGGGGAAATGGAAAAGGGAACTGAGAACTCATTCTGGCCATCCCTATCACCTCCGGATGATGAGACACAGCAGGCACTCTTACAGGCAAAAGTCCTGGCTCAAAACCCTCAGTACCATGATGTATCCCAGCACAATATCCTCTTGGTGGGCTCTTAGATATATGTCCAAAGTCAAAACGGGGATGTACCACAGCCGCGACATCAGGTGGGGCACTTTACACAGACACCCTGTCAGGACATGGACCCACAGCGTCCGGCCTCGTGACAAAGAAAGCCTACCCTTGTGGATGTTATGGTGGCCATTGGAATCTGCAATACCAGCTACTCACATGCTGGATAGAAATAGTTTCCCTCAAGATTATATCTAGTTATATAATACTTTGTAAGATAACCCAATTTCAGATATTTAATTTAACAAATTACTGAAAAATAAAGTGCAGAGAAGGCTGGCTAATGAAATAACATTGATTAAAAAATCTATAATCAAAGAACAGTGCAAGAGCCTAGCTCCAGTAGGTATTGTCTACAGTCGTGGATTTAGATGTCATGTGGATTCTTATTTCAGCATCAAACTAACTTATATTCTTTTCTTTATGAATGAATCAGCAGACATCCATTTATGATAAGCAATTATGATAAGCAATTGATTCATTTTATTTTTGAAGTATATATTTTAAATACTTTTTGATTTTAACTGAGATTTCGGTTGCAGGATACGTTGCAAATCAAAGGCTATGTAAGGCTATTTTTGTGAATGAGCCAGTGGGTGATGCTTGGGGAGATTCAGTATTTCAGGCTCCATGTTTGTAGATAACAACTCCTGGGGACTACGGAACCAAATGGACACAAAAAACAAGAGAAACAACATCCATAGCCAAGATGGCAACATCTGGATCCAGTAATTCAGAAACCTTTATAAAGACATCTCAAAAGAATGACTAAGCAAAGAACAGAAAAACATAACATCAAAACTAAAGGCAATGGAGGAAAATGTCAAAAATTTCCAAAATCCACTGGATACACAAATTATATTACAGGAAGTTGCACAGAGAATCTCTTCCATAATGTGTAAAAAAAAAAGTCAGTGGTCTGGATGGAATCCCCCAGAGATGCTGAAGTACAGTCCACCAGAAATTCAAGCAGCAACTGTTCAATATTGTGCTGAGTGCCGGCTACTTCCCTCATACCAGGAAACAAGGCCTCATCACACCCATCCACAAGAGTGGGGACATGGCCCTGACAACTATAGAGGCAAATGTATCAGCAGTAACTTGGGAAAACTGTTCAACCACATCCTGAACAAGAGCATCCTCAGTTTTCTCAGTGAGCACAATGTCCTCAGCAAGAGCCAAGCAGGGTTCGTGCCAAACCACCGCACCATATACCACATCTACACCCTTCACACAGTCTCATTCAGAGCCATGTCCACAATACAAAGCACAGGAAGAAGTACCCCTGTTTTGTGGACTTTAAAAAGGCCTTTGACTAAGTGAGGTACCTGGGCTTGTTCTTGAAATTGCAGCAGAGCGGAATAGGAGAAAAGACCTAAGATGTCATCAAAAGCTCCTACACCGAGAACCTCTGCAGTGTGAGTGTGAACGGTAGAAGAACGGCTTATTTTATTTAACTAACATTTTGGTTGCAGAATACGGTGAAAATCAGAGGCATATAAGGCTATTTTATTGATTGAGTCAGTGGTCAACCATTCGTGAATGAGCCAGTGGGTGATGATTGGGGAAATTCAGCATTTCAGGCTCAATGTTTGTAGGTAACATATATATAATTATATCATTTCCTATTTACAGTAAGGCAGATAGAATATATGTAAGAGGAAAAGGAACTCAAATTAACATTTCAAATGCACTCTTTAAAGCGCTGTCAATTGAGAATTGCAGAAAAATGTAATTGTCACATTAACCTATTGTGCTGTGATAAAATAAAAAAAAAAAAGGCAAAAACTGTACCAATAAAAACTATTGTAAATAGTTTTTTTATTTCTACTATTTGCTCCATTCTTTCCTAGGTTTACTAAAGAACCCCTTCCTCTCTCCTCCTCTCCTTGTTGTTAATGTTTACGTATTAAGTATTGAAAATAAAAATTATTAGAAAACAAAGTGTGGGGGCGTGGCCATGCTCTGGTACTGAGGACGCCTGGTGAGCTTAGGGAATCCTGATTACAAATCCTATCTACACCCCATCTGGAGGGGTAAAACTTATCCCACCGTGGACATTGGAAAGGGACACCATCGAGCAGAGAGGCCGGTGGTTATGATCCTTCATCTGGTGCGGCGGGGGAGATTGATGAGAAGGCCTGGAACCCTTGGCATTTTAAAGGAGCAGTGGCTATCTTGCACACCTCAGTCATCCCAAGATCATGTGTGGTAAGTGACTCGCCTGGGTCCTAGTGTTTGCTGCTTCATCACTGCTGACACCGAGGCAGGCAGCGGTGAGAGAGTGGGAGCAGTATAAGACCAGCCGAGGCCATCAGGGGAGGCATAATGAGGAAGATGAGGCCACCCAAAAGTGTAGACAGAGACCTCCAAAATGTTGGTGCGGACTGCATGGCGACAGGAAAGGCAAGCAGAGCTGCAGCACAGCAAAAGGAGGCTGCAGCTCACCTTGAAAAATATGTTCGTCACAGTTCACCAGTGGCAGAAAAGTGTGGAGAGAGTGGAGTCGCCGCAGGATGAGCAGCAGAGGGGCAAAGGAGGGCACACAAGACCTCCAGGACACACAATTGGGGACAGGGGCAGTGGAAGGGGGCAGTCATGACTCATCCTGGCCATTCCAATCACCTCCGGATGGGACATATGTCTAAGGTCAAAACAGGGATGTACCACAGTTGCTGCGTCAGGTGGGACCCCTGACACAGACACCCTGTCAGGGCATGGACCACAGCGTCCCGCCTCGCGGCACGGAGAGCCTACTCTTGTGGATGTTATGGAGGTTATGGCTGCCATTGGAAAATGCAATACCAGCTACTCACGTGCTTCCATGCTGGATAGAATAAGTTCCCCTCAAGATTATATCTACTTATATAATACTTTGTAAGATAACCCAATTTCAGATATTTCATTTAACAAAAGGGCTAAGAAGGCAGGCTATTGAAATAACATTGATTAAAAAAAATTAATCTATACAATGCGAGAACCTAGCTCCAGTAGGTATTGTCTACAGTCGTGGATTTAGAGGACATGTGGATTCTTAATTCAGGAAGGAACAGCATCAACCTACCTTGTATTATTTTCTTTATGAAAGAATTAGCAGACATCCATTGATGAATAAGCAATTGAGACATTCATTTAAATTTTCTTGAGTATAGATTTTAAATACTTGATTTTTACTAAAATTTTGGTTGCAGGATACGTTGCATATCAGCATGTAAGCCTATTTGTGTGAATGAGCCAGTGGGCGACCATTTGTGAATGAGCCAGTGGGTGATGCTTGGGGAGATTCAGTATTTCAGGCTCAATGTTTGTAGGTAACATATATATAATTATATAATTTCCTACTTACAGTAAGGCAGATAGAACATATGTAAGAGGAAAAGGAACTCAAATTAACTTTTCAAATTTCATCTTTAAAGCGCTGTCAATTGAGAATTGCAGAAAATTTTATTCATCACATTACCCCATCGTGCGGTGATAACATTTAAAAAAAAGAAAAACAGGCAAAAATTCTACCAATGAAAACGATTGTAAATATTTTGTTTTTAATTTATACCCTTTTCTCCATTCTTTCTTCTGTTTATTAAAGGACCCCTTCCCCTCTCCCCCTTTCCTCCCCTATTGTTAATGTTTACATATTAAGTATTGAAAATAAAAAATATTAGAAAGAGTTTGGTGGTGTGGCCATGCTCTGGTGCTCAGAGGACGCCTGGTGAGTGGCAGCAGGGCATCACAAGCGCGTGTGTGATTCAGTGACATGCCTGGGTCCTAGTGCCTGTTCGTCCCTGCTCTCCCTGCCATCTCTGGGGCAGGTGGGGCAGTGAGAGAGCAGAAGAATAAGACCTGCCGAGGCCATCAGGGGAGGCATAATGAAAAAGATGAGGCCCCTCAAAAGCGTGGGCAAGGACTTCCAAAATGGTGGTGAAGGCAGCGTGACGTCGAGGAAGGCAAGCAGAGCTGCAGCATAGCTAAAGGAGGCTGCGACTTGCCTTGAATAATATGCTCGGCAAAGCTCACTAGACACTTGGTACAAGGGAAAAGTGGGAAGAGAGTGGAGTCGCTGCAGGATAAGCAGCAGAGGGCAAAGAGGGCACACAAGAGATCCAGGACAGGGAGTTGAAGGCCCAGGACACACAGATCCATCTCTATCACCTCCGGATGATGGGACACAGCAGGCACAAGTCCTGGCTCAAAACCTTCAGTGCCATGATGTATTCCAACACAATATCCTGTTGGTGGGCTCACAGACATGTCTAAAGTCAAAACAGGAATGTACCACAGCCGCGGCATCAGGTGCAGCCCCTGTCAGAACATGGACCCACAGCGTCCGGCCTCTCGATACAGGGAGCCTACCCTTGTGGATGTTATGGTGGCCATTGTAATCTGCAATACCAGCTACTCACATGCTGGATAGAAACATTTCCCTAAAGATTATATCTAGTTATATAATACTTTGATACAAGTAAAATATATCTTTGTACCGTGTTAGCCAGTAGAGATAAAAAAAAATTGTTTAAACTCTCAGTTCTTTTAAACAATTTTTTTTATATAATACTTTGTAAGATAACCCAATTTCAGATATTTAATTTAACAAATTACTAAAAAATAAAGTGCAGAGAAGGCAGGCTAATGAAATAACATTGATTAAAAAATCTATAATCAAAGAACAGTGCAAGAGCCTAGCTCCAGTAGGTATTGTCTACAGTCGTGGATTTAGAGGCCATGTGGATTCTTAATTCAGCATCAAACGAACTTATATTCTTTTCTTTATGAATGAATCAGCAGACATCCATTTATGAATAAGCAATGGATTCATTTTATTTTTGAAGTATATATTTTAAATACTTTTTGATGTTAACTAAGATTTTGGATGCAGGATACGTTGCAAGTCAGAGGCTATGTAAGGCTATTTCTGTGGATGAGCCAGTGGGCGACCATTTGTGAATGAGCCAGTGGGTGATGCTTGGGGAGATTCAGTATTTCAGGCTCTATGTTTGTAGACAACTCCTCCTGGGAACTATGGAACCAAATGGACACAAAAAGCAAGAAAAAAAACCATCCATATCCAAAATGGCAACATCTGGATCCAGTACTTCAGAGACCTTTATAAAGACATCCCAAAAGAATGACTAAGCAAAGAACAGGACAGCATAACATCAAAACTAAAGGCAATGGAGGAAAATGAAAAAAAAATCCAAAATCTTCTAGATACACGAATTATAATACAGGAAGTTGCACAGAGAATCTCTTCCATAATGTGTAAAAAAGCCAGTGGGCTGGATGGAATGCCCCAGAGATGCTGAAGTAAAGACCACCGGAAATTCAAGCAGCAACTGTTCAATATTGTGCTGAGTGGCGGCTACTTCCCTCATACGTGGAACCAAGGCCTCATCATACCCATCCACAAGAGTGGGGACATGTATGTCCCTGACAACTATAGAGGCAAATGTATCAGCAGTAACTTGAGAAAACTGTTCAACAGCATCCTGAAAAAGCGGATCCTCCGTTTGCTCACCAACCACAATGTCCTCAGCAAGAGCCAAGCAAGGTTGGTGCCAAACCACCTCACAACGGACCACATCTACACCCTGCACACAGTCTCATTCAGAGCCATGTCCACAATACAAAGCACGGGAAGATATACACCTGTTTTGTGGACTTTAAAAAGGCCTTTGACTCACTGTGGCACCCGGGCTTCTTCTTGAAATTGCTGCAGAGTGTAATAGGAGGAAAGACCTAAAATATCATCAAAAGCTCCTACACTGAGAACCACTGCAGTGTGAGTGTGAACAGTAGAAGAACGGCTCATTTTATTTTACTAACATTTTTTGTGACTGAGTCAGTCGGTGACTATTTGTGAATGAGCCAATGGGTGATAGATTCAGCATTTCAGGCTCAATGTTTGTAAGTAACGTATATATAATTATATAATTTCCTACTTACAGTAAGGCAGATAGAGAACTTGTAAGAGGAAAAGGAACTCAAATTCCTAGTGACTGGGGCCCCATGAAGAGAAGGGGCCCATCCTGCCTGGGGCTTAATAAAGATAAGCTATTACCCCAGGTCTGGCTGGGCCCCCTCTCTTCAAGGGGCCCAGTACACCAGTCACAGTAGTAATGCCCTGATGGCGGCCCCGTTTGTAGGTAACGTACACATAATTATATAATTTCCTACTTGCAGTAAGGCAGATAGGGAATTTGTAAGAAAAAAAGGAACTCAAATTAACTTTTCAAATTCATTGAGAATTGCAGAAAATTTTAACCATCACATTACCCTATTGTGCAATGATAAATTTAAAACAAAACAGATGAAAGTTGTACCAATAAAAACTATTGGAAATATTTTTTTTTAATTTCTACTCTTTGCTTCATTCTTTCCTCTGTTTATAAAAGGATGCCTTTCCCCTGTTAATGTTTACGTATTAAGTATTGAAAATAAAAAAAATTTAGAAAACAAAGTGTGGGGTCGTGGACGTGGACATGCTCTGGTGCTGAGGACGCCTGGTGAGCTACGGAAATTCTGATTACAAATCCTGTCTACACTCCAAGTGAAGCGGCCAAACTTACCACCCGTGGGCACTGGCAAGGGACACTGTCGAGCAGAGCGGCCGGTGGTCGTGATCCATCAGCTACAGCAGTGGGGGAGAGAGAGGCAAAAGTCTGAAACTCTGTGTTTTGAAGGAGGAACAGCCATCTTCCGCTCCTCAGGTAGAAAAAAGCACGGCGGAGGGTGAGGAGAGTGGAGATCTGACAGGGATGTGCTGAAGATCTCCTTACCAGAAGTACAGGGAGTCCTACTGGCGGAGCTGTCAGTGGTCCAGAGGTCAGGAGCTATGAGCGGCGGAGGAGCATCCCGAGCACGTGTGGTGAGTAACAAGACTGGGTCCTAGTGCTTGCTGGTTTGTACTTGCTCACACCGGGGCAGACGGCAGTGAGAGAGCAGGAGCAGCATAAGACCAGCAGAGGCCATCAGGGGAGGCATAATGAGAAAGATGAGGCCCCCAAAAGCGTGGAAAGGGACCTCCAAAATGGTGGTGCGAGCAGCGTGGCGGTGGGGAAGGCAAGCAAAGCTGCAGGACAGCAAAAGGAGACTGCAGCTTGCCTTGACATATATGCTCGTCACAGCTCACAAGTGGCAAAAGGGAAAAGTATGGAGAGTGGAGTTGCCGCAGGATGAGCAACAGAGGGTAAAGCCGGGCACAAAAGAGCTCCAGGACACACAGTTGGGGACAGGGACAGTGAAAGGGGGCACTGAGAACTCATCCTGGCCATCCCTAACATGTTCGGATGATGGAACACAGCAGGCACAAGTCCTGGCTCAAGACCTTCAGTGCCATAATGTATCCCAGCATAATACCCTGTTGGTAGGCTCACAGACATATGTCCAAAGTCAAAACGGGGATGTACAACAGCCGCGGCATCAGGTAGAGCCCCTGACACAGACACTCTGTTAGGACATGGACCCTCGCCTTGTGCCACGGAGAGCCTATCCTTGTGTATGTTATGGCAGCCATTGGAATCTGCTATACCAGCTACTCACATGCTTCCATGCTGGATAGAAATGGTTCCCCTTAAGATTATATCTAGTTATCTAATACTCAATTTGAGATATTTAATTTAACAAAAGGGCTAAGAAAAAAAGATACACAAATGGTAATGTAGTACAAAGAAGGGAAGCTAATGCAATAACATTAAAAAAAAAATCTATAAATCAAAGAACAGTGCAAGAGCCTAACTCCAGTAGGTATTGTCTACAATCGTGGATTGAGATGTCATGTGCATTTTTAATTCAGCAAGGAACAGCATCAGCTTAACTTGTATTCTTTTCTTTATAAAAGAATCAGCAGACATCCATTGTTGAATAAGCAATTCAGTCATTCTTTTTTCAGTATATATTTTAAATACTTGATTTTTACTAAAATTTTGGTTGCAGGATACATTGCAAATCAGTATGTAAGGCTATTTGTGTGAATGAGCAAGAGGCCAACCATTTGTGAATGAGCCAGTGGGTGATGCTTGGGGAGATTCAGCATTTCAGGTTCAATGTTTGTAGGTAACATATGTTATTACATAATTTCCTACTTAAAGTAAGGCAGATACAATATATGTAAGAGAAAAAGGGACTCAAAGTAACTTTTCAAATTCATTCTTTAGAGTGCTGTCAATTGAGAATTGCAGAAAATTTTAACCATCACATTACCCATTACACATTGCCGCACATGGGCTCCCTATTTTGTCCCTTGCAATGACAAGTATTTTTTACGTCCTTTAAAATAAAGCTTGCACAAGATTTTATATTATTCCGGAAGCTGGATTATTTTTCTTCTTCTATTGGATCCCAACACAATACCTTTTTGGTGGGCTCACAAATGTATGTCCAAAGTCAAAACGGGGATTTACTATAACTGAGGCGTCAGGTGGGTCCCTGACACAGACACCTGTCAGGACATAGACCCACAGCGTCCCACCTCATGGCACAGAGAGCATACCCTCATGGATGTTATTGGCATCTGTAATGTCTCTCTTAATACCCTCACACATCAAATGGGCTGCATCACATAGGAAGTATTTAATGTGGGACATGATATGAGAAAGCAGGCTGAAAGAACCACTGCCTTGGAGGAAAGAGTGAGTGAAATTGACGGCATGCTTTGGTCCATGAGGAAAGATGTGCAATTGCAGGGTAGAGTTATGGATGTTATTTGTGCAAAACAGGATGATCTGGAGAATCGTCTACGTAGGAATAATGTATGTATAGTGGGGGTCCTGGAGAGGATAGAGGGCTCCAAGCCGGCGGAATTTTTCACCAACTGCATTACAAAGACTATTGAGAAAGATTTGTTAACACCACTGTTTGCTGTTGAACATGCCTATATGGTTCCCACCAGACCTCTTTCCCCATGAAGCCCACCACGTACGATGCTCATGAAAATACTCCATGATAGTGACAGTGATATATTATTAAGAATGGCAAGGAATATCCTGAACTTATCCGTGGATGGTCAGAAATTATCCCTCTTCCCCGATTACTAGGCGGAAATTCTGAAAATAAGGTCTCAATTCCTGGATATCAAACGCAGACTGTACCAGTTGGATGTAGCCTACTCCATGCTCTACCCTGCGAGACTCCGAATGGTGGAAATGAACTCCACACACACTTCTTTAATTCACCAAAAGATGACCTGAGCTGGTTAGACAAGAATGAAAGAAGTATCCAAGATATGGGAGTCCGTCAAGATTCCCCTACTGGATAAAGCAGACCAGTGGCTACTTTTTGCTTTTGTTTACGGGAAGGATCTCTCTTCTGGGAATCTGCCATACTGAAAGGATATTCTTCGGTTTGGTGCATTGCAGATTGCCACCTACAGTTGGGGTGACTGTACATTCAACTTTCAGTAGCCTTAGATAATTCCCCATAGAATGCAACTTTGTAAATATTGTGTCTCCCGAGACTAACCCTGGTTTATGGGCTATGTGACTCTCCTCCCTGTCACTCACCCTAACCGTCTCCCCTTTAATCTCTATTTTCTTATTTCTCCTTTAGGTGAGACGTGGATTGCTACCGGGTGCACTGCTCAGGGGGAGAGGGGATTTTGTCATAATACTACGAAGAAATTATTTGTTTTAGGTACTACAGAGAGATAGGAGCTTGAATTTTGGAAGATAAGGTGATTGGTCGGCACACGCTCCCCACGGGGTAGTGATATAAGAATATTGATGATGGTTGAAGGTCTGGACTCCTACTGGTGAGGAGTGCGTCTGGCAGACCCCACTGTCAACTGGATTGTGGCTATGTTAGCACAGTTAATGGGTAGTTGGGGAGGGTAGGGGGGGAAAGAAATGTTTTTCAAACGAACAAACTAGGTTCAAGTTACTCTCCAGGGTATGTTTGATTAGAACAACATGACTGGACTTATTTTAAAATCCGATTTAGCTTAATCTTCCCAATGCAACAAAATGGAGGATAATGTGACGATGCGGTCATGGAACGTTAGGGGAAGTAATGATGGGGTGAAACGTAAAGCAGTTCTAGATTATGTGAAATCTTTCAGGCCAGCGATTGTATGTCTGCATGAGACTCACCTTACTAAAGATCGGACCCATTTGTTGAAAGCAGCGTGGATCCGCCAGAGTTTTCATGCTACTTACTCGAATTACGCCGGGGGGTGGGGGGCAGTCTGTTAATACAGTGAAATGTACCCTTTGTTTGCTAGTCAGTTCAAATAGACATAGTAGGAAGATATATCTTCCTATTAACACAATTGGCTGGAATCGCCTACATCATAGTATCAGTGTACATTCCACCTTCATATTCAGGGAAAGTTTTGCAAGAAGTCCTCTAGTTCGCAGGGCAAGCCCCCTCAATACCTTTTTTGATTCTTGGGGATTTTAATAATACGGTCGATAAGGATATAGATTGCAAAAGAAAGGTGGAGGAGAGGGAGGAGGATTGACTCCGTTTGGGAAACACCTTTCTGAAGTCGACCTGTTAGATCTATGTAAAATGTGCAATACAGGCTGAGAGTCTACTCCTGTTTTTCTACTTCTTTCAGTTCTCTCGCAAGGATTGATTTAGCTCTTGGAAATGCACAGATGCCTAGCGGAATATGATCTTGCCGCACAATATTTCAGATCATGCTCCACTTCGACTCTGTTCAGTTGGGGGCGAGGGGGGGCCTATTCCCTGGAGATTTAATCCATTTTAGCGTTCTATATTTTTTTAAGGATAGTAAGAACCCTAAATTGGAGGAATTTTTTAGTACCAATAAAGGGTTATCCATGGCGGTTATCTGGGATACAATGAAGGCATTACTCAAGGGCCTCCTAATTAAGGAGGTAAATGGTACTAAACTCATCTAGGGCATTTGAGCGCACATTGAGAGGAGAGATGCAGGCCGAATCACTTTATATTCTTAACCCCTTGGGTACTACAGGAATTGAGTTCTGTGATAGATAGACCATTATTTTTAATCTTCTCAGATTCCTTAATAACAGGGTCGGTACCGCAGGACTGGCGCATAGCAAATGTGGTGCCAATATTCAAAAAGGGGACAAAAACTGAGCCGGGAAATTATAGGCCGGTAAGTTTAACCTCTACGGTTGGTAAAATCCTTGAGGGTTTCTTGAGAGATGCTATACTGGAGTATCTCAAGAAAAATAACCTTATGACAGAGTATCAACATGGGTTTATGAGGGATCGATCCTGTCAAACTAATTTGATCAGCTTCTATGAAGAGGTAAGTTCAAGCCTGGACCAGGGAAATGCAGTGGATGTTGTGTATATGGACTTTTCAAAAGCTTTTGATACGGTGCCACACAAAAGATTGGTACATAAAATGAGAATAATGGGGATAGGGGAAAATATGTGTAACTGGGTTAAAAACTGGCTCAGTGATAGGAAACAAAGGGTGGTTATTAATGGTACGTACTCAGACTGGGTCTCAGTTCATAGTGGGGTACCACAGGGGTCAGTATTGGGCCCGCTTCTTTTCAACATATTTATAAATGACCTTGTTGGGGGCATGCGGAGTAGAATTTCAATATTTGCAGATGATACTAAACTCTGCAGGGTAATCAATACAGAGGAGGATAATTTTATATTACAGGGAGATTTATGTAAATTGGAGGATTGGGCTGAGAAGTGGCAATTGAAATTTAATGTAGATAAATGTAAGGTCATGCACTTGGGTAGAGGAAATAACATTTATGATTATGTACTTAATTGTAGAACACTGGGTAAAACAGACACAGAAAAAGTCTTGGGTGTATGGGTGGATGGTAAACTTCACTTTAGTGGACAGTGTCAGGCAGCTGCTGCCAGGGCTAATATAATAATGGGATGTATTAAAAGAGGTATAAGTGTTCATGAAAAAAATATAGTTCTACCTCTGTACAAGTCACTAGTGCGACCGCACTTAGAATACTGTGTACAATTCTGGTCACCGATATATAAGAAGGACATAGCTGAACTGGAGAGGGTGCAGAGAAGAGCCACCAAGATTATTAGAGGAATGGGTGGGCTGCAATACCAAGACAGGTTATTAAACTTGGGGTTATTTAGTTTGGAAAAACGAAGGCTTAGGGGGGATCTAATCACAATGTATAAATATATGAGGGGACAGTACAGAGACCTTTCCAAAGATCTTTTTACACCTAGGCCTGCGACTGGAACACGGGGGCATCCGCTACGTCTTGAGGAAAGAAAGTTTAATCATAATCACAGACGAGGATTCTTTACTGTACGAGCAGTGAGACTATGGAACTCTCTGCCGCATGATGTTGTAATGAGTGATTCACTACTAACATTTAAGCAGAGCCTGGATGCCTTTCTTGAAAAATTTAATATTACCAGTTATGTATATTAGATTTTATGACAGGGTGTTGATCCAGGGAACTAGTCTGATTGCCGGATGTGGAGTCAGGAAGGAAATTTTTCCCCATTGGAACTTGTTTGCCACATTGGGTTTTTTTTGCCTTCCTCTGGATCAACATGTTAGGCTACGGGTTGAACTAGATGGACTTAGAGTCTCCCTTCAACCTTAAAAACTATGATACTATGATACTATGACTAAAGAAAATCTAGAGGCAGCTTGCTCAACACACACATGTTGACAAAAGCCAGTGATAGGCTGTTCTTTAAAAAGCAAAATTAGTTTGAGGAAGGGGAGAAGGTGGGTCACCTTCTGCAGTTGTATCAAGGGGTCAATAGGGTATTTTCTTTGACTCAAAGATGAAGAAAGATGGTACTTTTATGTAGTCAAATAGAGAAGTCCTGGCAGTGTTTAAGGATTTTTTTGGGGGGGTTGTAACTATCTAAAATATCCCTGTCTGTAGAAGATATAGAATATTTTTTTAATGCAGGTGAATATGCAGACTATATCTTAGGAGAATTCCCAGGCACTAGATGCTCCATTTACCATAGAGCTGGAGCATGCTTAATCCACAATACCAAATAACTAAATCTTTATATTTATATAGCGCTAACATATTCCGCAGCGCTTTACATACATCAGGAACACTGTGCCCATTGGGGCTCACAATCTAAATTCCCTATCTGTATGTCTTTGGAGTGTGGGAGGAAACCGGAGTACCCAGAGGAAACCCACACAAACACGGGGAGAACATACAAACTCCTTGCAGATTGTGTCCTTGGTGGGATTCAAACCCAGGACCCCAGCGCTGCAAGGCTGTAGTGCTAACCACTGAGCCACCGTGCCGCCCTGCTAATAAATCCCTGGGCACAGATGGTCTGCCGACAGGTTGTTAAATCCTATGGAAGCATTTTATTACCCCAGTTGTTGGACGTAGTTAATGTAGCACTTGCAGACAGGAGGCTTTCGCCTTCCATGAATGAGCCAATTATAATATTGATTCCTAAACAGGATAAAGACCCTAGTCTCCCGGAATCCTATCACCCTCTCTATTGCCAATTGATGTTAAAATTCTTGCAAAGGCTCTGGCTAACCGATTATCTAATTACTTCCCTTAAAGGGAATCTGTCATCAGAAATTTCGCCCAAAAGCTAAAAGATTCCCCCTCTGCAGCTCCTGGGCTGCATTCTAGGAAGGTCCCTGTTATTATTGTGCCCCATGTGAGACCAAAATAAAGCCTTTATAAAGTTCTACCTTTTTGTATGCAGCTTCTGTAAATCTGTCACGGGGGCGGGCTCTCTGCCGTCCGTTATTCTGCCTCCTGGTCCTGTATGCCGCCCCCATCGCTCCTTTCCATATCTGATGCACCGCCCACTGCTCCAGCCATCCCCGCGCATGCCCAGTGCCAGTCTCACAGGACTGAGCAGTGTGACCGCTGGTGACATGTGCGCAGGCAAGTGATTATGGGCGGGACTGTGACTGTTATCAGCAAGTACCCGCCCATAATCTCGTGAGCGCGCAAACCTCTCCAGCATTCACACTGAGCTCAGTGTAGATGCTAGACTGTATGGGCTGCTTCCAGGGATGACGTCCCTTTGTCATGTGATAGTATTTTGAACACGCCCCTATCACGTGACAAAGGGACGTCATCCCTGGAAGCAGCCCATACAGTCTAGCATCTACACTGAGCTCAGTGTGAATGCTGGAGAGGTTTGCGCGCTCACGAGATTATGGGCGGGTACTTGCTGATAACAGTCACAGTCCCGCCCATAATCACTTGCTTGCGCACATGTCACCAGCGGTCACACTGCTCAGTCCTGTGAGACTGGCACTGGGCATGCGCGGGGATGGCTGGAGCAGTGGGCGGTGCATCAGATATGGAAAGGAGCGATGGGGGCAGCATACAGGACCAGGAGGCAGAATAACGGACGGCAGAGAGCCCGCCCCCGTGACAGATTTACAGAAGCTGCATACAAAAAGGTAGAACTTTATAAAGGCTTTATTTTGGTCTCACATGGGGCACAATAATAACAGGGACCTTCCTAGAATGCAGCCCAGGAGCTGCAGAGGGGGAATCTTTTAGCTTTTGGGCGAAATTTCTGATGACAGGTTCCCTTTAAGGTACCATCACACATAACGAGATCGCAGCTGAGTCACTGTTTCCGTGATGCAGTAGCGATCCCGTTAGCGATCTTATGTGTGACATCTACCAGCGATCAGGCCCCTGCTGTGAGATCTCTAGTCGTTGAAGAATGGTCCAGACCATTTTCTTCAAAGGCGATGTCCTGCTGGGCACGACACATCGCTGTGTTTGACACTGTGTGACAGGGTCACAGTGACTGATGAGATAGTTATACAGGTCGCTACTGCGACCTGTATTGTTCCTGCATTGCTGGTAAGATCTGACTGTGTGACATCTCACCTGCGACCTCCCAGTAACTTACCTGCAATCCCTATCAGGTCGCATTGTTTTCGGGATCGCTGGTAAGTCGTTGTTGTGTGACTGGGCCTTTATACACCCAGATCAAATGGATTTCATGCCAGATAAGTCCACTGCCATAAACAATTGACGGCTTTATCTAAATCTGAAATTACCCTAGGAAGGAGACCATTTTAAAGCGGTGGTCTCACTAGACGCCGCTTAAGAGTTTGATAGCGTCGAGTGGAAATACTTGCAGACGGTACTCACTAGTATGGGCTTTGGTGAGAAAATCTCTTGGGTGAAATTACTGTATGCGTCGCCGAGTGCTAGAATGAAAGTTAATGGTCTGTTATCTGAGGGGTTTTCCCTGGCTAGGGGGACAAGGCAGGGATGCTCCCTGTCTCTGTTGCTATTTGCAATTGCTATTGAACTGTTGTGGCTGTGGAACTGAGAGCTTCAAGAGAAGTGAAGGCTTTTGTTATTTCAATTTTATAGGTCACATTTTATGCAGATGATATGCTGTTATTCTTAAATGACTGGCAAAATTCGCTAAACGAGCCGAGAGCTATCATTAATCATTTTGGCGAACTGTCGGGGTTGACAATCAACTGGTACAAGTCCTCTCTGAGGACCTTAGGGCCCACTCCCCCTAATCTCGAGGGTCTTGTCGAGCAGTTGAAGCTAGCTCCCACCTTTAAATACCTGAGTATTTGGATTAGTGAGATGGCAGATTTAGAGAAACTAAATATTACACCACTCCTAAACAGGTGTCAGCAAAAAAAAGGAAGCCTGGTATAAACGTCTGCTTTCAGTAATAGGGAGAGCTAACCTGCCGAAAATTATTTTTATGCTGCAAGCCCTCTATTACACAACGCATCAATATGGCTCCCTAAGGGTATATTTTACAGGATTAACAGTATTTTCATAGAGCTAATCTGGAAAAAGGGAATAGCACGGATAAAATTACAGACATTATATAAACCTAAAGTTAGTGGGACTTGGGGATTCCACATTACTGGTAGCAGAAAGGCTCTCGAAAAACACTATGGCTCACCCTCAAAAAAAGAAATCCAGCAAAATCTGGGCTCCCAAATCCAAATGCCCCATCTCTTCTGAGCACCACAATGTGCCTAAAGCACAATTAGCATCCACATGTTTGGCATTGTTGTAGTGAGGAGAGCCTGGTTAAATGTATGGGGTGCAGATTTCCAGAAGCATGAGTTGGGCACTAAAATGATCTGGGCACAGCAAAGACTTATTTGCAATTTTTAATTCTGCAACATTCACAGTGTTTGACACCATGGATGTTTTCCAGAGGCTAAGGCGTCACTACACCCATAGATGAATTCCCAGAGGGGTGTAATTTACAAAATGTGATCACTTAAGGAGATTGCATCTGTTTTGGCACTTAGGGGCTCTGCAAATGGAATCTGCAAACTATTCAAGGAAATCTTGGTATGTTTTAAGAAATCAGGGACTGCTTCTAGCAGAGTAAGGGGACCTTGTTACCGGAGCTTCCCTCTAAAGCGGACTTTACAAGCAGCGATATCTGTAGCAATATTGTTAGCAAGCATACCCGCCCCCATCAGTTGTGCGTCACGGGCAAATCGCTGCCCGTGGCGCACAACATCGCTTACACCCGTCACACATACTTACCTGCCTAGCGACCTCACTGTGGCCGGCGAACCGCCTCCTTTCTAAGGGGGCGGTTCGTGCGGCATCACTAAGTGGCCGCCTAATAGAAGCGGAAGGGCAGAGATGAGCGGCCGAACATCCCGCCCACCTCCTTCCTTCCTCATTGCGGGCGGCCGCAGGTACGCTGAGGTTCCTCGTTCCTGCGGTGTCACACATAGCGATGTGTGCTGTCGCAGGAACGACGAACAATCTGCGTCCTGCAACAGCAACAATAATCGGGATTAGAGCAACCGGACAACGATCAACGATATGGTGAGTAATTTTGATCGTTAACGGGTCGTTCGTGCATTTCACACGGAACGACGTCGCTAACGAGGCCAGATGTGCGTCACGAGTTCCGTGACCCCAACAACATCTCGTTAGCAATGTCGTTGCGTGTAAAGCCCGCTTTACTGTCACACAACCGGGGCCATCAGAGTTCAGGCCATGCCCCCTCTATTCAAGGAAATCCGTGATCTAAAAATCAAACTTCTTCCCTCACGAGCTATGAGGTGCAGCCAAATAGTACTGTACACAGTCACATGTGGGTTATTGCCACGTTCAGGAAAAATTGTGTAACACATTACGAGGCCTTTTTTTTTTTCTTTTTTTTTACCCATTTCCCTTGTAAAAATCAGAAATCTGGGGTTAAAACAACATTTTAGTGGTAAAAATGTAATTATTTTTTGTTTACAGCCCAATAGTATAAAATTTTGTGACATACCTGTAGTGTCAATATGCTCACTGCACCCCTGGATGAATTAAGGGGTGCAGTTTATAACACGGGGTCACTTATGGGGAGCTTCTGCTGTTCTGGCACCAATGTGACATGGCACCTGCAAATCATTCCAACTAAATCTGCACTCCAATATGACGCTCTTTTCCTTCACTTTGCATTGTGCATCAAACGTAGTTTTTGACCACATATGGGGTACTAGCGTACTTAGGAGAAATTTTGCAACAAATTGTAGGGTTCACTATCTCCTGTTACCCTAGTGAATTTGGGGTTAAAGCAGCATTATTGAGGTTGAAAATGTATTTTTTTTTTCATTCAAAAAGTGAAATGGTGCTTTTTTCCCTTCCATGCCCTCCCATGTGCCCAAACAGTTTATTTCCACCACATATGAAGCATCTGCATACTCGGGATAAATTGCACAATAAATTGTATGGTAAATTTTCACCTGTTACTGTTGAGAAAAAAAAAAAGCTATCTGGTTGAAGTAACAATTTTGTGGTATTTTTTTTTTTATTTTCACGGCTCAACGTTATAAACTTCTGTGAAGCACCCAGGGTTCAAGGTGCTCACCAACCATCTAGATAAATTCCTTCAGTTGTCTAGTTTCCAAAATGGGGTCACTTGTGGGGGGAGATCCACTGTTTAGGCACCTCAGGGGCTCTCCAAGCACAACAAGGCATCAATGATTCCAGCAAATTTTTCTTTCAAAAATTCAAATGGCACTCCTCCGTTCCTAGCTTTGCCGTGCACCCAAATAGTAGATTTCCACCGCATGAGAGCTATAACATGTGAGAAATTACACAATAAATTTCATGGTACATTTTCTCTTATTGACCTTGAGATAATGCAAAATTTTATTGCTAAAGTAACATTTCTGTGGCAAAAAGTAAAATTTTAACTTTTTCCTTCCACATTCCTTTGGTTCCTCTGAAGCACCTAAAGGGTTAAGGCTATGTGCGCATGTTGCGTAATTTCATGCATTTACGCTTAGAACTGCAGCGCATATGCATGCGTCCTACGTCTCCAGCACAATCTATGTAGATTGTGCCTAATCCGTGTGCATGATGCTTTTTTTGAACGCAGCGATTTGGATGTTAAAATTTTGACCCAAATTTGTGCGTTCAAAAATGTAACATGTGAATTCTTTTGTGCGCTTTGAATGCTGCTCCCACTCTGTCTATGGGAGAGGCAGCATCCAGAACGCATGAAATCAGCATCTATTCTGCTAAAACACTGCATCCATTATATAGTGTTTCTACAGTGATTTGAAGCGCACATGTGCTGTCAAATCGCTGCAGAATATTCAGCAGTTACGTGCGCATGAGCTCTAATAAACTTCTTGAATATGGTTTTGAGCAGAATGAGGGGTGCAGTTTTTAGAATGGTGGCACTTTTGGGTATTTTCTGTCATTTAGGCCTCTCAAATCACTTTAAATATGATGTGTTTCCTAAAAAATGATTTTGTTGGAAAAATGAGAAATTGCTGACAAACTTTGAACCCTTCCAACTTCCAAAGGAAAAAAAAAATTGAGCTGATGTAAAGTAGACATGTAGGAAATGTTATTAACTATTTTGTGTGACATAACTCTCTAATTTAAGATCATAAAAATTCAAAGTTTGAAAATTGTGAAATTTTCACCAAATTTCCAATTTTTTCACAAATAAACGCAAAAAATATTGTCCTAAATTTACAACTATCATGGAGTACAATATGTCACAAAAAAATCTCAGATTCACCGGGATCCGTTAAAGCGTTCCAGAGTTATAACCTGTCAAAGTGACACTGGTCAGAATTGCAAAAAATGGGCGGAGCATTAAGATGAAAATCGGCTCAGAGTGAAGGGGTTAAATCAGCACTTTTTTTTACTAAAACTCTAATGATAAAAATATAAATGAATTAAAATGAACCATTAAAACCACTTATCTATGAGAAACAAGTGCATAAATAAAAATACAAGTTATAGGTATAAAAATGCATTTGTTTTGTATTGCATACTTTAATAGAAGATAAATATTAAATATAAAAATGTTAGTTCTCTTCATTCTAAGATCAAAATAGGCCAAGTCCAAGGGGTTAATAATTCTACGATAATAATCCTGGGTGAATCAGGTCTTTAGCTTCTATACTTTTTTTGGATAATCACTGAAGCTTGGAAATTTAGGAAGCAGTTTTATAAAGCCGGAATTTTTGCTGGGATTCTGGAACGGTATCAGTGACACATTTTATGAATGCTGCAGAATTGTTCAATGGGAGCTCATGTGACAGAAACTTGGCATTTCCTCCAATAATTATGTGCAGATAAATAGAGCGTGTAAATGCCAAGTTGCCAGGGCTACAATGTGCAGACGCACAAAGTTCTTGCATTCAGAGATCATTTTGCAATGGACTCCTGGACGCCCATGTAACTTACATTTTCTAAGGCCATAGAAATCAACCTCATGTGACTTTCTGAATAAAGGGAACAGTCAGAGAACGTCTACGTGCTATCCTAATATAAGACTTACAGCACCTTAATTAGCTTTCCTTGTGACCACCGGTCCCTATATCATTAGTAACTGGCATCCTGACACACGTTGTTCACCTTCCCTTCTTCCAGGGCTGCTTTTGCTGCTCCTCTGTACTGGCATTGTACTGCCATAGAAAACAACATGCCTGGCATGGAGATGTCTCCTGACCCGCTTCCAGGCCATCTGTGGTCCTGACTTTTGTAACCTGTCTCCATTGCCAACCACCACCTCTTCATGTCTGCTGCTCATGTGTCCTGACAACCACCAGTTTTTCGGACGATACTGAGGATCAACTTGGAAAATTCCAACCATGAGGTGGGGGAAGAATGAAGACAATGGATTTGTTAGAGTGGGGCTACTCCATGTTTTTCTACTTGGTGATGCTGGGTTCTTACAAGCAAACAAAAACTACCACGTTAGCTGTGAAGTAGTGAAAAAGAAAAAAAAACAAAAACTACAATGTAGTCACCATATTACCCCTAGCAGCATCAACTAAATACTTCCCAGCAGTGCACAAAATGTGCGATAGCAGCAACATATACCAAAATGCATAACATCACACTGGACAAGAAATGCTGTACTACTACACATAACATATCCTCCATCAGTTCCAAATACCATAGTGCAGCATAAAATATCCCCCAATAGTGCCAAATACCATAGTGCAACATAAAATATCCTATGGTGCTGCCAAATACCATAGTGCTATATAAAATATCCTCCAGTGGTGCCAAATACCATAGTACTACATACCAATATCCCCCCAGTGGTGCCAAATACCATAGTGCAACAGAAAATATCCACCAGTGGTGCCAAATACCATAGTGCAACAGAAAATATCCCCCAGTGGTGCCAAATACCATAGTACAGCATAAAAGATCACCCAGTTGCACCAAATTCCATAGTGCAGGATTAAATATTCCCCAGTGGCGCCAAAATATCCTCTGGTGGTGCCCAATACCATAGTGCAAGATAAACTATTCCTTAGTGGCGTCAAATACCACAGGTGCAGCATAAAATATCTCCCTGTGGTGCCAAATGCCACAGTTCAGGTAAGATAAACCTGGCTCACTCAATAAGTGGGTGCACGGAGAAAAACGAATCGTCAAATAAAGCACAAATAAAAGCTCCAGCACACTCCAAGAATAAGAGAAAAAAAGTCGTATTTTTGAGGTATATTTTATTTAACTTGTGTATAGAAAAGTCCAACGTTTCAACCTTAGTTTAGGTCTTTGTCAAGGACATTCTAAAACACAGTCAATAATTGAGGTTTTTGCTAGGCAACGGTTGTTGCATCAAAATAAAGGCAGCTTATGAGGTGGTATACCTTGCAATACTGTATATCGGAAATAAGGACAAAATGGTCCAAGGAAGGGATAAATTGGCTCTTTTTATCTTATATCAAAATTTGAGATGAAAATCCAGCAAAGGGAAAGTAAGTGAGAGCGCTATATGCGCGTACTAAACCACTCCCCAGGCTCTTCAAGAGTTTAGATTAGATCAGAATGAGATGAAGGTGCTCTGGCTGCAGAGAATTTGTATAGGGTAATGCAAGAGTGCAACTACATGTTCAACCTTCAGTGGTGGTTCAGGGTGTGACATCTAAGAGAGGGGAGTGTCACACCCTGAACCACCACTGAAGGTTGAACATGTAGTTCTAAACTCTTGAAGAGCCTGGGGAGTGGTTTAGTACGCGCATATAGCGCTCTCACTTACTTTCCCTTTGCTGGATTTTCATCTCAAATTTTGATATAAGATAAAAAGAGCCAATTTATCCCTTCCTTGGACCATTTTGTCCTTATTTCCGATATACAGTATTGCAAGGTATACCACCTCATAAGCTGTCTTTATTTTGATGCAACAACCGTTGCCTAGCAAAAACCTCAATTATTGACTGTGTTTTAGAATGTCCTTGACAAAGACCTAAACTAAGGTTGAAACGTTGGACTTTTCTATACACAAGTTAAATAAAATATACCTCAAAAATACGACTTTTTTTCTCTTATTCTTGGAGTGTGCCGGAGCTTTTTGTGCTTTAAATGCCACAGTTCAGCATAAAATATCACCCGATGCTGCCAAATATCATAATGCAGCATAAAATATCTCCCGGTGGTGCCAAATACCATAGTGCAGTATAAACTATCTCCTGTCGGTGCAAAATACCGTAGTACAGCATAAAATATCACCTAGTGGTGACAAAAAAGGTGCAGCAAAAAAATACCTACTCATAAGGGCAATGTACTTTGTGGCACTTTTAAGTTACAGCTACTGTAACTGTTCCCCACATTGCCTCTTTGACTCCAAATACGATAAGTTTATTTACCTCTAACACACTTTCCTAATTGTGATCATACATTGGAGCCATCAGATACACCCTCACGCTGGAGGCTCAGTAGCGTTAAAGCACATAAGAGGTTCAGGACCTACACCTTGCAAGTAATGCATCCCTTAGGGGGGCTTTACACGTTGCCACATCGCTACCACTATATCGTCGGGGTCACGTCGTTAGTGACGCACATCCAGCGCCGGTAGTGACATCGCAACGTGGAAATCCTGGGTGCGACGATGAACGAGCACAGAAGCGTACAATATCGCTGATCTGTGTAACGTCGTTCATTTCCATAATGTTGGTTCGACCGCAGGTACGATGTTGTTTGTCATTCCTGCAGCTCCACACATCGCTGTGTGTAAACCCGCAGGAGCGACAAACATCTCCTTACCTGCGTCCCGACGGCAATGCGGAAGGGAGGGAGAAGGTGGGCGGGATGTTATATCTTCTATTGGCCGGCCGATTAGTGACGTTGCTGTGACGCCGAACGCACCTCCCCCTTGAAGGAGGGATTGTTCACAGAGACGTCGCCGAGCAGATATGTGCCCTGTGAAGCTGCCGTAGCGATAATGTTCGCTACAGCAGCAATCACCACATATCGCATGTACGACGTGGACGGGTGCTATCGCGCTGGACATCGCTAGCAATTGCTAGCGATGTTGCAACGTGTAAAGCCCGCCTTACACTTCACAGCCTTTCATTGACTTCACTGCTCCCCACTGAAGTAGATAAAGCCAGTACAAGCCTGCAGACATAGCCGAACATGTGCCTTAAAGGGAGTTGTCAGATACTAATAAACCTTGAATAGGTTAAAAAAAAAAACAACAAACAAAAAAATCCCCCAAAAAACATTCACTTGCTGGTCCCCTTGTTTCCTCTTCCAGGTGTAGGCATCACGTCATCACTGCAGCCAACCACCGGCTGCCCAATTGTAAAAGAAAGCCAGCAAGGAAAGCCTGCAGCAGAACGTATTAGCAACAGAGGTCGGGTAGGTATTTTTTTTTTACTGTAATTTAGTACTGTAATGGGTCCATTTATACAAAATCAACCCATTTTGCAAGCAGTTATGGCTTCCATAGACTGGTATTTGCTCCATTGAGGTCAATAATACAGTTCAGTCTACTAGAATTAGCAACTCTTCACAGGATGGAAAAGGTTAACGCATACTGGCTCAACACGACCAAGAGGTGAGTGCCATCTTGGCTTTGGAAGCACTAGCCTAATTTTTTCCCATAGGTAAGGCCTTATTCAGACATTCGTACTGTATCTGTTTTTTTCACAGATAGAACACATACCCATTACAGTCTATGCGGCTGATCAAATTTCCATAGAGATGTCATGTAGACAAGGTCAGATTATTCCAGTATTACAAGTCTATGACAAAGGCCGATACAAATTATGAGTCTGTGACAAACATGTACATCACACAGATGGCATCAGTGTACAATCCATGTGCTGTACATGGTTAACCCCTCTATGAGTGCAAAGAAACAAATATCCAGCTCACCGTAAGACGTCTGCACTCCTGGCGGTGTTGAAGCACGAGATCTCGCTACTGTTCAGCGTCTGAGGCACAGGTGAACAAAGGAATGATCCAGCTTCACGTTTCCATAAAAACACAGCTTTAATAAAAAACTGTTTTAAAATACAAAGAATATTATTCTTGTAATAAAGATAAGCCAAAAAAGTATACCTTCTCTGAGTCAGGAAAAATCCAAAGGTTCTTTAAACCACGCACCAGACGTATTTCGAGCACATGGCTCTTAGACCTAAGAGCCATGTGCTCAAAATGTGTCTGGTTTGCAGTTTAAAGAACCTTTGGATTTTTCCTGAATCCAAATTCTCTCATTATTTCAAATTGGCTGCATCCAGTAATCTGTGATACACCAATGGATTCAGAATCTCTGCCTACATTATGTTGCTGTCAGATGAGGTAGCAAAAATCTGCTGACATTCCCTTTAATAAGGCGCTGGACAACACTGCAGAGGAGTAAGCGGTCACCCCCAGCTTTCCTGGTGATTATTGTGGCGTTACAAATTTTTTGCCACAAGACTCAATAGGGGGACTTCATTCTTAGAAGTTATCCGCATTCCCACAGATTTCAGATAGTTTATTTTTTTGTTTGTTTAATGCAAACTGATGTTACCAGCCTTGTGTAGAGCCTTATGCTGTATTCTCAGGGCTGTAATGGGTGAATGGCTATTCACCTTCAAACAAGTGCTAACAGCTGCAATCCTCTAAAGTACCAAACGAAAAAACGCTCACCATTTGTGACATCTGTTTGGGAACAGAGACACTGTGACTTTCACAGAAAGACTAGAGACAAGTGTCACGCTGGGTGTGGGGAGAGACACCCAGCAAGTGAACTCCTGGGAATAAAGGAGGCTGAAACACAAAGAGGGGGGGGTTAACCAGGGGGCTCCTGACACTAGCCCTCAAACCACAGGTACCTATAAAGGGTTATGAGGTGTGGCCTGCCAACGTGCCCCTGTCTCCTAGCTGGACCCTAGGACAAATCCCACCACCCACCAATCCCTGGAGGGAAAAACCAAACACAAAAAATAAACAGCAAAAGGGGAAAAAGGAAAAACCAACAACTTATCTTGAGAGGGAATCTTCAGAATATACAGCAACAGTAGTCTGAAGCCACATGCACTTCTAAGCGAGCAACGTCTCCAAGTGAAAAGTATAACCCACACTAGAGGAGTGAGAGGCCCCACATTATAAAGGCCCTTAATTACCAGCTGGAGGAAAGGCTCCTCCAACCTGGCAATAAAACAGAAAAAAATAACCTAAATCAAGCCCTTAAAGGGACAGCGTCAGTTAACGTCTGGACGATCGCCGGGCCCTTCTGCACCTGGTCCCAGCAGCAGCACCAGAAGGTCCAGACGCATCCGTGACAGTACCCCCCCTCCTAGGAGTGACATCCGGACACTCAGGGCCTGGCTTGGCAGGATGCGCCCTATGAAGAGCACGAATAACCTGGCAGCGTTCACTTGAGATGGCGGAACCCAGTCCTCCGAACTGTAACCTCTCTAATGCACTAAATATTGCAAGGAATTGGGGAGAAGACAGGAATTCAAGATTCTGGAAATTTCAAACTCGATTCCCTTCAACCAAATTGGGCGCAGGAGGCAATCGAGACTGTACGGCCGGAGCAACATACTTCTTAAGAAGGGACCAGTGAAACACATTATGGATTTTCAGGGTGGGGGGCAGCTCAAGATGATAGAAATCTTGAAAAGGCCCAATGAACTTAGGCCCTAGTTTCCACGAAGGCACCTTCACCTTAATGTTACTTGTCGACAACCACACCAGATCATCCACAACCAGGTCCGGACCAGGTACACGATGTCAGCCATGCGTTTATACTTGTCACCCATACGTCTCAGATTGCACAGAACCCCTCGCCAAACCGATGAGAGAGAGGAGGCAAAACGCTCCTCTTCCGGGACCCCTGCAGACCCCCCACTACAAAAGGTACCAAATTGAGGATGGAAACCATTTGGACCAAAAAATGTTGACTGGCCAGTGAACTCATTATGCCAGTTGTTAATGGCAAACTCGGCCAAAGGCAAAAAGGATGCCCAATCCTCCTTGTTCTCAGCAACAAAACACCTCAAATAAGTCTCCAAGTTCTGGTTGGTGCGCTCAGTCTGACCGTTAGACTGAGGATGGAATGCGGAGGAATAAGACAAATGAACCTCCAAACGAGTGCAAAAAGCCTTCCAGAACCTGGAGACAAACGAAGTGCCATGATCGGAGACAACATCAGAAGGTAAACCATGAAATCTCACAATCTCATTCACAAAAACCTGCGTCAGAGTCTTGGCGGTGGGAAGAGCAGGTAAGGCAATAAAATGCGCCATCTTGCTAAACCTGTCAACCACCACCAATACCACAGTTTTACCAGCAGACACAGGAAGATCCGTGATAAAATTCATGGAATGTGCGTCCATGGCCTATCCGGTATGGTCAACAACAAAAAGAGAGCCTGACGGACGAGTGAGCGGAACTTTGACGCGAGCGCAAACAACACAAACAGTCACAAAGTCTGCTACCTCCTTGTGCAACCCCGGCCACCAAAAACGACAGGACACAGGGACCGAGGTTGCCTTACTACCCGGGTGTCCGGTAAGCACAGTGTCATGATGAGCTTAAATCAGTCGATAACGCAGGTCAGAAGGCACAAAAAGTCTACCTGTAGGACAGAAGGCAGGGGCGTTCCCCTGGGCCTCGAAAACAGCAGTCTCTAAGTCAGGACAAAGAGCCAAAACAACCACCCCCTGTTGCAGAATTGGAACGGGATTTTCCTGATCACCACCCCTGGGAAAACTACATGATAGAGCGTCCGCCTTGACGTTCTTAACCCCAGGACGTTAGGTGACAGTAAAATTAAACCTAGTAAAAAACAGGGACCATCTGGCCTGTCTGGGGTTAAGACACTTGGCGGATGCTAAATATGAATCAATGCAAGGATGTGTCATTGCTTACCAATAGTCAAAAAACAGCAAAGCAAAAGGTACTAAATAGTGATGAGCGAGTACTAAAAAGCTCGGGTGCTCGAAGCTCGGGCCGAGCCTCCCAAGATACTCGTGTACTCGGCCCGAGCAACGAGCCCAATGTTATCCTATGGGAGACCCGAGTATTTTTGTGAAATGACCCCCCGGCAGCATGGAGAAACCCTAAAAATGTCACAAAAGTCTCAGAAGAGTGCTCAAATGACATGGCAACAGCATGGGGAAGACCCCTTGAAGCATTTATCACTCAAAAGTCACAGCTGTGAACAATTTTGTCCGCGTTTCACGCCATTTTTACGGACTCACCAGAAAACCTTCCAAAATGACCCCAAAATGATTTTTCATGGCAGAAATGTTAAGGGCACATACCCAATAGTGAGATAGAGCTGGTGTATGTTACTTTTTGAGATTAATACATGAAAGATTTTACGTGAAAACATTGTGTGGCACTCCGATGTCCCTGAGAAGAGACGTACATGAAGGCCTCTTGAGTCAAATGTGCCCATTTTGAGGAAGTGAGTCTTTGTAGTATTTTCCTTTGCCAGGGCAGTCCAAAATTGTGAGGTTCACCAATGCCCCTGCATACAGACGTGCATGAGGGCCTGTAAACCTGAAGTGCCCATTGTAAGGAAGTGGGTCTATTGTAGTATAGCCCTTAGGCAGGGCAGCCAAAAATTGGGAGGCTCCACGTTGTCCCTGGATAGAGACGTGCATGAGGGCCTCAAAACATTAAGTGTCCATTGTCAGGAAGTGGGTGTATTATATAGTATAGCCCTTAGGCAGGGCAGCCAAAAATTGGGAGGCTCCACATTGTCCCTGGATAGAGACGTGCATGATGGCCTGTAAACCTGAAGTGCCCATTGTAAGGAAGTGGGTTTATTTCAGTATAGCCCTTTGCCAGGGCAGCCAAAAATTGGGAGGCTCCACATTGTCCCTGGATAGAGACGTGCATGATGGCCTGTAAACCTGAAGTGCCCATTGTAAGGAAGTGGGTCTATTTCAGTATAGCCCTTTGCCAGGGCAGCCAAAAATTGGGAGGCTCCACATTGTCCCTGGATAGAGACGTGCATGATGGCCTGTAAACCAGAAGTGCCCATTGTAAGGAAGTGGGTCTATTTCAGTATAGCCCTTTGCCAGGGCAGCCAAAAATTGGGAGGCTCCACATTGTCCCTGGATAGAGACGTGCATGATGGCCTGTAAACCTGAAGTGCCCATTGTAAGGAAGTGGGTCTATTTCAGTATAGCCCTTTGCCAGGGCAGCCAAAAATTGGGAGGCTCCACATTGTCCCTGGATAGAGACGTGCATGATGGCCTGTAAACCTGAAGTGCCCATTGTAAGGAAGTGGGTCTATTTCAGTATAGCCCTTTGCCAGGGCAGCCAAAAATTGGGAGGCTCCACATTGTCCCTGGATAGAGACGTGCATGATGGCCTGTAAACCAGAAGTGCCCATTGTAAGGAAGTGGGTCTATTTCAGTATAGCCCTTTGCCAGGGCAGCCAAAAATTGGGAGGCTCCACGTTGTCCCTTGGTAGAGACGTGCATGAGGGCCTCAAAACATTAAGTGTCCATTTTAAGGAAGTGGGTGTATTATAGTATAGCCCTTAGGCAGGGCAGCCAAAAATTGGGAGGCTCCACGTTGTCCCTGGGTAGAGACGTGCATGAGGGCCTCAAAACATTAAGTGTCCATTTTAAGGAAGTGGGTGTATTATAGTATAGCCCTTAGGCAGGGCAGCCAAAAATTGGGAGGCTCCATGTTGTCCCTGGGTAGAGACGTGCATGAGGGCCTCAAAACATTAAGTGTCCATTTTAAGGAAGTGGGTGTATTAGAGTATAGCCCTTAGGCAGGGCAGCCAAAAATTGGGAGGCTCCACGTTGTCCCTGGGTAGAGACGTGCATGAGGGCCTCAAAACATTAAGTGTCCATTTTAAGGAAGTGGGTGTATTATAGTATAGCCCTTAGGCAGGGCAGCCAAAAATTGGGAGGCTCCATGTTGTCCCTGGGTAGAGACGTGCATGAGGGCCTCAAAACATTGTTCCCATTGCAAAGGAGCGGGTCTCCTGTCGTTGTAATGTCCATTCTGCAAAGAATGGGCGAAAAAATTTACCACTGGGGGTATACCTGAAACAAAGGCCTAAGTATTGCAATTTGTAACGGTCATCATCATGGTGGTGCATGAGGAGAAGGAGGAGCAGTCCAGCGATTATCCAAAGTCCAGAAGTGTGTACCCATGGGTGAGTGGAGGTACATGGCAAACTTTAAATTCCGCTCTCATTTGCTGGTGGTGTGGTGAAGTCTGGCCCAATCCAACCCTTGTTCATCTTGATCAGAGTCAGCCTGTCAGCATTTTCAGTTGACAGGCGGGTGCGTTTATCTGTAATGATTCCACCTGCGGCACTAAAAACACGCTCTGACAAAACGCTAGCAGCAGGGCAGGCCAGGACTTCCAAGGCGTAGAGAGCCAATTCATGCCACGTGTCCAGCTTGGATACCCAATAATTGTAAGGCACAGAGGAATGTCGGAGTACAGTTGTTCGATCTGCAAGGTACTCCTTCAGCATCTGGGCAAACTTAGGATTTCTTGTGGCACTACCCCGCACCTCAGGGGCTGTGGTACGTGAGGGGCTGAGAAAACTGTCCCACATCTTAAAGACTGTTCCCCTACCTCTGGCGGATTGGACTTGTGCCTCTCTCGGCTGTACGCCTCGGTTGTCCACTGATTCCTGACCTATGCCGCTAGCGTTTTGTGAGGGGAATGCTTTGCCTACTTCCGTGAGTATGGCCTTCCGGAACTGCTGCATTTTGGTTGACCTCTCCTCCACGGGAATAAGAGACAAAAAGTTCTCCTTGTAGCGTGGGTCTAACAGTGTTACCAACCAGTAATGATTGTCGGCCAAGATGTTCTTAACGCGAGGGTCACGAGACAGGCAGCTTACCATAAAGTCAGCCATGTGCGCCAGACTCTTAACAGCCAGGACTTCAGTAGCCTGACCAACAAGATGACTGAACATGCTGTCCTCCTCCTCCTCCTCCTCCTCATCTACCCTGTCCTCTGGCCAGCCACGCTGAACCGAGGATATGACTGGTGTGCATGTCATATCCTCAATTTGGCCGGAGAGTTGCTCCATGTCTTCATCCTCCTCCTCGTCATAGTCCTCCACTGCACGTTGTGATGAGACGAGGCTGGGCTGTGTGTTATCACCCACACCCACTACTGTTTCTTGCTGCAACTCATCGCGCTCCGCCTGCAATGCATCATGTTTGTTTTTCAGCAGAGACCGTTTTAGAAGGCAGAGTAGCGGTATGGTGACGCTAATAATGGCGTCATCACCACTCACCATCTTGGTGGAGTCCTCAAAGTTTTGGAGGATGGTACATAGGTCTGACATCCATCTCCACTCCTCAGGTGTTATGTGTGGAGTTTGACCCATTTCCCGACGGCTTAGGTGATGCAGGTACTCAACAACTGCCCTCTTCTGCTCACATATCCTGACCAACATGTGCAGAGTTGAATTCCAACGCGTGGGGACATCACACACCAGTCTGTGAGCCGGAAGATGCAAACGGCGCTGAAAGCCGGCAAGGCCGGCTGAAGCAGTAGGTGACTTTCGAAAATGTGCAGACAGGCGGCGAACTTTTACCAGCAGATCAGACAGCTCTGGGTATGACTTTATAAACCGCTGAACCACGAGGTTGAGCACATGGGCCACGCATGGAACATGTGTCAGCTGGCCTCGCCTCAAAGCCGCCACCAGGTTCCGGCCATTGTCACACACGACCTTTCCTGGCTTTAGGTTCAGAGGTGTGAGCCAGTGATCTGCCTGCTGTTTCAGAGCTGTCCACAGCTCTTCTGCATTGTGGGGTTTGTCACCTATGCAGATTAGCTTCAGCACAGCCTGTTGCCGCTTCGCCGAGGCAGTGCTGCAGTGCTTCCAGCTTGTGACTGGTGTGGAGGGCACAGTGGATGAGGATGCGCAGGAGGAGGAGGAGGCTGTAGAGTGTGGGTGAAACACTGACTGAGGTAGGGCCTGCAAACCTTGGTGTGGGAAGGACGTGTACCGTCCCTCGCTCAGACTGGGTCCCAGCTTCCACAATATTAACCCAGTGTGCCGTCAACGAGATGTAGCGGCCTTGCCCACAAGCACTTGTCCACGTGTCTGTGGTTAGGTGGACCTTGGGTGAAACAGCGTTGTTCAGGGCACGTGTGATGTTTTGTGACACGTGGTTATGCAACGCGGGGACGGCACACCGGGAGAAATAGTGGCGGCTGGGGACCGAGTAACGTGGGACAGCCGCCGCCATCAGGTCACGGAATGCTTCTGTCTCCACCAGCCTAAAAGGCAACATTTCCAGCGCAAGCAGTCGCGAAATGTTAGCATTTAGAACTGTGGCATGTGGGGTGTTGGCAGTGTATTTGCGCCTGCGTTCAAAGGTTTGCTGAATGGATAACTGAACGCTGCGCTGGGACAAGGACGTGCTTGATGATGGTGTTCTTTCTGCGTAGGCAACTGCAGGTGCAGGAGTGGAGGAGGCTTGTTCGCAGGCAGCATGGACAGAGGATTGGCTCGCATGCACAACCAGCGAAGACGTAGCAGTGACATCAGCAAGCACTGCTCCTCGACTCTGTTGTACTTCCCACAAAGTCGGGTGCTTGGCTGACATGTGCCTGATCATGCTGGTGGTGGTCAGGCTGCTAGTTTTGGTACCCCTGCTGATGCTGGCACGGCAGGTGTTGCAAATGGCCTTTTTTGAATCATCTGGATCCAACTTAAAAAACTGCCAGACTCGGGAAGACCTAACATTTGTACAGGCACCTTGTGTCGTCGTGTTGTTCCGGGGAATGGTTGCCTGACTTCTGCCTGGGGCCACCACCCTGCTTCTTACTGCCTGTTGTGATGCTACGCCTCCCTCCCCCTGTGCACTGCTGTCCTCGCTCTGCATATCCTCCTGCCAGGTTGGGTCAGTTACTGGATCATCCACCACGTCATCTTCCTCTTCCGCACCCTGCTCCTCCTCCTGACTTGCTGACAATTGTGTCTCATTATCGTCCACCACTTGTTGAGACACGTTGCCAACTTCGTGAGAACGTGGCTGCTCAAATATTTGGCCATCTGTACAGACGATCTCCTCATGACCCACTTCAATATGAGCTGGCGAGAGGCCAGAATGTGTGAATGGAAACGTGAACAGCTCTTCCGAGTGTCCAAGTGTGGGATCATTAATGTCCGAGGAGGACGTGTACTCAGCCTGGTGGTAGGAAGGAGGATCAGGTTCAGAAATGTGCGGTGCAGTATCACGGCTACTGACACTTGACCGTGTGGAAGACAGAGTGTTTGTGGTGGTGCCAATCTGACTGGAAGCATTATCTGCTATCCAACTAACAACCTGTTGACACTGGTCTTGGTTCAAGAGCGGTGTACTGCTGCGGTCCCCAAGAATTTGGGACAGGACGTGCGAGCGACTAGATGTGGCCCTTTGTTGTGGCGAAATTAGAGCTTGCCCACGACCTCGGCCTCTGCCTGCACCACCATCACGTCCACTTCCTTGTTCCTTGCCAATGCCCTTGCGCATTTTGCAATGCTGTGCACTGCTGACGTGTATATTCACTACTTGTGCGTTATATAAAAGTTTCTGGAAATTGCACACAAGTGCACCTGTACGCTGCCACCAACAGGCACACACGTGCGGTTTTAAAAACCAAGCACGGACGCAATAAGAACCTAACAGGTTTTTTTGGGGAGCGACAATTACAGACAAGTCAGACACTATCTGGACTGTTTTACACTGTGTACACCAGCCCCAGATATGATGAAGGCTGGTATACGGTCACCACTACCCTGCCTGCCTGTATACTGGTACAATAGTCCTGACAAGGACTCTTTTGGTCACTAGCCTGTATTCAGACCTGGCTATACCCTGCCTGTATATAGCAACAATAGTCCTGAGAAGGACTCTGCTACTGTACTCCGACCTGGCTATACCCTGCCTGCCTGTATACAACTAGAATAGTCCTGAGAAGGACTTTTGGTCACACTGTTTGCAGCCCTGCAACTGAAAAAGCTATAAAGGGCCGCAAAGCTTTCCCTGAATCAGCGACACTCTCCCTGCACTCACTGTCTGGATAGCTGTGAGCAGAGCACAGCGCGCCGGCCGATATAAAGGCTCGGTCACGCTGTGCAGGCCGGCCAATCACTGCAATTCCACAACTAACAGGGCTGTGGCATTGCAGTGGTCTGCCAGCCAATCCCTGCATGAGGGCTGGCTCTCAAAAGAGCGCCAACATGCAGAAATGAAGACCACGAGTACAGCACGAGTATCGCGAGATTACTCGGTCCCCGCCGAGCAGCCCGAGTACAGCGATACTCGTGCGAGTACCGAGTAGTGACAAGCATGCTCGCTCATCACTAGTACTAAACAATTGTGGTCACAATTAAAATGTAACTTTTAATATCCAAATTAAAATTCCTATACACCACACAACATAAATGGTTGTAAAACCAACCAAAAAAAATGGAGCTAATGTTAGGCTCCTCTTATTACCCAGTTTAGGACACTATACATTCGGTAGGAGTCAACCCACCACAGTAACAATAGTTGAGACAAGAGAATGAAACTGTCTCATATGTAATGTATACAATTAGTAATCCACAGCAATATATACATTCGGTAGGAGTTGTCATGATGTATTTTACCTTCTCACTGTATTTGCTGTAATACTATGTCTTGGGATGTAAGTAACCATACCTTCCCCCCCATCTCCTGTGTCTCTGGGCCCATAATGCAATTATCTCTTGTCCACACAGCCAGGGGAACTTCTCATTGTTTCGTAAGCAGTGGATAACGCCAACTACACAAACCTGTAGACATCTCGGAGCCAACCTTCTAGAATCTTCTAGTGGGCCCAACCATTGCATAGACCCCTACCCTTGAGGGGCGGGCCCACGAGCTCAGACAATTCACTCCTGTTTCTAAATGCAGTTTGGAGCTGAGTTTTGAAGAGCGAGATCTGATTCTGCGGACAGATCTCGCCGTCCAGTGGATTGTGTGGGATTTCTGGGACTCTGAAGAGAACTATTTCGTCGTGATCTGGCACTTTGGATTATCGGGAGGTGCCCCCGAATCTGTTTTATTTGGACTTGTCGTGTGCTGTTCCTGTATTCCTGTTAGTAAACCTGTTGGATCATCCTCGGCCTGTTGTCTCTCTTTGCTCTGATGTACACCCCGTCACAAACTGGTGGCAGCAGCGGGATCAGAGCAGAAGAAATGGAGGACAACGGCCAATCAACGTCTGAAACCAGAACCTCAGGATACAGGAACTGGACTGTGGTGAGCCTACAAACAAAGGCCCGTGAATTAGGTGTCGGCTACAAAGGACTCTCTAAGGAGCAACTAATTGAGGCATTGGAAAACACTTGCCTGCAAGATGGCACCGAGGAACAATTTCCAGAGCAAGGGGAGCAAACACGGGAGCCGGAGGTAAATACTCAAAAAAGTCAATGGGTTGTGTGGTACGAGCAGGAGATGGCCTTGCTGGGAGAGGAGACCACCATAGAATATAAGATGGAGGTCATGCGTGGAGCTAAAGAGAAGGAGCGCAGGATGGAGGAGATGGCACTGCTGGATAAGCAGCTCGCTGTGGAAGCCGCGAGAGGTTCCAGACAGACTGTAACCCCAGCACCCATCATGAGGGAACTTCCCAGGGTGTCCCGCAAAGACTTCAAGCAGTTTAATGAGGCTGCTGGTGACATTGAGGGCTTCTTCCAGGACTTTGAGCATCAGTGTCGATAAATGGAAGTCCCAGAAAGGGAGCGCGTCCGGCATCTGGTTGGGCTCTTAGAGGGTGGAGCTGCTGCAGCCTTTAGAGCTATGGACCCTCGGTGGAACTGTGAGTATGCGGATATTAAACAGACTATTCTAGAACATTATGCTGTAACGCCAGACACTTACAGGACTCAGTTCCGTACTTTAGCATGTGATGAGGAAGTGTCCTTCAAGATGTATGCCCACAAACTCAAACATCTGTGGCATCGTTGGCTGGAGGCAGAGGAGGCCTTAACCTTGGAGACCGTCCTCCAGGTCCTCCTAAAAGAGCAGTTTTACTTCAAGTGCCCCGCTGAGATCCGGGAATGGGTGCGTGAAAGGAGACCAGCCACTGTGGAGGAAGCTGCAGCTCTAGCTGATGAGGCTCTCACCATCAAGCCTCAGTGGAAAAAACTACTACTCAGTGAGAAAAAAACCACCAGCCCCCCAACGCTGGCGGCCCCTTGTCCTTCTGGCCCCAATGTTCACCATCACCCTAGACCGTCAACTCATGGGGACCTTCGTGTGACTGTGCCTCGCATTACTCATGCTCCACATTTGGGAATACGACGTGGAGGAAGAATCCCAGAGCGCAGATGTTATGGGTGTGGGCAGCCTGGGCAAATGCAATTCCAATGTCCAGGTGTTCGGAGACAGAATAGCTACAGACCGCCTTTGCCTGTTCATTATCTACAGACACCTTCACCAGGAGAAGAGCTGGATTCTGTGCCTGATGACTTGCCAAGTGACTCAGATATCCTGGCTCCCCTACCCGGAGTCTATGGGGTGCGAGCTCCAGCCACCTGTTCTTCTGATCTTCAGGACAAACATCTACAGGAGGTCGTGCTGGATGGCCAAAAAGTTGTTGGCTTCCGTGACACTGGGGCTTTCCTCACCATAGCCAATCCCCGAGTAATTCAACCACAAGCAATTCAAAAGGGACCAGGAATTGCCTTTGAACTGGCAGGAGGTACCCAGAGATATATTCCAAGAGCGAGTGTGACCCTGGATTATGGCTTTGGGGCAAAACAATGTGTGGTCGGTGTGATGAGCGGCCTCCCTGCAGACGTTCTTCTAGGAAATGATGTGGGGAATCTTCATTGCCACTTTGTCGGTGCGGTAACCAGAAGTCAAGCCAAGAGAGCAGCCCATGTGGACGTGTACAACCCATCCATGGAAATGAGGCCACCAGAACTGCCATTGCAGCCGGTGAGTGATTCTTCTTGTGGGGATAATATGAATGTTACTTGGGATAAAGTTCAGTTTAGACAAGAAGTAGAGACTGACCCCACTCTTGCTAGTTTTAGAGCCCGAGCTGAAATAGGGCAAGCTAGGGAAGAACGGAGAAAGAATTATCAGAGAAAATGGACTTCTGTATCCGGTTGCCAATGCCGACTCCCTAAATAAGCCCTGGACTTATAGCAAACAGCTGATTGTTCCTCAGAAGTACAGAATTCCCCTATTACACCTGGCTCATGACATTCCTACGGCTGGCCATGAAGGCAAAACCCGCACCGAGAGACGATTGACTCAAACGTTTTATTGGCCAGGGATTTCCCAAGCAGTGGCGCATTTCTGCCGAACTTGTGACATATGTCAGCGTAGAGGGCGACCCGGAGATCACCCAAAGGCACCCCTGCAACCACTCCCTATAATAGAAGAACCCTTTCAAAGAGTAGCTGTTGATATCATTGGACCTCTGGCTAAACCAAGTAAATCTGGAAAGCAGTACATTCTCACTGTTGTGGACTATGCCACCCGATATCCAGAAGCCGTGGCCTTGTCAAGTATCTCTGCAGCCAAGGTGGCCGAGGCCTTGGTTATTATTTTTACCAGAGTAGGATTCCCCAGTGAGATCTTGTCGGACCAAGGCTCCCAGTTTATGTCAGAGTTGGTCCAGTGTCTGTGGCGCACCTGTGGAGTACGAGCGATCCGAACGACCCCGTATCATCCCCAAACAAATGGACTTTGTGAATGATTCAACGGCACTCTGAAGAATATGCTGAGGGCCTTCACGGACCGAGATTCAGACTGGGAGAAGTACCTACCACATCTCTTGTTTGCCTATCGGGAAGTTCCCCAGGAGTCCACTGGGTTCTCCCCCTTTGAACTACTCTATGGAAGAAAGGTCCGAGGACCCTTAACCCTGCTCAAGGAATACTGGGAGGGGCAAGTTGAAGATACAGGAACCCCTGTTGTCTCTTATGTCCTAAAGCTGCGAGAAACCCTGGCCCAACTTGCTAGTTTTGCCCAGAGTCATTTGCGTATGGCTCAAACCAGACAGAAGACATGGTATGACCGTAAAGCACGCTATCGGGAGTTTGTAGAAGGACAACAAGTCTTAATGATTGTTCCCCATCGGCAGAATAAACTGCAGACCACATGGGAGGGTCCCTTCCGGGTTCTCAGAAAACTGAATGATTCCAATTACCTTCTTGCTTTAGATGATCAGGGGCTAAGGCAAAAGACTGTCCATGTGAATATGATTAAGGAGTACCATGACCGGAACATTCCAATGATAGCAAGCTGTCGGTTGGCTTCAGAAGATGGTCAAGAGGATGAGGACTCTCTACCTGATCTCGTGGAAGCAGCGAGAGCCCCATCCACTGTGGAACAGGTTCCCCTGGGAGATTACCTGGACTCCTTACAGAAAATCCAGATGCTGGAAGTGCTTCAACAGAGACGGGCTGCTTTCTCATCCCAACCAGGTCGAACCACCGTCACCCAACATCATGTGGACACTCAGGGCATCCGTCCCATACAACTGGCTCCTTACCAGGTACCTGAATCAGTTCGAAACACCATGCAGCACGAACTGGAGGAGATGTTACAGCTTGGGGTAATCCAGGCCTCCCATAGCCCTTGGGCCTCCCCTGTGGTGTTAGTACCCAAGAAGGATGGGAGTACTCGATTTTGTGTGGACTATCGGCGACTAAACGACCATACCGTTAGCGATCCTTACCCAATGCCTCGTATTGACGAACTTCTAGACCGACTGGCTGGGTCCCGATATGTCACTACCTTGGATCTCAGTAAGCGATACTGGCAGATCCCTCTAACGGATGAAGGGAGAGAACGGTCCACTTTTATAACCCCCTTTTGTCTGTATGAATTTCTAAGCATGCCTTTTGGAATGAAAAATGCCCCGGCCACCTTCCAGAGAATGGTGGATCAGATCCTCCGGGGATGTGGTGACTTTGCTTGTGCCAACTTGGATGATATCGCCGTCTTCAGCCACACATGGGAGGAACATCTGAATCAAGTAGCCATTATTTTGGACCTGATTCTTGCAGCCGGCCTAACTATTCGACCCGATAAATGCCAATTGGGGATGGGGGAAGTCCAGTACCTAGGGCATAGAGTGGGAGGAGGTAAGCTCCGTCCTGAGCCTGCCAAAATCCAGGCTATTAGAGACTGGCCTGTACCCCAAACTAAGAAACAAGTTATGGCTTTTCTGGGCACTGCCAGTTATTACCGAAAATTTGTTTCTCATTTCAGTACTGTGGCCAAGCCTCTTACCAACCTGACCAAGAAAACAATGCCCCGGCTGGTGATCTGGACTCCAGCCTGTGATGAGGCTTTTAACCGGCTGAAGGATGCTCTGGTCTGCGATCCTGTCCTGGCTGCTCCAGACTACAAGCGGAGATTTATTGTGCAAACGGACGCCTCTGCTTATGGACTGGGAGCTGTCCTCAGCCAGGTGAATGCAGCTGGGGACGAACACCCCATTGCCTACCTCAGCAGGAAACTGCTGGACCGAGAAGTGGCCTATGCAACTGTTGAAAAAGAATGTCTGACTGTAGTGTGGGCCCTTAAGAAACTACGGCCGTATCTGTATGGACGGGAATTCACTGTGGTTACTGATCACAATCCCCTCACCCGGCTGAACAGAGTCTCTGGGGACAATGGACGATTACTGCGATGGAGCCTGGCTCTGCAGCCCTATAACTTTACCATACAATATAGAAGGGGCAGCCAACACCAAAATGCAGATGGACTGTCTAGGCAAGAGGAGCCTTGAGTCCTGTCAGCCATGCCTGCGTGTACTTAACCAGCGACCTGTAGAGGTCCCTAGTACGTACACAAGTTGGGAGGGGAAGGAATTGTCATGATGTATTTTACCTTCTCACTGTATTTGCTGTAATACTATGTCTTGGGATGTAAGTAACCATACCTTCCCCTCCATCTCCTGTGTCTCTGGGCCCATAATGCAATTATCTCTTGTCCACACAGCCAGGGGAACTTCTCATTGTTTCGTAAGCAGTGGATAACGCCAACTACACAAACCTGTAGACATCTCGGAGCCAACCTTCTAGAATCTTCTAGTGGGCCCAACCATTGCATAGACCCCTACCCTTGAGGGGCGGGCCCACGAGCTCAGACAATTCACTCCTGTTTCTAAATGCAGTTGGGAGCTGAGTTTTGAAGAGGAAGGGAGCGAGATCTGATTCTGCGGACAGATCTCGCCGTCCAGTGGATTGTGTGGGATTTCTGGGACTCTGAAGAGGACTATTTCGTCGTGATCTGGCACTTTGGATTATCGGGAGGTGCCCCCGAATCTGTTTTATTTGGACTTGTCGTGTGCTGTTCCTGTATTCCTGTTAGTAAACCTGTTGGATCATCCTCGGCCTGTTGTCTCTCTTTGCTCTGATGTACACCCCGTCACAGGAGTCACCCCACCGAAGTAACAATAATTGAGACTAGAGTATAGAACTGTCTCATAAGTAATGTATACAATTAATAATCCACAGCAATAGATAACCATAACACAGGTCTCGCTGTGATAAATGAAGCAAAAACGGTTGTCCAGTAACAGGGGGGGGCACCAATCAGCCTCACAATAATTAGCTGGCAACAATCTGACCTGATACTTTCTTAGACCTCCCGACGCGTTTCTTAATTTAGCTTAATCCTCAGGGGACTGTGGTCAAGAAATTACAGCTTCATTTGGAAAGCTGACATCCAGCATACTGTGTCCGGGCTGGCATAAAGCGGATGCTAAATATGACATTCTTATGATTGGTAATGACAGTAATAGGATGAGCCGCCCCCTCCAACCAATGACGCCACTCTTCAAATGCCAATTTAATAGCAAGGAGCTCTATTACCTACATCATAGTTTCTCTCCGCAGCGAAGAGCTTCTTAGAGAAAAATGCACACGGCCACACATTTACCAGGCGACGGCCCCGGCGACACAACTGCCCCAACCCCTACCTCTGACGTATCGACCTCCACGATAAAAGGCTGCGAAAAATCAGCATCTTTTTTGTTAGCTCGTTAAGAGGTGTAACGATCTCAGAGTAATTATTGGTGAATTTACGATGAAAATTTGTAAATCCCCCCCGCCCAAAGGAAAAAAAAAAAAAAATATATCGCTGTAGGACTTTCAGGTTTTCCGGACGATCCAAGGCCAGCACTGCCTCGACCTTCCCAGGATCCATCCTAAAACCAGTGGGAGACGAGAGGTACCCTAGAAAATGCCCCTCCTGCACAGCAAACACACAATTTTCAAGTTTGGCGTACAAGTTATTCTCCCGTAAAATATGAAGAACCTGTTGGACATGAGCCTCATGAGTTAATAAATTCGGTGAATAAATCAAACTGTCATCAAGGTAGACCACCACAAATCTACCCACCAGATGATACAAAAATGTCATTGGTAGCTGACATTGAGGACAGATCCAGGCTTAATAATTTAAAATTTCGTGGTGTACCTGAATCTGTTTCTAAATCTGACTTAGAGGGGTATGCTAAACGCCTTATTCGAAAAATATTACCATCACTTTTGGAATTGGATGTCAAAATAGACAGAATACATAGACTTCCTAAACCAAAGTCAGTTGGATCGGATGTTCCAAGGGATGTCATACTGCGTCTTCATTTCTTTAACACTAAAGAAAATTTTTTAAAATACATCAAAGACAATAGATCATTACCTGACCCCTTTCATCACATTCAGGTATTCGCTGATCTATCTAAAGAGACAATGGATCTGAGGAGATCCTTTTCAGCTACTACCAAAATCTTGCGAGAAAAAGGGATCCACTATCGATGGGGTTTTCCAACTAAATTGCTACTCTGGATCAATGGAAAAATAACTCCCTTATTAACACCTGAGGATGGTCTTGACTTTCTTGCTTCCTTAGCTACACGTAAAGACCTCAACTATACAACTCATCGAGATCCTACCTGAAACTCCAACATATAAGATACATTCTAAATTTTACTGTAACTTTTGACCGAAAATGGAATTCAAGTTACTTTTTAAATTTAGTTATTGATCAAATTGAAGATGGCATTTGGCTTTTCTTTCTTTTTCTTTTCTTTTCTTAGTTCCTGATTTTTATCTCGTCATTGCTTTTCAAGAGTGGAGACTCTTTTTTTCTTTTAAGAGTCATCTTCTCTTGTCCTATGAACTTATCCTCTCCAGGGATTTTGGGTAGGTTAAAATCCCTGTAGGAGTTCAGGTGTTTTTTTTGTTTTTTTTTCCTTCTCTCTTACTTTGAATATATATAATACTATCATTTACTTATATAGTTTGTATATTGTTGTATTGTTGCTTTTCTTGTTTGTTATCTAGTTTTAGTAATGACCACGAAGATATTGTCTTATAATGTGAAAGGCCTAAACAGTCCCCGGAAGAGATTTCAGGTTTGGAGAGATGTTCAACATGCCTCTGCTGATATAGTTTGCCTTCAGGAAATAAAATTTGGAAGAGATAAGCACCCTAAATTTCAAAACAAAAATTTTTCTCATATTTTTTATTCCCTACATGAAAAAAAGAAAGCGGGCATTTGTACATTGATCAGAAATACCGTCTCTTTTGAATTGATTAATGAAATTCATGATGCCCAAGGAAGAATTCATATGATGTCATGTAGAATCAACAACAGTCCATGTACAATTGTCAATATTTACGCCCCTAACCAAGGTCAAATTGGTTTCTTAAATAAGGTTTTAGATATGCTTAACGAAATTAAACTGGGTGATGTTTTAATTGTAGGAGACTTTAACTAAAGACCCAGTCACACACAACAACTTACTAGCGATCCCGAAAACGATGCGACCTGATAGGGATCGCAGGTAAGTCGCTGGGAGGTCGCAGGTGAGATGTCACACAGTCAAATCTTACCAGCGATGCAGGAACAATACAGGTCACAGTAGCGACCTGTATAACAATCTCAGCAGTCACTGTGACCCTGTCACACAGTGTCAAACACAGCGATGTGTCCTGCCCAGCAGGACATCGCCTTTGAAGAAAATGGCCTGGACCATTCTGCAATGACTAGAGATCTCACAGCAGGGGCCTGATCGCTGGTAGGTGTCACACATAACGAGATCGCTAACGGGATCGCTACTGCGTCACAGAAACCGTGACTCAGCAGCGATCTCGCTAGCGATCTCGTTATGTGTGACGGTACCTTTAGTACCAGACTGCACCCTTGACTCAACTTCTTATACAAGGAATTGTTCCCCCTCTCTTAAAAATTGGTTGATTAAAAATGAGTTTTTAGACACCTTTAGATGTTTTAATGCCCTTTCCAAAGAATTTACTTTTTATTCAGACGTATACCATACCTTTTCTCGTATTGATTTAATTCTTACCACTTCTCTATCTATTTCTAAATTTAAACAAATTTCTATTCTTCCAAAAACTTTTTCAGATCACTCCCCAGTTTTAGGTGAATTTATTTTGAACTCATGCCCAGAAAAATCTTCTATGGAAATGCAGCCCCTTTTTGATTAATTCTCCCCTTTACAAGCCCCAATTAGAACAAGTAATCAAAAATTATTTTAAAGACAATAATAATGATTTGGTCTGTCCAAGAATGATCTGGAATGCCCACAAAGCAGTTGTAAGAGGGGAACTTTTTGGAATTTCAGCACATTATAAAAAATCAAAAAGAGAAAAAGTTGAGAACATTCAGACTAAAATCAATGATGCTGAGAAACTGCAGCAAAGCCTTCTCACTTCATCACCTGATATACATAGGGATTTGCTTGCTCTCAGAGCTCAACTACGATCAGCTCTTCTTGAGGATTACGAAAAGTTTAATTTTTACTGGAAAAGAACCTTTTATTCTTCCATCAACAAACCGACTAGATTAATAGCCCAAAAAGTTAAAAATGTAAGAATAAGAAGGAGAATTATTTCAATTCGATCCCCAAACGGTAATATTTTACACCACCCAAAAGAAATTGTTGACACTTTTGCGAGCTACTATGAAAAACTTTATAATCTTAAAAACGATCCATCTACCTCCCAACCTTCTCCAACTTTGATTAATAATTTTTTATCTAACTTAAACCTCCCTACACTATCCCCAGATAATTTGTCATCTCTCAATCTTCCCTTTACAGAATTAGAAGTTACAGCAACTATCAACTCACTAAAATCTGGCAAATCTTCAGGCCCGGATGGTTATACCAGTGAAAATTATAAATTATTTTATCCCCTCTTAGTTCCCTCCTTAACCAGATCATTTAACGAAATTTCCATAAGTGGTTCTTTTCCTGCAGAAATGCTTAATGCAACTATATCTTTAATCCCCAAACCAGATGGGGATAAGGAAAGAGTTGAAAATTATAGACCCATTTCATTAATAAATACCGACACCAAAATTTATTCTAAATTATTAGCAAACAGGCTGAAAAAAATTATCCCCAATATCATTAACATAGATCAACTTGGTTTTGTTGAAGGGAGGAAGACCTCTGATGGTACAAGGAGAGCAATTAACCTTGTTCATCAGATGGGCAAAAGTAAGACACCATCCGTATTGCTAGCATTGGACGCTGAAAAAGCTTTTGACCGAGTAAACTGGCAATATCTGAGGGCGACTGTCAAAATTCGGCTTTAATGACAGTTTTATCAAAACGATTATGGCATTATATTCTATGCCTTCTGCGAGAGTATATGCAAATAATCATCTTTCATCTTCCTTCAACATAACCAATGGTACTAGACAAGGTTGCCCACTTTCCCCCCTTCTTTTTAATTTAACCATTGAACCTTTAGCAGAATATATTAGGTCCAATATAAACATTACAGGTATTCCAACTCGCATTAAACAACACAAGATTGGTCTTTACGCAGATGACATAATTCTTTCCCTCTCCAATCCCATGATTTCCATCCCGGAATTACTTATATCCCTCGAAAAATTTTCAAACGTATCCTATTATAAATTGAATCCACGTAAGTCTAAATTCTTGTCCTTTAATCTTGACCTCTTTTTCAGAGGAACCAGTTTTTATATCTTATCTAGGTATTTCCTTAACAAAAGATCTTTCTAAAATGATGGAGATCAATTTAGAACAACTGACTAATAAAACCAAAAAAGACATTTTACGGTTCTCAAACATAGAATTGTCATGGATGGGAAGGCTTATTGCTTTTAAAATGATGACCTTGCCTAAAATTATTTATATTTTTCAATCAGTTCCTTTACTGGCCCCTATGAGGCTTTTATTAAAACTTCAAAAGCTTATGTACAGCTATATTTGGAATTATAAGTATAAATAAGAGGGCTAGGGTATCCAAGTTTATATTAACAAAACATAAAAAACACGGGGGCTTAAGTGTTCCTGATCTTACCAAATATTATACGACCTGCATAATTAAAGGTAGCCAACATTGGTTCAAAAATTGTCACAATCTTCCATGGATAGATCTGGAGTTATATGCAAACAAATATATTTCTTTCAAAAACCTTCTACTTGCCCATTTAGGTGATCCCTCTCCCTCTTTACCCGAAGCTCCTACTCTTCTAGCTACCATTAAGGCCTGGAAATCTCTGTCAAATCACTGTCCCAAAAATGATAAATTTTCTCAAATAAAAAACTTTTCGTTGAAATTTTTAGCATTATTGGCTGATGTTGATCTTCCTAGTAACTGGCATTCCTCAAACTTAAAAACAATAAGTAACATCCATAACGGCAAAGATTTTATATCCTTTCTTGACATTAAGATTCTTCACAAAATCCCTGACTCAGATTTTAGAACTCTTATAACTTTAAGAACTATGCTTCGGAAGCTTTTGATGTCAAGAAATCCCATACATGAGCTTCCTGATCCTTTGCTTTGCTCTCCCGATAGTGCAGTACTTTGGAGTACAAAAAACATATACCGTCATTTGATTGATGATTATAACTTTGAAAAATTAAAATACATGATAGATTGGGAGAATGACCTTCAGCAACAGTTTCCAGAAGACAATTGGCAGACCTCCATAAAAGCAACTAATGCATCCTCTAGTTGCGCTTCGCTTTTGGAAACACATTTTAAGTTATTATCCAGATGGTATTTCACTCCCTATAGAATTCATCAATTCAATCACAATAGTTCTTCTTTGTGTTGGAGGAACTGTGGTAGTCCAGGCACTTTGTTACATATTTTTTGGGACTGTCAGGTGCTGCAGAATTTTTGGAAAGAGGTCTCCAACTTGGTTAATGATGTCACCCATTCAAATCTAATATTAACTCTACAATTGGTCCTTCTTTCTCTGGACTCTGATTCTTTGGACCCAGTTTATAGGCACTTGGTTATCCATATTTTCCTAACAAACAATGGCATCTTTGGAACAGCTACCAGCAAGGTCTATCGTAATTTCTTACCAGTTTGTTTTTCATGTATTTTGGTCAGCTTGCTCCCCATGCCTGAAAGAAATCTCCTTCATTTGATTGCTTCAAACTTTTGGTCTTTATTTGCCAGTGGTTTCAGAAATTTTGTACATAGTTGTGTTTATTTTTTAGTGTGTAATTGTATTCTTTATAAATAGCTATGATATTTTCCTTTCTTTTTAAGGATTCATGATATATGGTTCTCCTACTCCCTTGTTCCTCCCCATTCCCCTTCACCCCCCCTTTTTTTTTTTTTTAGCCTGTTTCCCTATTAAACTTTTGCAATCCTTCACATCCTAACTTCCCCTTTTCTTCCTCCTTCCCTATCCATCAACAATTGTTTATTACTTGTAAGAAATCATTTGACTTATTACAAAGTAATATGATGTTTTTACATGACCTTTCCCATATATGTTATATAATCCCTAATAAAAATATTTTAAAACAAAAATGTCATTAATAAAGTGCTGGAACACCGCAGGGGCATTGGTGAGACCAAACAGCATAACCAGACTCTGAAAATGGCCGTCGGGGGTATCGAAAGTGGTTTTCCATTCGTCCCCCTCCTTGATCCTAACCAAATTGTACGCCCCCCTCAAGACCAACTTGGAGAACCACTTAGCTCCCACCACCTGGCTAAATAGATCAGGAATCAGAGGAAGAGGGTACGGGTCACGGACTGTGATGATTCAGTTCCCGGAAGTCCAAACAAGGACGAAGGCCTCCATCTTTCTTTTTAAGAAAGAAAAAAAACCTGTAGCCACCGGCAAAGATGAACGTCTAATAGGTCCCTTCTCTAGACTTTCGGCAATGAATTCCTTCATAGCCTGTCTCTCAGGCCCCGATAAACTATACAGTCTAGATTTGGATAGCTTAGCTCCGGGAACAAGATTAATAGGACAGTCGTACACCCGATGGAGGGGGAAGGTCCTGGCATCTTTTCTCAGAGAAAACATCGTCATAATCAGAAAGAAAGGATGGAAGAGAGACAGGAGAGACAGCGGATAAGGTAGTCACCAATCATAACAAAAGTCACACCAATCAGAAATAAGTTGCACCTGCCAATCTACTATGGGGTTCTGTTTAATCAACCAAAGTAAACCTAGCACAATGGGAATGGGGTAGACCTTCCAACACGCAGCATGAAATCAACTCATGATGCACGGATCACATTGCCAACTTAATACCATGTACCATCTGAGACAAATGTCTGAGCAAGTGGTGCCGAGTCAATGGGAAAAACGGAAATGGGCTTATTTAAAGGTACTGAAAGGCAAACCATGCTCTTTAGTGAAAAGGGGATCCACCAAACAAACCCCGGCACCACTATCCACAAAAACATACATTTTAATAGATTTGCTCTCCAGCGCCACCTTGGCAGGCAGGAGAAAACTGGAACTACAGGTAAAAGAAAAAGACAACCTGATTCACTGCTTCCAGCCCACCAACAGTAACATGAGATTCAAGCACCCCAGGACATTTAGGAATAAGGGGGCAAACGCCAACAAAATGACCGGGTTTACCGCAAAAAAACCCCACGCTCCTGTCTTTTTGTGGACGATAGGAGAGGCACGGGAAGTGGTGGCTCCACCAAGCTGCATGGGTTCATCTGCCACAATCCCCCACCCCTTACCCCCGGATTATCTTCCAGAGGAAGACATTTCACCTCTAGACATGTCATCTGGAAAAAAGTTCTACCCTTTCTCTAACGGAGGCGTCTGTCAACACGTATAGCTAAAGACATGGCAGCCTCTAGAGAAGTAGGGATATTATACACTGTGACAGCATCTTTAAGTTTATCAGACAGACCATGATAAAACTGACTTCTAAGTGACGGATCATTCAATTTAGTATCCGTAGCCCATCTACGAAATTCAGAACAATTGCTGTCCGATCTCTCTGCTGCAGCTGGCGTAGTCTAGACTCGGCTAACGAGACTCGGTCAGGCCCAAAGCTTCGAAGAAGCGCTCGACTGACTGGAGACAAGCGGCGTCTTCCAGGAATGAAAAAGCCCATGACTGAGGATCCCCTTGCAGGAGGGATATAATGATGCCAACCCGCTGCTGAGCTGCTCCAGAAGAGTGAGGCCCAAGACGAAAATATAATTTACAGGCCTCCTTGAAAGCTGTAAATTTCTCTCTAACTCCTGAAAAACGATCAGGAAGCGCTATTTTTGGCTCTAAACGGGTCTCAACAGACACAACAACTCTCTCCTGAATGGATTTTTTAATATCAGTAACTTCAAAAGAGATTGTACAGTTGCTGGGTCAATTTAGAAACAGGATCCATAATACAAAAACAAAATAAAATGTCTACGCAATTTTTTTCCTTTGTTTAGCGAATCCTGCAATTTTTGGGCGGGTTATAATGTCAAACTGGGTGGGGGGGTGGGGTGAGAGAGAGACACCCAGAAATTGGACTCCTGGGAATAAAGGAGGCTGAAACACAAAGGGAGGGGTAACCAGGGGGCTCCTTCACTGACCCTGGGGGACCCTGCGCTAGCCCTCAAACCACAGGTACCTATAATGGTTAGGAGGTGTGGCCCACCAACGTGCCCCTGTCTACTAGCCAGACCCTAGGACTAAGTCCCACCACCCACGGAGGAAAAAACAAAACACAAAAATAAACAGCAAATGGGGAAAAGGAAAAACAACAAACTTATCTTGAGAGGGAATCTTTAGACTATACAGCAACAGTAGTCTGAAGCCACATGCACTCCTGAGCAAGCAACTTCTCCAAGTGAAGTGTATAACCCGCACTTGAGGAGTGAGAGGCCCTACATTATAAAGGCCCTTAATTACCAGCTGGAGGAAAGGCTCCTCCAACCTGGCAAGGAAAAAGAAAAAAACCCTAAATCAAGCCCTTTAAGGGACAGCGTCAACTAATGTCTGGACGATCGCCGAGCCCTTCTACACCTGGTTCTAGTAGCAGCACCTGAAGGTCCAGACACATCCGTGACAGCAAGCATCCCACTCAGCAGAACCCCGAAACCCTTTAACCCCTGTACAGGGATCTGGAATTACTACAGGGTCCAGGAGATCGCTGCCTATGGAAAGGCTCCAATCCAGAGAAGAGTAGTGGTCAGGCAGGGTCAAACTAGGAGGTACAAAAGGAGCAAAATCAGCAGGCAAAAGAATTATTAGTAAATCATGCTAAGGTCAAAACTGAAGATAGCAGCAAGGTCCAAAAACAGCAGGCAGGTGAACAATACTACAAGGGCAAGGAACCAGAGATGCAGCAGTAAATATACAAAGACTATATCTGGTGGCGACCAGCAGACTGGAGGAGGAATAAGGGTGGGCACACGCCATCACAGTCAGCCAGTGGTACTGAAGGTCCCAGTCAAACCCAGCTTAGTGGATGGGTGGAGCCTGCACCCAGTTTAGTGGATGGGTGGAGCCTGCACCCAGCTTAGTGGATGGGTGGAGCCTGCACCCAGCAGACACTAACTCCTCCCCTATCACCAAAACTGCCCACTATGGGAATACGGCAGTGCCTGGTGACCAAAGCAGAAGTCACATGAGCAGACTCTGGCTCTAGATGTGACATCATTGTCCTGCTCACACTTCCCTGGTTTTTCCACAGGTCTCAGTTCACCCAACTCCAGAGATGTTTTTACACATTCTGTGACCACTGCAGCCAATCACAGGCCTCGAGGGTGACTTCTGAAGAACGGAATGCCTCATTATTGCTGGTGAACAGCCACTGGGGCTGGGGAGGGACGGCTCAGGAGTGACAGGCGGTGTGCTCCTGGAAATGAACAACTTTGGTGGCGGATTTAAAAAGAAAAAAAAAAGCCCAATAGTTGGACGAGCTCAATAGTCTGTTGCTGGGCTTGGTGAGGCCGCAGCGGCACCCTGCTGGTTCAGGGCAGGATCGATATAGAGGGATGTTTACCGGTTACACAGGGGATCGGGAGGGCACCGCTTACACAGGGGATCGGGAGGACTCCGCTTACACAGGGGATCGGGAGGACACCGCTTACACAGGGGATCGGGAGGACACCGCTTACACAGGGGATCGGGAGGACTCCGCTTACACAGGGGATCGGGAGGACACCGCTTACACAGGGGATCGGGAGGGCACCGCTTACACAGGGGATCGGGAGGGCACCGCTTACACAGGGGATCGGGAGGGCACCGCTTACACAGGGGATCGGGAGGGCACCGCTTACACAGGGGATCGGGAGGACTCCGCTTACACAGGGGATCGGGAGGACTCCGCTTACACAGGGGATCGGGAGGACTCCGCTTACACAGGGGATCGGGAGGACTCCGCTTACACAGGGGATCGGGAGGACTCCGCTTACACAGGGGATCGGGAGGACTCCGCTTACACAGGGGATCGGGAGGACACCGCTTACACAGGGGATCGGGAGGACACCGCTTACACAGGGGATCGGATCGGGAGGACTCCGCTTACACAGGGGATCGGGAGGACACCGCTTACACAGGGGATCGGGAGGACACCGCTTACACAGGGGATCGGGAGGACACCGCTTACACAGGGGATCGGGAGGACACCGCTTACACAGGGGATCGGGAGGACACCGCTTACACAGGGGATCGGGAGGACACCGCTTACACAGGGGATCGGGAGGACACCGCTTACACAGGGGATCGGGAGGACTCCGCTTACACAGGGGATCGGGAGGACTCCGCTTACACAGGGGATCGGGAGGACTCCGCTTACACAGGGGATCGGGAGGACTCCGCTTACACAGGGGATCGGGAGGACTCCGCTTACACAGGGGATCGGGAGGACTCCGCTTACACAGGGGATCGGGAGGACTCCGCTTACACAGGGGATCGGGAGGACACCGCTTACACAGGGGATCGGGAGGACACCGCTTACACAGGGGATCGGGAGGACTCCGCTTACACAGGGGATCGGGAGGACTCCGCTTACACAGGGGATCGGGAGGACTCCGCTTACACAGGGGATCGGGAGGACTCCGCTTACACAGGGGATCGGGAGGACTCCGCTTACACAGGGGATCGGGAGGACTCCGCTTACACAGGGGATCGGGAGGACTCCGCTTACACAGGGGATCGGGAGGACTCCGCTTACACAGGGGATCGGGAGGACTCCGCTTACACAGGGGATCGGGAGGACTCCGCTTACACAGGGGATCGGGAGGACTCCGCTTACACAGGGGATCGGGAGGACTCCGCTTACACAGGGGATCGGGAGGACTCCGCTTACACAGGGGATCGGGAGGACTCCGCTTACACAGGGGATCGGGAGGACTCCGCTTACACAGGGGATCGGGAGGACTCCGCTTACACAGGGGATCGGGAGGACTCCGCTTACACAGGGGATCGGGAGGACTCCGCTTACACAGGGGATCGGGAGGACTCCGCTTACACAGGGGATCGGGAGGACTCCGCTTACACAGGGGATCGGGAGGACTCCGCTTACACAGGGGATCGGGAGGACTCCGCTTACACAGGGGATCGGGAGGACACCGCTTACACAGGGGATCGGGAGGACACCGCTTACACAGGGGATCGGGAGGACTCCGCTTACACAGGGGATCGGGAGGACTCCGCTTACACAGGGGATCGGGAGGACTCCGGTGTTGGGGGGATCTGGTGGATTTTCTTTCCTGTCTCATCTTTTAAGTCTGCGGCCATGTGTACTTTCCTTTGTACTATTCAGAGAAAAAAAAAGTGGTTTCCAGAGCATTGATGCATAAGAAGCCTCCGCTGCGGGGCTATGCGCTGCTGGTGTGATATAATCTGTCCTGTAAGGTGCAGCCCCCACAGCTACAACCGCAGGTGTGAACAGAGATCATAGCCGCGTTTCTCCAGCACACTGAGGGCAGGCTACCCGCAGGACAGCACCCCGCTCTCACAGGTAACTGCTCTCTACGCAGGACTGTGCATCATCGCCCGAGCCCTGACCGCGGCTGTACATCACGTCACGTGCTCCACCCTTCCCGTCTCCCAGAGCTGCACCCTCCGCCATGAGTCTTACGTCACTCCGACCCTTAGCACCCTGATCACGTGTGCGCTGGAATGTCCCGGCCACACACGTCACCGCCGCACAAAGGAAAAAGAAGGTGAAGACCACACCCGGCTAGTGCCATACACAGGTCCGGCAGAGAGTCAGCCAATCACAAGTCTCTATTGTGCTCAAGGCGGAGCTGTGAAGAGGCGCGACCAATCAGCATAAAGGCAGATTACTATCGGAGCTGTGATTGGCTGTTAGTAAGGATTCGGACTAGGGGAAATGTGAGTCTGGAATGTGGGCGGGAATAATCTGCTGATAACTCCGCCTGTCATTGGATAAGCTCCGCCCCCACACTACTGCTCTCCTTGGATACGCCCCCCGCTCAGTACCGGCTTGTGCTGCCTCTTGCCTTCCTCCACTGCAGGCGTTGTACGGCCCCGCCCGCCACCTGTCCGGCCTGGTCATGTGATGAGGATGCACGCTGTGCAGCGCCCTGAGTGACAGGTGTCACAGCTGATCATCGCTGCGCAGCTGTGCTGTGTAGTTGTGTGCAGCTGACGCCTTTCTGTATGGAGCTCACTGACTACCCGAGCTCTGGGCATGAAGGTCACCATGTGATCACCTGTCTGTCCTCACACCTGGCTGTGATCACAGGCCGGCCGCACAGTCTGCACATGGGCACAAGGTAACATCATAATGCAATGTGGCGGAAGGTGTGCGCACAGCTGCATACACAAGTGATTGCCGCACTGATCGCAGACCCTAACCACGCAGCCCAGGTGTAAGGCCTGTCCCCCAGAGTCTCCATACCCAGATGTAAGGCCTGTCCCCCAGAGTCTCCGTACCCAGATGTAAGGCCTGTCCCCCAGAGTCTCCATACCCAGGTGTAAGGCCTGTCCCCCAGAGTCTCTAGCTCAAATGTAAGGCCTGTCCCCCAGAGTCTCCGTACCCAGATGTAAGGCCTGTCCCCCAGAGTCTCCATACCCAGATGTAAGGCCTGTCCCCCAGAGTCTCCATACCCAGATGTAAGGCCTGTCCCCCAGAGTCTCCGTACCCAGATGTAAGGCCTGTCCCCCAGAGTCTCCGTACCCAGATGTAAGGCCTGTCCCCCAGAGTCTCCGTACCCAGATGTAAGGCCTGTCCCCCAGAGTCTCCGTACCCAGATGTAAGGCCTGTCCCCCAGAGTCTCCGTACCCAGATGTAAGGCCTGTCCCCCAGAGTCTCCATACCCAGATGTAAGGCCTGTCCTCCAGAGTCTCCGTACCCAGATGTAAGGCCTGTCCCCCAGAGTCTCCATACCCAGATGTAAGGCCTGTCCCCCAGAGTCTCCATACCCAGATGTAAGGCCTGTCCCCCAGAGTCTCCGTACCCAGATGTAAGGCCTGTCCCCCAGAGTCTCCATACCCAGATGTAAGGCCTGTCCCCCAGAGTCTCCGTACCCAGATGTAAGACCTGTCCCCCAGAGTCTCCATACCCAGATGTAAGACCTGTCCCCCAGAGTCTCTGTAGCCCAGATGTAAGGCCTGTCCCCCAGAGTCTCCGTACCCAGATGTAAGGCCTGTCCCCCAGAGTCTCTGTAGCCCAGATGTAAGGCCTGTCCCCCAGAGTCTCAATACCCAGATGTAAGGCCTGTCCCCCAGAGTCTCCGTACCCAGATGTAAGGCCTGTCCCCCAGAGTCTCCGTACCCAGATGTAAGGCCTGTCCCCCAGAGTCTCCGTACCCAGATGTAAGGCCTGTCCCCCAGAGTCTCCGTACCCAGATGTAAGGCCTGTCCCCCAGAGTCTCCGTACCCAGATGTAAGGCCTGTCCCCCAGAGTCTCCATACCCAGATGTAAGGCCTGTCCCCCAGAGTCTCCGTACCCAGATATAAGACCTGTCCCCCAGAGTCTCCGTACCCAGATGTAAGGCCTGTCCCCCAGAGTCTCTGTAGCCCAGATGTAAGGCCTGTCCCCCAGAGTCTCAATACCCAGATGTAAGGCCTGTCCCCCAGAGTCTCTGTAGCCCAGATGTAAGGCCTGTCCCCCAGAGTCTCAATACCCAGATATAAGGCCTGTCCCCCAGAGTCTCCGTACCCAGATGTAAGGCCTGTCCCCCAGAGTCTCCGTACCCAGATGTAAGGCCTGTCCCCCAGAGTCTCCGTACCCAGATGTAAGGCCTGTCCCCCAGAGTCTCCGTACCCAGATGTAAGGCCTGTCCCCCAGAGTCTCCGTACCCAGATGTAAGGCCTGTCCCCCAGAGTCTCCGTACCCAGATGTAAGGCCTGTCCCCCAGAGTCTCCATACCCAGATGTAAGGCCTGTCCCCCAGAGTCTCCATACCCAGATGTAAGGCCTGTCCCCCAGAGTCTCTGTAGCTCAAATGTAAGGCCTGTCCCCCAGAGTCTCTGTAGCTCAGGTGTAGAGCCTGTCCCCCAGAGTCTCCATACCCAGATGTAAGGCCTGTCCTCCAGAGTCTCTAGCTCAAATGTAAGGCCTGTCCCCCAGAGTCTCTGTAGCTCAAATGTAAGGCCTGTCCCCCAGAGTCTCTGTAGCTCAAATGTAAGGCCTGTCCTCCAGAGTCTCTGTAGCTCAAATGTAAGGCCTGTCCTCCAGAGTCTCTGTAGCCCAGGTGTCAGGCCTGTCCCCAAGAATTTCCATAGCTCAGGTGTAGAGCCTGTCCCCTAGAGTCTCCATAGTTCAGGTGTAGAGCCTGTCCCCCAGAGTCTCCATAGTTCAGGTGTAGAGCCTGTCCCCCAGAGTCTCCATAGTTCAGGTGTAGAGCCTGTCCCCAGGGTCTCCATAGCTCAGGTGTAGAGCCTGATCCCAAAGTCTCTGTAGCCCAGGTGTCAGGCCTGTCCCCAAGAATTTCCATAGCTCAGGTGTAGAGCCTGTCCCCCAGAGTCTCCATAGCTCAGGTGTAAAGCCTGTCCCCCAGAGTCTCCATAGCTCAGGTGTAGAGCCTGTCCCTCAGAGTCTCCATAGCTCAGGTGTAAAGCCTGTCCCCCAGAGTCTCCATAGCTCAGGTGTAGAGCCTGTCCCCCAGAGTCTCCATAGCTCAGGTGTAAAGCCTGTCCCCCAGAGTCTCCATAGCTCAGGTGTAGAGCCTGTCCTTCAGAGTCTCTGTAGCTCAGGTGTAGAGCCTGTCCCCCAGAGTCTCTGTAGCTCAGGTGTAGAGCCTGTCCCCCAGAGTCTCTGTAGCTCAGGTGTAGAGCCTGTCCCCCAGAGTCTCTGTAGCTCAGGTGTAGAGCCTGTCCTCCAGAGTCTCTGTAGCTCAGGTGTAGAGCCTGTCCCCCAGAGTCTCTGTAGCTCAGGTGTAGAGCCTGTCCCCCAGAGTCTCTGTAGCTCAGGTGTAGAGCCTGTCCCCCAGAGTCTCTGTAGCTCAGGTGTAGAGCCTGTCCCCCAGAGTCTCTGTAGCTCAGGTGTAGAGCCTGTCCTCCAGAGTCTCTGTAGCTCAGGTGTAGAGCCTGTCCCTCGGAGTCTCTGTAGCTCAGGTGTAGAGCCTGTCCCCCAGAGTCTCTGTAGCTCAGGTGTAGAGCCTGTCCCCCAGAGTCTCTGTAGCTCAGGTGTAGAGCCTGTCCCCCAGAGTCTCTGTAGCTCAGGTGTAGAGCCTGTCCCCCAGAGTCTCTGTAGCTCAGGTGTAGAGCCTGTCCCCCAGAGTCTCTGTCCCCCAGAGTCTCCATACCCAGATGTAAGTCCTGTCCCCCAGTCTCCATAGCACAGGTGTAGGGTCGCTCCCCCAGAGTCTCCATAGCTCAAGTGTAGAGCTTGTCCCCCAGAGTCTCCATAGTTCAGGTGTAAGGTCTGTCCCCCAGAGTCTCCATAGCCAAGGTGTAAGGTCTGTCCCCTATAGTCTCCGTAGCCCAGGTGTAGGGCCGCTCCCCCTGATTCCCCATAGCCCAGGTGTAGGGCTGCTCCCCCAGAATCTCCATAGCCCCAGGTGTAGGGTCGTTCCCCCTGAATCTCCATAGCCCAGGTATAGAGCTGCTCCCCCAGAATCTCCATAGCCCCAGGTGTAGGGCCGCTCCCCCAGAATTACCGTAGTTCACGTGTAGGGCTGCTCCCCCAGAATCTCCATAGCCCCAGGTGTAGGGCTGCTCACCCAGAGTGTCCGTAGCCCAGGTGTAGGGTCTGTATTCCAGAGTCTCTGAAACCCAGGTGTAGGACCTGTCCCACAGAGTCTCCATAGCCCTGGTGTAAGGCCTGTGTGCACCATGTTGACAGTCTCCATCACCCTGAAAAACACACGACTTTGATCCCTCCATATGGAGACCTGCCACACTTCTCCATGCAGATATTGCTGTGTGTGGCCCATGATTCTTTTTCACTCAGCAGGATAAAGCACCACTCCAGCCTTTGTATTTTTATTTCCCTGCTGAAGGGAGTCCCCTGCCCCCTGTATGATACCTGCCCCCATCTTCACCTTCTATCAGTGGCACTCCGATCGAGCTCCTGTGATTTGTAACCTGCTGGTAGCTCCAGTGTCTTATGGAGTCATAACTCAATACAACTCTATGAGAGAGAGCACAAGAGAGAGGTGTTCAATGCCGCGCCAATGGATCACTCCAGATGATGTTCAGATCAGTGTCACTTTATTGTTATTCAGGTCAACGCGTTTCTGGGGCTTCTGCCCCCTTCATCAGGACCACCAGAAAAAGACACAACATCCAGATTGGATGTTGTGTCTTTTTCTGGTGGTCCTGATGAAGGGGGCAGAAGCCCCAGAAACGCGTTGACCTGAATAACAATAAAGTGACACTGATCTGAACATCATCTGGAGTGATCCATTGGCGCGGCATTGAACACCTCTCTCTTGTGCTCTCTGTTATCTACCGTATTGGTGGCTGCAGCCTTGGATTGTGTGATATATGCGAATATAGTAGTTGTGGCTTCTCACAACCACTTTTGGTGAGTAGGTTTACTCCCCCACCCCCACCCCTCACATATTGGGGTAAGACCCTATGCGCTTGTTTGTCCACAGCTATTTTCCGTGTACAACTCTATGAGAGCATTGTTCTGGCTCTCATAGACTTGTATTGAGAGCTTGTGATGTAATTTCATAAAACCAGAAGTTACTGTCACAAGATGGCACTACGGGACAGGAGCAGCGCCAAAAAAGGATGAGGATGCTGGACGGTAAGTATAAAAAGGGACCTGCATTTAAAGCACCACTAAAACGCTGCAGTGGTGCTTTAAGTATTGCAATCCCACCGCTTTACACACAAGACTTGAATAATTACAGGTTCAGTCTGTGAAAATATGACTAGAACTCATATGTGAAAGCCCTTAAGGGTACTTTACATGCTGCGACATCGCTAACGATCTCGATAGCGATGTGAAATTCTAGATCGCATGCGTAAATTGACCTATGTGCGATCTCGAAAGATCGCACTTGCGATCTAGAATTTCACATCGCTAACGAGATCGCTAGCGATGTCGCAGCATGTAAAGTACCCTTTAGCCTGAATTCACACATCTGTGTTTCACATTCCCAGTATGGACCACAATGTATGGACCTATCACGGGTCTCCTGACCTAAACAAAAGCTGTGTACTGTATATGTCTATGGGCCACATATGGGTGCATATTTCTAATCTCTGCCTAGCAGTCCCTGTATACACTAGCATAGATAAAGGGATCTTTAGAAACAGTATTTCTAAAGATCCCTTATGATATGCTAATGAGTACAGGGACTAGTCCCAAGAGCGTTACTTCCCCCGACTAGTCCATCCTCATAACATGGTAGCACGCTCACTTGTGTCCGTTGTCACCGCCTCAGACGCCGGGTTTAGGCTCAGTGCGCCTCCCCCGGCACTTCAAGTCATGCGCACTAGACCTCTTTGAAGCCGGGACATGTACACCCATGTTCATAGTGTGCATGACCTGAAGTGCTTGGGAAGCGCGCTGAGCCTAAATCCGGCTTTTGAGGCGGTGACAACAGACACAGGTACGCCCATCACCGCTGAGGACACTGGGTAATGGGCATTGAATAGCATGTTAGCAATCCCCTGTGGGCGTGTTAACATGCTAAGAGGGCGGACTAGTCGGGGGAAGTAACACCCTGCAACTACTCCACGCGCTCATTAGCATACCATAAAAGATCTTTAGAACTACTTTTTCTAAAGATCTCTTTAAGTATGCTTCTAGATGCAGGGACAGTTAGGCAGGGATTAGAAATATGCATCAGAACTGCTCGTGGGTCTGATATTTTTTAAAAAATGATAGTGTCTAATATTTTTTACTTGTACATTAATTTGGTTCAGATTATTTACTTTTAGGACTTCTGTGAAAATCTGATCTAGTTTTAGGTCAAATTCAAGTAAAAATAAGAGTAATTCTGAAGGGTCCAGCTCCACTGTGGCTGTACTCACTGACAGTAATACACTGCAGGATTCATAATATAATAATAATATTTATTCATTTACGTAGCCCTTCATAAAGGGTATATCTATATCTTGATAAGCAATGCCGTCTTATAGCTGTATACATCCTGATCATTATATACTGGACGATCTATATATGATGTATACCAATACTCCATATCTATACAGTAACCTATTATATATAGGGGTGTATAAGGTATATACAGATAAGCAGCCCCTATATCTGTACACTCCTTAATCATATATAGGGGAATATAGAATATATAACCATAAACAGCCACTAGAGTTTTGCACTCCCTGATTTGGGGGTATATACAGTACAGACCACAAGTTTGGACACACCTCATTCAAAGAGTTTTCTTTATTTTCAGGACTCTGAAAATTGTAGATTTACATTGAAAGCAGCAAACCTATGAATTAAAACATATGGAATGAAATACTTAAAAAAGTGTGAAACAACTGAAAATATTTCTTATATTCTAGGTTCTTTAACGTAGCCACCTTTTGCTTTGATTACTGCTTTGCATACTCTTGGCATTCTCTTGATGAGCTTCAAGAGGTAGTCACCGGAAATGGTTTTCCAACAGTCTTGAAGGAGTTCCCAGAGATGCTTAGCACTTGTTGGCCCTTTCGCCTTCACTCTTTGGTCCAGCTCACCGCAAACCATCTTGATTGGGTTTAGGTCTGGTGACTGTGGAGGCCAGGTCATCTGGCGTAGCACCCCATCACTCTCCTTCTTAGTCAAATAGCCCTTACACAGCCTGGAGGTGTGTTTGGGGTCATTGTCCTGTTGAAAAATAAATGATGGTCCAATTAAACACAAACCGGATGGAATAGCACGCCGCTGCAAGATGCTGTGGTAGCCATGCTGGTTCTGTATGTCTTCAATTTTGAATAAATCCCCAACAGTGTCACCAGCAAAGCACCATCACACCTCCTCCTCCATGCTTTACAGTGGGAACCAGGCATGTAGAGTCCATCCGTTGACCTTTTCTACAAAGACACGGTGGTTGGATCCAAAGATCTCAAATTTGGACTCATCAGACCAAAGCACAGATTTCCACTGGTCTAATGTCCATTCCTTGTGTTCTTTAGCCCAAAAAAGTCTCTTCTGCTTGTTGTCTGTCCTTAGCAATGGTTTCCTAGCAGCTATTTTACCATGAAGGCCTGCTGCACAAAGTCTCCTCTTAACAGTTGTTCTAGAGATAAGAAGGTGTGTCCAAACGTTTGGTCTGTACTGTACATACTAGCAGCACCCTAAAACTGTACACTCCCTGATCATTATATATCACAGTATACAGTGTGTCCACCCATATCCTGTCCACCTCCATTAACTTGAGAACGGCAGCAGCTATGATTAGAACGTGTAAAACTCACAAGGCTTCGGACGTGAAGCGATACCTCATGGAGACCTTCCTCCAAGTCATTGGGTATGGTGGCTGCGTGGAGTAGCCTCCATGCTCACCTGACCTGACCCCATTGGACTTCTTTCTGTGAGGACACATCAAACAGCAGGTCTATGCGACTCCTCCACCAACATTGCAGGACCTACGACGACTTATCACAGATGCTTGTGCAAACGTGCACCTACCATATTGCACGACGTGCAGCAAGATACAGTATGCTGTCCAGAGTCCAGATGTGCATTGGAGCTGACGGTGGCCACTTTGAGTATCAAAGTTAAATGCGCGCCATATGTGTGACCAGCATTCAATGTTTTTGGGGGGGGTCATAAGTTTCATATCATAGCATTTCTGTATGCAAGGTGTCTATTCGTATTGAATTGATGATGCCCTACAACTTTGTAATTTACTTTTTTTCTCTATCTCGTTCCGTTTTCGAGATAAAAATGCTAACTCCGTTGTTTTCCACCAGGTGGCGCTATATAAGTGGTTTCATTGCGTAGCACATGGCTACTTTACTATACCTAGACACCACTTCTATGCCTATAGCTGCTGCCGTTCTCAAGTTAATGGCGGTGGACAGGATATGGGTGGACACACTGTATACTGATATGCAGCCCTCAGATCACTAGACTCCCTGATTATTATCCATTGCCAGTATATCATTAGCTCCCTATTTCTGTACACTCTTTAAACATAATATATGGGGGTATATACAATATATGACAAAAGTGAGTACACCCCACGCGGTTTGATAAATATTTTATTGTAACTTTTCCAGGGACAACACTGAAGATCTGACACTTTGATACAATTTCAAGTAGTCAGTGCACAGCTTGTATAACAGTGTACATTTGTTTTGCCCAATTCACACCTGATACTTTATAACACTAATAAGCCACATGCCTTTGGCTAGGAAAAATGGCTAATTGGGCACACTTTGACCATTTTCACTTAGGGGTGTACTCATTTTTGTTGCCTGAGATTTAAACATTAATGGCGGTGTGTTGAGTTATTTAGAGGGCACACTACATTTACATGGTTATATAAGCTGTACGCTGACTACTTTACATTGTATCAAAGTGTCAAATGTTCAGTGTTGTCCCATGAAAAGATATAATAAAGTATTTACAAAAATTGGAGGGGTGTACATTTGTGATATTCTGTAGGGTTATACTGATAGGCTATATAGTGGTCAGCAGTCCCCTATAGCTGTATACTCCCTGATCATTATGCACTGAACAAAAATATCAACACAACTTTTGTTTTTGCTTCCATTTTTCATGAGCTGAACTCAGAGATAACACTTTTTCTACAAAAAAGGCCTTTGTCTCTCAAATATTGGTCCCAAAATTTATCTAAATCTGTATAAGGCTGAGTTCACATATCATGTAATCATCCATTAGAACAGATCCTGCAGAGATCCATTGACAATGATTTATGCTGCATCCATTTGTTAACATGGGAGTCTATGGAGAATGGAATCATTAACGAATTATTTATCTTCCATTTGAAATAGATCCTGTAACAAAAAAACAGATTTTTTACAAATGCAAGAAAAACGGGTGGCTAAATAGCAATCAGTTAACGCATCCGTTCTCCATAGAACAAAACCAGATTCGGCAGACAATAGTTATTGCACAAACTTTTTTCCCAACAGATCTCTGCAGGATCCATTCTACGGCTATGTTCACACAGTGCATCTTTTCTAACCACAAAGATGTAGCGGTTTTGGCCCCAAAAAATACACCCGCGGCAAAAATGCATCAAAAAGCGCATGCGTTTTTGACGCGTTTTACCGCATTTTGCCCAATGCATTTTTTAAGTCAAATCTATTCACTGGAAGAGCTCAAAAACGCTGGAAAAACGCAATAAGAAATGACATGCTGTATCTTCAGAAACACAGCCAAGATGCAGACAACAAAAAAAGATGCAAAGTGTGGAGAGCAAAATTGAAATCTCATAGACTTCGCAGTAAAAAAAAATGCAGTGTGTGAACATGCCTAACAGATGATTACAGGACATGTGAACTCAGCCTAAGTGAGCACTTCTCTTTTGCTAGGATAATGCATCCACCTCACAGGTGTGGCATGTCAAGATGCTGATTTAGCAGCAGCAGCTTGATTATTGCACAGGTGTGTCTTAGGCTAGCCACAATAAAAGACTACTCTAAGGCTCTGTGCGCACTAGTGCGTTTTACCCGCGGATTTGCCACGGAAATTTCTTGAGAAATGTCTGCAATCTTTGTGCAGACATTTCCCAGCAAATTCTATGAGAAAAAAAAATAGTTGTGCGCACTGTGCGGATTTTTCTCAAGAAATTTCCTTGAGAAGAATTTCTCGAGAAAATTTCTTGAAAAAATGAGCATGTCAATTCTTTTCCGCAGGTTCCGCAGTACAGCCTGCAAAATCCGCAGGGAACCACCCGCGGGAGAATCGCGGCTAATCCGCGGCAAATCCGCATGCGGATTTGGTGCAGATTTTTTCCGGAGGTCCGGAAATCTTTCACTCCCAGAAGTTTCTCAAGAAATTTTCTTGAGAAACTTCACATTTCTAGTGCGCACATAGCCTAAGGCTATGCGGATATGGTGCAGTCATTCTGCATTGAGGATACAGTACCATGGCTTCGGCACGGCATCCTCAATGCAGAACAAGTGCTGGAGTGATCGGGGAGTTCATACTTACCTCCATCACGCAGCACCTCACTTTCCGGTCATGTCTCTCTGCACTTTGCAGGACACTTTCCCCGTGGGCACATAACCTTAAATGTGCAGTTTTATCACACAGCACAATATCACAGATATTGCAAGTTTTGAGGGAGCGTGCGATTGACATGCTGACTGCAGGAATGTCCACCAGAGCTGTTGCCTGTGAATTGAATATTCATTTCTCTACCATAAGCTGTCCAATGGCGTTTCAAAGAATTTGTCACTACATCAAACCAGCCTCGCCTCACAACCACAGACTACGTGTAACCACACCATCCCAGGACCTCAACATCCACCATCTTCCCCTCCAAGATCTCCTGAGACCAGCCACTCGGACAGCTGCTGCAACAATGTAAAGGGGTTGTACACTACTCCGAAAACCCATTCTCATTCCCCATGTTCGCCCTTATTGAAATAAAACAGGTTATACTGACCTCATATGTTGGCTCCGTTTTAGCGGTGTCTGCACTTGCTCTCCCGGGGCTCAGGTTGATACGTCAAGCAAGCCCCGCACCCAATCAATTCTGACTTCTCTGTGTCTGCCTTATATAAGTAATCAACAAGACATGAGATTTTCGTCTGGCCGCTCCCTTACTGTTAAATGCTTATACATCCGAAGAGGCATGAGCAGGGGTTGTCCTCGTAGTCAACAACTCCTTTAAGAACGGAAAGCAGAAGTTTTGTCTTCCTTAGGACAATATCTACGTGTGTAGAATTTTATAATGCAACTAAATTTAAAATGTCAAATTTCCCACCTCAATTATTTATTTTCATCTGCTAAAGTGAGAATAATATGTTAATAACTTTAGTTATCTTATAACTTAAAATATGCTAAAAAAGATTTCTGACATTTCCAAAAAAATATCACTGACCTCCATTGAGGAAAAAAAAGTACGGTATTTAATACACTTCCGATTTTACAAGTTTTCCCACCTACAAAGAGTGGAGAGATCTGTAATTTTTGTAATACACTTCAACTGTGACAGACAGAATCCCCCCAAAAAATCTAGAAAATCACATTTTATGATTTTTAAATAATTGCGATTTTATTGCATTAAATAAGTATTTGATCACCTACCTACCAGCAAGATTTCTGGCTCTCACAGACCTGTGATTTTTCCTTTAAGAAGCCCTCCTGCTCTGCACTCATTACCTCTATTAATTGCACATTTGAACTCATTACCTGTATAAAAGACACCTGTACACACACTCAATCAATCACACTCCAACCTCTCCACCTTGACCAAGACCAAAGAGCTGTTTAAGAATGCTAGGGATAAAATTGTGGTGTGCATGAGCTGCAGGACAATAAGCAAGCAGCTTGTTGAGATGGCAACAACTGTTGGCGCAATTATTAGAAACTGGAAGAAACACAGGATGAATGTCAATCTTACTCGATCTGGGGTTCCATGCAAGATCTCGCTTCTTGGGTTAAGGATGATTCTGAGAAAGGTCTGGAATCAGGCCAGAACTATATGGGCGGACCTGGTCAATGACCTAAAAAGAGCTGGGACCGCAATCTGAAGAATTACAGTTAGTAACACACTACGCCGCCATGGATTAAAATCCTTCAGGGCACGCAAGGTCCCCATACTTATACTAGCACATGTTCAGGCTCGTTTGAAGTTCACCAATGACCATCTGGATGATCCAAAGGAGGCATGGCATAAGGTCATGTGGTCAGATGACACCAGAATAGAACTTTTTGGTATCAACTCCACTCTGTGTTTGGAGGAAGAAGAAGGAGGAGTACATCCTTAAGAACACTGTCCCAATCATGAAGCATGTGGGTGCTTTTCTGCAAATGGGGACAGGAGAACTGCACCGCATTGAAAGGAGGATGGATGGGCTCATGTATCACATGATTTTGGCCAACAACCTCCTTCCCTCAGTAAAAGCATTGAAGATGGGTCGTGGCTGGGTCTTCTAGCATGACAATGACTCAAAATACAGCTAGGGCAACTAAGGAGTGGCTACTTAAGAAGCATTTCAAGGTCCTGGAGTGGCCTAGCCTGTTTCTAGACCTGAACCTAATAGAAAATATTTGGAGGGAGCTAAAACTCAATACTGCTCAGCAACAGCTCCGAACCTGAAAGATTTGGAGCTCTGTATGGAGGACTGCACCAAACTCCCTGCTGCAGTATGTGCAAACTTGGTGAAGATCCACAGGAAAAGTCTGACCTCTGTAATTGCAAACAAAGGTTTCTGTACCAAATATTAAGTTTTGTTTTTCTATTGTATCAAATACTTATTTCATGCAATAAAATGCAAATTAATTATTTAACAATCATACAATGTAATTTTCTAGATTTTTTTGGGGGGGATTCTGTTTGCCACAGTTGAAGTGTACTTACGATAAAAGTAACAGAACTCTCCATTCTTCGTAGGTGGGAAAACTTGCAAAATCAAGTGTATCAATTACTTTTTTCCCCTCACTGTATGTTGCCGCCAGTCTTAAGCCTTCCATCCATGGAGTCTGTCAGTTTGTTAAACTGTTGATGATCAACTATTTTGGCATCACCAACCACAGCCTCCAAGATACTGTATAGAGGGTGACTGTTTTCCTACTCTGTATATCTCCATTTAAGAAAGGCACACAAGTTCTCTATAGGGTTTAGATCTGGTAAGCAAGGGGCCAGGTCATTATTCTTTCATATTTAAGGCCTTTACTGTCTAGCTAAGCAGTGGAGACTTCGATGCATGCGATGAAGCACTGTCCTGCCTGAAAATCATGATTTTCTTGTAAGATGCAGACTTTTTTCAATTCCACAGCTGGAAGAAAGTGTCTGCTAAAAAATGGCAGTAGGTTTAGGATTTGAGTCCATCTTCACTGGTGTATGACTCAAAGTGGAGGCCTTTGACTATTACTTATCTAGCCACTGGCCCATCTATCTGGTCCATCAAGAGTCACTCTCATCTTATCAGGCTATAAAACCTGTGAAATATTTGTCTTCAGATATTGCGTGGCCTAGGCTTGACATTCTCATTCTTTATCTTGCTCAGTGGATGCACTAGTGATGTGTCGGTCACGAACGATCTGACACAAAGATCCGGCTCCCTGCTGTGACTGACAGGAGCCGGATCCCCAGTGAGAGCCACTGATTTCTCTAAACGGCTCTCACTGGGTGTAAAATTTGGGTGTTTGATCGGTGAAACTACGCCCACCTGAACAAACCCCGCCCACTCGACAAGTTGATTGGCCTGTTGGGAGTGGGCGGAGTTTAGCTGCAGGTGGGCATGGTTTCGGAGGCCTTAACACAAGCTTACATATTTAATAGGGAGCCTGGAACGAGCCAAAAGAGCCGGCTCTTTTTGGTGAGCGGAGCCATGGGAACTGGATCACCAAAAAGAGCCGTACTGCCCATCACTAATCTATACTCCCTGATCATTATATATCGGGGTATACAGGGTATATAATGATAAGCATGCCAGTCAGCAGTGTTCAAACTATGATTAACAAATGGAAAATCAGGGGCTCTGTAAAAACCAAACCACGATCAGCTAGACCAACAAACATTTCGGCCACAACTACCAGGAAAACTGTTCGGGATGCAAACAAAAAAACACAAATAACATCAGCTGAAATACAAGACTTACTGAAAACTAGCGGAGTGGCTGTTTCAAGATGCACAATAAGGAGGCACTTGAAGAAAAATGAGCTGTATAGTCGAGTCGCCAGAAGAAAGCCATTACTGTGCAAACGCCACAAAGTATCTCGCCTACAATACACCAAACAGCACAGAGACAAGTCTCCAACTTCTGGAACAAAGTAATTTGGAGTGAGGAGACCAAAATCAAACTTTTTGGCCACAACCATAAACATTACATTTGGAGAGGTGTCAACAAGGCCTATGATGAAAGGAACACCATTCCTACTGTAAAGCATGGAGGTGGAACGCTGATGATGTGGGGATGTGTGAGTTACAAAGGCACAGGATATTTGGTCAAAGTTGAAGGAAAGATGAATACAGCACATTATCATCAAATACTGGAGGCAAATATGCACTCATCAGCTGCGCATGGGACGTACTTTGACGTTCCAACATGACAATGATCCAAAACACAAGGCCAAGTCGACCTGTCATTGGCTACAGCAGAACAAAGTGAAGCTTCTGGAGTGGCCATTTCATTCTCCTGACCTTAATATCATTCAGCCACTCTGGGGAGAACTCAGCTGCGCAGTTCATGCAACAAAGCCCAGGAATTTACAGGAACTGGAGGCTTTTGCCAAGAAGAATGGGCAGCATTACCATCTGAGAAAATAAAGAGCCTCATCCACAACTACCACAAAAACCTTCAAGCTATCATTGATGTCAGAGGGGGCAATACACGGTATTAAGAACTAGGTATGTGAACTTTTGATCAGGGTCTTTTGGATGTTTTTGTTTGTCATTATGATTTAAAAAGAGAAAACACAGTAGTTTGACAATAAATGGCTTCACCCAAGCGCTAACCATGAGTGGGAAAAGAAAGGTTTTGTGTTATCATTCATATTCTCTGCAAAAACCTCTGCCGAGGTATGTAAACATTTGAACATAACTGTATGGCATAAACAGGGTATATAGTGATAAGCAGCCCCTATATATCTGCACCCCCTGATCTTCATATATGGGAGTTTACAGGGTATATAGTGATAAGCAGCCCCTATATATCTGCACCCCCTGATCTTCATATATGGGAGTTTACAGGGTATATAGTGATAAGCAGCCCCTATATATCTACACTCCCTGATCATTATATATGGGGATAAACAGGGTATATAGTGATAGGTCCTTTCCTTGATCATTATATTGGGGGTGTACAGTGGTTGGTCCCCTCCCTGATTATTATATTTGGGGGTGTACAGTGGAGTGATTGATCCATCCATTATTATATATATGGGGGTATAAAGGTATATACTGATAGGTCCCCTCCCTGATCATTAAATCTGGGGGTATACTGGGTATATACTGATAGGTCCCGTCCCTGATCATTATATTATTTATTATTATTATTATTATTGTTTATTTATAGAGCACCATTGATTCCATGGTGCTGTACATGAGGGGGTACACCAGATGGGGTACACCAGGCATATACTGATAGGTCCCCTCCCTGATTATTATATCTGGGGGTATACTGGGTGTATACTTATAGGAACCCTCCCTGATCAATACATATGGGGTATACTGAGTGTATAGTGATATGTCCCCACCCTAATCATTATATATGGGGTATACAGTGGTAGGGATACTCCTGATCATTATATATGGGGGTGTACAGTGGTAGGGACCCTCCCTGATCATTATGTAGGGGGCGGATAGTGGTAGGTCCCCTCCCTGATCATTATATTTGGGGGTGAACAGTGATAAGGACCCTCCCTGATCACTATATTGGGGGTGTACAGTGGTAGGTCCCCTCCCTGATCATTATATTGAGGGGTGTACAGTGGTAGGTCCCCTCCCTGATCATTATGTTGGGGTGTACAGTGGTAGGGATCCTCCCCGATCATTATATTGGGAGTGTACAGTGGTAGATCCCCTCCTTGGACATTATATTGGGGGTGTACAGTGGTAGATCCCCTCCCTGATCATTATATTGGGGTGTACAGTGGTAGGGATCCTCCCCGATCATTATATTGGGGGTGTACAGTGATAGGGACCCTCCCTGATCATTATATTGAGGGTGTACAGTGGTAGATCCCCCTCCTTGGACATTATATTGGAGATGTACAGTGGTAGGTCCCCTCGCTGATTATTATATTGGGGTGTACAGTGGTAGGTTCCCTCCCTGATCATTATATTGGGGTGTACAGTGGCAGGGATCCTCCCCGATGATTATATTGGGAGTGTACAGTGGTAGATCCCCTCCTTGGACATTATATTGGGAGTGTACAGTGGTAGATCCCCTCCTTGGACATTATATTGGGGGTGTACAGTGGTAGCTCCCCTCCCTGGTCATTATATTGGGGTGTACAGTGGTAGGGATCCTCCTGGATCCTTATATTGCGGGCGTACAGTGGTAGGTCCCCTCCCCGATCATTATATTGGGGTGTACAGTGGCAGGGATCCTCCCCGATCATTATATTGGGAGTGTACAGTGGTAGATCCCCTCCTTGGTCATTATATTGGGGGTGTACAGTGGTAGGTCCCCCTCCCTGATTATTATATTGGGGTGTACAGTGGTAGGGATCCTCCTGGATCCTTATATTGCGGGTGTACAGTGGTAGGTCCCCTCCCCGATCATTATATTGGGGTGTACAGTGGCAGGGATCCTCCCTGGTCATTATATTGGGAGTGTACAGTGGTAGATCCCCTCCTTGGACATTATATTGGGAGTGTACAGTGGTAGCTCCCCTCCCTGGTCATTATATTGGGAGTGTACAGTGGTAGCTCCCCTCCCTGGTCATTATATTGGGGGTGTACAGTGGTAGCTCCCCTCCCTGGTCATTATATTGGGGGTGTACAGTGGTAGAGACCCTCCTGACAGCACACTACCATGTAGGACACCTCCTGATGCTCAGTCCCCTCCTATAGCCGGTTACCCCCCTTCTCCTCCTCCTCCTCCTCCCTCCTCCCCACCGCCGCTGCTATCTGATTCCTCTCCCCTCCCCCTGGGGGTTGGTGCAGCTTGTGTGCAGCCGCCGTGATCCCGGCTCCTTCCTCCGGCGGTGTGGTCCTGCTCGTCCCGCTGTCACCCGATGGGCTTGTCGTCCAGTCTCAGCAGCCGGTCCGCCAGCGAGCTCCTCTGAGAGCCGCCCTCCGAGCCCGGCAGCATGAGGCCGCTCTTCCGGAGGCTCCTGCGGGTCTCTAACCGATCCATCTTCGCCTTTATCTTCTTCTTCTCGCTGTCCTCGTCCTGCCTGTACTTCGTGTATGTGGCCCCCGGCATAGGTGAGTGTCAGTGTGGCCCGGTGCGGGCCGGGGGCAGGGGGACAGCATTGTGCTGGTGGAGGGCCCTGCCACTCCTTTCTGGAGCCGCGGGAATGGCATGATGGGTGCTGCTCCCACTAATGACTGGCATTTCATCCATAGACACCTGTTTGTAGATAATGTGGTGCCCATGACCTGGACCTGGGCACAATGGTGGCACAGAGGAGCTGCCATCCATCACTGCTGCCCTCTGCCATTTCTGCTTGTGCCCTCTGATGGGGGCACCTGTACCAGGCACTGCTCCGGTGGCCAGTCTCCCATCGCGGATATTGTTTGTGGGAGACTCGAATATAGCACCCTTCTAGGACTATGTGATAACCTTGATGGTCATATATTGTATAGTGCGGGCACGCGGGGAGAAGGCATGTGTCTATACTGATGGCACCGCGGGCACACTGGGAGAAGGCATGTCTCCATACTGATGGCATCGCGGGCACACGGGGAGAAGGCATGTGTCTATACTGATGGCGTCGCGGGCACACGGGGAGAAGGCATGTGTCTATACTGATGGCACCGCGGGCACACTGGGAGAAGGCATGTCTCCATACTGATGGCATCGCGGGCACACGGGGAGAAGGCATGTGTCTATACTGATGGCGTCGCGGGCACACGGGGAGAAGGCATGTCTCTATACTGATGGCACCGCGGGCACACGGGGAGAAGGCATGTCTATACTGATGGCACCGTGGGCACACGGGGAGAAGGCATGTGTCTATACTGATGGCACCGCGGGCACACGGGGAGAAGTCATGTGTCTATACTGATGGCACCGCGGGCACACGGGGAGAAGGCATGTCTCCATACTGATGGCATCGCGGGCACACGGGGAGAAGGCATGTGTCTATACTGATGGCATCGCGGACACACTGGGAGAAGGCATGTGTCTATACTGATGGCACCGTGGGCACACTGGGAGAAGGCATGTCTCTATACTGATGGCACCGCGGGCACACGGGCAGAAGGCATGTCTCTATACTGATGGCACACGGGGAGAAGGCATGTCTCTATACTGATGGCACCGCGGGCACATGGGGAGAAGGCATGTCTCTATACTGATGGCACCGCGGGCACACGGGGAGAAGGCATGTCTCTATACTGATGGCACCGCGGGCACACGGGGAGAAGGCATGTCTCTATACTGATGGCACCGTGGGCACACTGGGAGAAGACGTGTCTATACTGATGGCACCGCGGGCACACTGGGAGAAGGCATGTGTCTATACTGATGGCACTGCGGGCACACTGGGAGAAGGCATGTCTCTATACTGATGGCACCGCGGGCACACTGGGAGAAGGCATGTGTCTATACTGATGGCACTGCGGGCACACTGGGAGAAGGCATGTCTCTATACTGATGGCACCGCGGGCACACTGGGAGAAGGCATGTGTCTATACTGATGGCACTGCGGGCACACGGGGAGAAGGCATGTGTCAATACTGATGGCACTGTGGGCACACTGCGAAAAGGCATGTGTCTATACTAATGGCACCGCGGGCACACGGGGAGAAGGCATGTGTCTATACTGCGGGCACACAGGGAGAAGGCATGTCTCCATACTGATGGCACATACAGTTTATGCTGTTACAGATAGTGTCACTATGGCCATTTTTCTCCCTTCCATAGTAGATATGTGTAGTGCACCATGTTGCGGTAAATGAATACGAGTGGTGTGACGAGATCATTGTTGGTCAGATGATTAGTGTCCATCTCATGACCACAGACATTGGAGTCACCTGATTATCACAAGGAATCTTCTTCTTTTTTTTTTTTTTTTTTAAAGAATTATTTTGAACTGTGAACTTTTTTGGGATATTTGATACATAATTTCGGGTGAAAATATCACTTTCTGTGGAGTGGAAATAAAAAAATCGCCGGTGGTGTCAGGGCTATACATGTGACTGCACGGCCGAGGTGTGTGCCAGGCCAGCCATATACCTGGGCAGGCATGGCAGTGGCATGTGCCCACTTCTCTTGGGCGGACTGTCGGCCGTATACCTCCACGAGTAGATTCCTGACCAGACCACAGTGCAGTCTGGGTGGTTGCCGTGGTATCCATCCACCATAAGGATCAATCACAGAAATCAAACAATTCTTTGTGGTGATCCTCTGTCTAGGAAAGATCAGTAAGTGATTGGCACGCAGAGGTATACCCGTCAGATCACACTTCTGACCCCTGTGGGGTGAATCGGGGGCTTGTGGCCACATTACATGATATGCTGAGACCTTGCCGTGGTTTATGTTATATGTTGCTCCACGTGTGTAAATGGCTAGTGATGCATATATCTGGCATTTTGGACAAATCACAGAAGTCAGAAAGCCAATGGATTACATGTGTAAAAATGTGCAAAACAAAGGCTCTTGGCAACTACTCAGATTGCTTTTAGTGTTTTATGAATGATCTCTAAAGATCAGATTGGAAACGTCATTTGAGCTCCTTTCCGGTTACCCACGCGTTGTGCATCTCCTGTAGTAATGTGTCTAGAAATGTTTGGGCAGAGTTACTATGGATGGTATGGTTATTGATGATATACTGAAATGATTAAACTGGTGCCAGGAGTGGCCTGACTGGATAAATAGCCTCCAATGGCTGCGAGTAATGGGTGAGGGTGGCGGGCTGGTATGGTGGCTCCATCGGCAGTCAGCGAGATTGTTTTACCTCTGCGAAAGGCCAGATGATTATTGAAGTAGAGGAAAAAGATTGCACTGGACTTGAGCAGTCTTCAATTCTGCGCCTGGGCACCCCTATCATACCCCAAATCATGACATGAGGTCAAATTATTAGGCATGCGACGTCATGGTGAGTATGGAGCCAATATATCATGACCCTGTGGGGCCTGGTGGCACAAGTGGCACTCATGGCGCCAGGCAGAGTAGTATAGACTGTCTTGGGCACCTCTAAACACAATCATGACATCACTAGGCATGCAGCGTCATGGTGGGTATGGAGCCAGGATATCATGACTTTGTGGGGATTGGTGGCGTAAAAGGCTCCTAGGATGCCAGGCACAGATGTGAAGCCCACCCTGGCCCCCTGGGCACCTCTACCCGAAATTATGACATCTCTAGGCATCATGCGACGATGGTGTGTATGGAGCCGGTATATCATGACAGTGCGGGGCCTGGTGGCATAAGAGACGTCAGGCAGAGAAGTGCAGGCGGCTCTGGGCACCTGTACACAATATCATGACATGACATGACACCTAATCACACGACATCATGCGATTTTATGGTGTCTATGGAGCCGGTATATCATGACAGTGCAGGGCCTGGTGGCATAAGAGATGCCCAGGATGCCAGGCATAAAAGTGAAGACCGCCTTGGACCCCTGGGCACCTCTACCCTCTAGGCATCATGCAACGTCATGGTGTGTATGGAGCAAGGATATCATGACCCTGCTGGGCCTAGTAATGCACAAAACGGACATAAGGATGGCATATGTACCGGTATGTAGAAAATGAACACGGATTGTAGATTGGTTATACTATGGATGAAAAATTGACATTTTTTTGGGTCACACAACTGACCATATTGCTTCTGCTGCTGTGAACGTGGCCATGTTGTTGCTCTGATTTTCAGAGTGATTTAGAAATGCATCCCATGGACATAAGCACGATAAATATCCGAATATGTGAATATTGTTCTAGATGCCGCTCCACGTCTCATTTCATTAGGACTGAAGCCAATGCAAATATGTCTGTCAGGAGGTAACTCTGTGCCCATTAGTAACCGCTGTGAGGTCACCGGCACCGAGCCCAGGTGGATTCCTGTCAGGTGAGGAAGGTGCAGCCTGGATTCAGGTTACATGCTTCCTGGTATATTGCTCCTCGTCCTTCTGTCCTCTCAGGCCATACACATTATAGCAGACGGTCAGAGTGTGTGTCTGAGGTGTTTTTTTAGCAGATCCATCACAAAATCTTCCTCAAAAACATGAAAACGCTTTCTATTAATTTCTATTGGAAATTCACTTTGCTCTTTAAGGGCTCGTGCGCACGTTGTGTAATTACATGCATTTACGCTGCGTATTGCACTGCAGAGTAAATGCATGCGTCCTGCGTCCCCTCCACAATCTATGTAGATTGTGCATGATATGTGCGCACGATGCTTCTATGAACGCAGCGATTTGGATGCTAAAATTTTGACTCAAATCCGTGCGTTCATAAAAGCAGCATGTCAATTATTCCGTGCGCTATGGATGCAGCTCCCACTCTGTCTATGGTGGGGGCAGCAGCCCGAGCGCATGAATCAGCTTTTTTTTGTACAAAAAAACTGCATCCATTAGGCTATGTGCGCACGTGTGCGCTCTGCACCGCACACAAAAGGTCCGCTTCAGAGCGCAGCTGAAAAGCTCCGTTCTGAAGCGCCTGGTGCCTACTGAATTCGTGCGCTCTGCATGCTTCCTCTCCTTATAGACAACATGCAAGCCGCATGAAAGAAGTGACATGTCACTTCTTAGAATGCACGCTTCGGGCAGCAGCCAAATCGCTGCGTTCTAATACGCCACGTGCGCACGTCTCATGCACAATCTTCATAGATGGTGCTGGGGACGCAGGACGCATGCAGTTACACTGCGGTGCAGAACGCTGCGTAACTGCATGCAATACGCACACGTGCACACATAGCCTTACGCAGTGTTTCTGCAGCGATTTGACGTGCACATTTGCTGTCAAATCGCTGCACAATATTCAGCAGTTATGTGCGCATGAGCCCTTAGGAGTATTTTTTTCCCTGAATACATTTTGAATAGTGAATGGTGAAACAAACAAAAAAAAAAGTGCACCTCACTTTTTTCCTGAAAAAAAAAAAAAAAAAGGAAATAAAACTACTCCAAAAACTTCTTGAAAAGCAGCATTTCCAGATGTGGGAATTACTTGGAAAAATGAATGGCTCATAAAAGTCCAGAGGGAACGTAGTTTTATACTGGAGGGTGTGTACTCTATAAAATGCAGTGGAGTGGTGAAATAGGACAAGTACGGCTATGTTCACACCTTGCGTGGGTGAGTTACCCTATAAAATGCAGCGGTGTGGTGAAAGGAAAACGCCAGAGGAGCATTACCTGCACCTTAGAAATTAAAAGTGTTGACTATGTTCACACCTTTTGTGTTTGTTTGTTGTTTTTTTTTATGGCAAAAACCTTCTCTCTTGGAAGTAAAAAAGCTGCTTCCAGAAAGCAGGCCTTGCAGTGGCGTTTTTACACTCACATTGCTTTTAATAGAGGGAAAAATCTGCAAAAACGCTGACAGAACTGACATGCAGCTTCGTAAAAAACGCAGCAGTTTCCCATTTCAGTCAGAGAAAAAAAAATAAAGTGTGTGAAGTTTCTGGAATCTCCTAGATTTTTCTGCTAATGTAAAAATTTGCATAACTCATGAAAAAACGCAAAGGGTGGACATAGTGTAAGGCTACATGCGCACGCTACGTTTTTTTCCCGTTTTTTGGTGCAGTTTTGTTGAAAGACATCTGACTTCCCAGCAAAGTCTATGAAAAGTCAGATTTGTAATGCGCACATTGCAGTTTGTCAGCGTTTTTTGTGTGAAAAGTTTGTGACAAAAAAGATGCAGCATGTTCACTCTTTCTTGTGTTTTGTCAACATTTATCACCCATTGAAATCAATGAGCATCAAAAACGCAAGGAAAAATGCATGCTATCAAATTGGTGCGTTTGGCATGCATTGTACCTGCGGTTTTGTCAACAAAAATGCAGCTCACCAACTTACTTCCAGAATGACAAAATCAATGCTGATTTTTACGTGTCGGTGTCCGTGTGTCGGTGTCCGTGTGTCGGTGTCCGTGTGTCGGTGTCCGTGTGTCGGTGTCCGTGTGTCGGTGTCCGTGTGTCGGTGTCCGTGTGTCGGTGTCCGTGTGTCGGTGTCTCTGTCTCTCTTGCGCTCGCTCTCTCTTTCTCCTGAAGCACTACATACTTACCGATCACAGGCTGTCACACTGCTCCCCCGCCTCTCATCTTTTTCCCGACCCGCTTATACATATTGACTCCTCTCCCCGTCTGTGAGTCAGACGAGCCCCCATGCTGAGTGACAGCTGTCTGACTGCAACCAATCACATCCGCCGGTGGGCATGTCTAAATCATACCGCACTGAAGAGAGTCGCTCTATCAGCGGTGGAGGACTCGAGCTGTGACAGCAAACACCTGAGTGACGGCACCGCCGATCGCGCTGCTCACTTCAGTCACTCGGGTGGTTTGCTGTGACAGCTGGAGGACTCCAGCTGTGGAGCCTGTCGCTCAACAGCTGGAGTCCTCCAGCTGTCACAGCAAACCACCCGAGTGACTGATGTGAGCAGCGCGATCGGCGGTGCCGTCACTCAGGTGTTTGCTGTCACAGCTTGAGTCCTCCACCCGTGAGCGCACATCAGGCCGCGACTGAAGTGAGCCGCAGGTGGAGGACTCACGTGAGTGACGGCACCGCCGATCACGTCGCTCACTTCAGTAACGGCCTGAACCGCAGTGAACCCGGCCATGACGTCATTGCTGCAACACCCGCCGCACTGCGAGACCCATAGCTGTAACGTCAGGGGTTCACCCCAGTTCATTCGGGTCACTGCGGCTCTGTCCACACTCACAGCTGGCAGCCATGCCTTATGACTGCTGACTGTGAAAGGACAGGGATGTAGCAGAGCTGGAAGCGTCGTGGGACCTCGTGTGGATTACTTTGGACCTGGAGGGGTGTTTTGGGGGTTAATAAAGTGGTGAAAGATGGTGGCTTTTTATTTTATTTCAAATAAAGGATTTTTTTGGCTGTTTGTGGTTTATTTACTTTCACTTACAGATTAGTGATGTGGGGTGTCTCATAGACACATGACATCACTAACCTAGGGCTTAGTGGCTGCTATGGGCTGCTGCCACTAACTCCTTATTAACCCGATTGCCACCACACCAGGGCAACGGGAAGAGCCGGGCCCAGCGCCAAAATTGGCGCATCTTATGAATGCGCCACTTCTGGGGCGGCTGTGGGCTGCTATTGTTAGGCTGGAAAGGGCCAAATAACGATGGCCCTTCCCACCCTAATAATATCAGCCCCCAGTTGTCTGCTGCACCTTGGCTGGTATGAGAAAAATGAGGGGATCCCACATCTTTTTATTTTTTAATAAATCAAGTAATTAAAAAAGTGTGGGATCCCCTCTATTTTTCATAACCAGCCAAGGTACAGCAGAGAGCTGAGGGTTGCAGCCTGCAGCTGCTGCTGTTCCTGTGCTGGATATGAAAACTGGGGGAGACCCAATGTTTATTTTTTTTTTTACCCCAAAAAAAAAAAAAAAAGCTATCCAATCTCTATCAAGCTATTCTATTTTTTCTTTCTATATATTCTTCCTTTTCTTTCTTATTATCTAATCTATATGTTCTTATCTATATATCCATCTAGCTATTCTTTCTATTTTTCTATCTATCATCTATTCTAGCTATCTATCCATTATCCTTTCCTATAATATTTTGTTTCTCCTTTAAAAAAAACGCAATGACAAAAACGCACCAAAAACGCACCTACATTACAAGCGTATTTTGGGACATTTCCAGGCTCTCTCTGACAAGGTGCAGTTTTGGTTGCAGTTTTGGTTGCAGTTTTGGTTGCAGTTTGTGTGCAGAAAAAACTGTAGCATGTGCATGTAGCCTTAAGGGTGTTTTACACGCTGCGACATCGCTACCGATATATCGTCGGGGTCATGTCGTTAGCAACATCGCAGCGTGTGACACCAAGGAGCGACGATCAACGATCGCAAAAACGTCAAATATCGTTGATCGTTGACACGTCGCTCCTTTTCATAATATCGTTGGTGATGCATGCCGCTGGTTGTTCGTCGTTCCTGCAGCAGCACACATCGCTATGTGTGACACCGCAGGAACGACGAACATCTCCTTACCTGCGTCCACCAGCAATGAGGAAGGAAGGAGGTCGGCGGCATGTTCCGGCCGCTCATCTCTGCCCCTCCTCTGCTATTGGACGCCTGCCGTGTGACGTCGCTGTGACGCCGAACGAACCGCCCCCTTAGAAACGACGACGTCGCTGGGCAGGTAAGTCCGTGTGACGGGTGTTAGCGATGTTGTGCGCTACGGGTAGTGATTTGCCCGTGACGCACAACCTACGGGAGCGTGTACGTGCCCTTTACACTTCATATCTAAGGCGCAGGAAATGTTCCTCAGTGGCGTTTTCGAGGCAGGTTTTTGTTAACCTTTTATTAACTTCTTTTTTTTCTTCTCAGTGGGCAACATGATCAGGTTTCTTTTTATTAATCCATTAGGGTCTGTACGCACTGGGAAATTTGCTTTTATTAAGAAAAATCTGCACCCTCTGGCAGAATTCTGCACCCGCGGCAAAAACGCACCCGGAATCAGCATGCGGTTTTGCCGCGGATTAGTCCGTGCAGGTTTTTACCATTATCTTCGTCAAAAAACGCAGGTACCTATGGAAAAGAAGTGACATGCTAGAAATTCTGCAGCAAAACCTATAGGAAAAAAACGCAGTGTGCGCACCGCAGTTTGGATTTCTCATTGATTTTGCTGCTGTAGGACTGCATGAACTTTATGAACAAAAACTGCACCTTTTCTGCAGCAAAAACCGCAACAAATCTGCGGCAAAAAATGCAGTGTGCGCACAGGGTCTTAGGCCGTGTTCCCACAGTGAGTTTTTGGTGACTTTTTCACGCCGTCTATTTTCACTGTTTCAGATACGCAGCGTTTTTTTAGTTCCATTAAAGTTGAGGAGATTATATGTGATCTTTTTTTCTTCTTTCCCGCAGTGTAAGCCCACTTGCGGTTATAAATGTCACCTTCTCCTGCCGGTACGCAGTTTTCTGTGCACATTTTCTCCATAGACTTGCATTAGATGTGGAAAATATGATTCTTGGGTTTTCCGCTGCGGAAATTCACCAAAAATGCGTGTAGTCCACACATGACTATCAATAAAGTTTTGTCAAAGTGAAATACCAGGATGTATCAAAAACATGGCAGCTTTATTTAAAGTATGACACACCATAAAGAGACAAAAACCGCAGCTCCAAAAACACGGTAACACATAAAAAAAGCAAGGAATGAATAGAAGTATTCTAATTTACCTGATAGGTGCAGAAAATCTATATCTAAAACTCATTAAATACTCCTCATGGGAAAGTACTTAGGCCCTGTGCCCACGCTGCGGATTTGTCACGTTTTTTTTGCGGATTTCTCCAAAATCCACAGTACAGTGGGTCCCCAGCCATTTCTATGGCATTTTTGAAGGTTTGAGCCAATGCTGCGTTTTTTTCCGCTGCGGAAATAGTGCGGATTTCCCTGCGGAAAAATCTGCAGCATGTCAATTATTCTTGCGGATTTTACCAATGCAAGTGAATGTGAGGTCAAAAATCTGCAACAAATCCGCAGGTCTGTTCCCACAGGGTGGTTTTCTCGCGTTTTTGGTGCATATGTACAATGGTAAAAGTCCGCACCAAATTCCGCTCCAAAATTGTACCAAAGTTTTTGTGCGAGTTTTTTTTGTGTGTGAGATTGTGCAGATTTTGGTGCAGCAAAATCTGCACGATCTTTTGTCCGTGGGCACATAGCCTTAATCGTTAAAACACTTATAAGAATGCTCCAAAAGATTTCCAGGTGTCTTTCTAGTGTTTTTGAAGCCTGCCCATTGACATCTATCACAAAGTATGGAGAGGCATCATCGTAGAAAACCCTTGCAGAATTGATATGTCGTTTCTTTGAAACTTTTTTGTCTTTGAAGCTAGATGGGCTCGGCCTCAGAATGTAAGAGCAGTGAGCGAGGGCGCACCCAAGTGGTCAGATTCTGGTTCGGAGTCTGTATATCAGATACTCGTGGGCACGTGACAGAGCGCGGTGTGTACGATGAGAGGATTCATAAGTCTGCAGTCACTCTATGTATCACTCTATGTGACTGCAGACGCTGTGCGCTGTGAGGATTCTTTGCGGTCAGAGCTGGGAACGGCGGTCACATGGCTGCGAGATTGTGATATGCAGACTCCCAGCCAGAATCCGACTAGAGGGCCACAACCAAGCTCCATACACCCGGCGCCAATCTATTCGGATTCTGCATATCGCATGCTTGTGACCATGTGAACGCCATTCCCGGCTCTGACACAGGCGAATCCTCAGAGCGCACAGTGTGTACGATGAGAGAATTCATAAGCCTGCAGTGTATCACTCTATGTGACTGCAGACACTGTGCGCTGTGAGGATTCTTTGCGGTCAGAGCTGGGAACGGCGGTCACATGGCTGCGAGATTGTGATATGCAAACTCCTGGCCAGAATCCATCTAGAGGGCCACAACCAAGCTCAATAAAGCCAGCACAAAATCTACTCAGATTCTGCATATCACATATTCGTGGCAACACGACCGCCGTTCCCGGCTCTGACATCGGAGAATCCTCAGAGCGCACAGTGTGAGCGATGTGCGGATTCACAAGTCTGCAGTCACATAGTGACTCATAGAGGGACTGCAGACGTGTCAGGTCATCTTTCAATAGAAAAGGCTACGTTCCCACATTGAGCTTTTGAAGTTTTAGAATTTCTGCACCTATTATATAAATTAGATTATTATTTATTATTATAGCGCCATTTATTCTATGGCGCTTTACAAGTGAAAGAGGGTATACGTACAAGATGGTGTTTATCGCATTTTTGATGCTGCGTTTTTTGTCTCTTGTTGGAGGTCAGGCTTTAATAAAGCTGCTTTGTTTTTGATACTTTCTGGTACAGTATTTGGTTTTGATAAAGCTTTATACATTTAGGTGTGGATTGCATGTCTTTGATGCTTTTTTTGCAGCATAAATGCACTAAAAACACATGCTCATGTTTTCCCTGTGTTTTTTCAGCATCTTTTTCAATTCTTTGGGGAAAATCCGCACATGAAAGTCAATGTAGCGGCAGGAGAAATTGCCATGTGGATTTGAACATGCACCGCAGGTCAGATTACACTGAGTGGAATAGAAGCACAGGGGACAGGAGGTTCCTATAAAGCCCATCCACTTTGCTGGAGATTCTACGTTTATGATGCAGCAAAAATACACAGCGTCAAAAACTCACCAAAAGCTGATTGTGGGAACGTCGCCTAATGCGGGCATCACACGAGACGATCTATCGTGCAATATGTCGTCGGGGTCACGGTTTTCGTGACGCACATCCGGCATCGTTTGCGACGTTGTTTCATGTGACACCTCCGAGCGACGCTGAATGTTCGCAAATCGGTTAGAAATCGTGAGTCGTGTACACGTCGCTTATTTTTAAAAAATCGTTTATTTTTCTTTGCGCTGATTGTTCATTGTACCCGGGGCAGCACACATCGCTCCGTGTGACACCCCGGGAACGATGAACTGCAGCTTACCTGCGTCCCGCGGCACCCGCCGGCTATGCGGAAGGAAGGAGGTGGGCGGGATGTTTACGTCCCGCTCATCTCCACCCCTCCGCTTCTATTGGCCGGCCGCTGTGTGACGTCACTGACGCCGAACGTCCCTCCCCCTTCAGGAAGAAGATGTTCGCCGCCCACATCGAGGTCGCTCAGCAGGTAAATACGTGTGACGGTGGTTTAACGAGTTTGTGCGACACGGGCAGCGATTTGCCCGTGACGCATAAACGACGGGGGCGGGTGCGATCGCTCGTGCGATCCCATAATAGATCGTACCATGTGACACCCGCATAACGTTTTCAGGTGTTGATTAATTGGCGTTTTTGTAATTGACTCTCAAAAAGATTCCTTAAAAAACTAAAAGGGGCTTTACACGCTACGATATCGTTAATGTTTTATCGTCGGGGTCACGTTGTTAGTGACGCACATCCGGCGTCATTAACGATATCGCGTGTGACACTTACCAGCGACCTTAAGTGACCTCAAAAATGGTGAAAATCGTTCACCATGGAGAGGTCGTCCCAAAACCAAAAATTGGTAATGGTTGATTTGATGTAGTTCGTCGCTCCAGCGGCAGCACACACCGCTGTGTGTGACAACGCAGGAGCGAGGAACGTCTCCTTACCTGCCGCCGGTCGCAATGCGGGAGGAAGGAGGTGGGAGGAAGGAGGTGGGAGGGATGTTACGTCCCGCTCATCTCCGCCCCTCCACTTTGATTGGCCGGCCGCTTAGTGACGTCGCGGGGACATTCCTGTGATGCCGAACGTCCCTCCCCCTTGAGGGAGGGATTGTTCGGCAGTCACAGCGACGCCGCCGACCAGGTAAGTGCGTGTGACGCTGCTGTAGCGATAATGTTCGCTGTGGCAGCGATCATACGAAATCGCATGCACGACGGGGGCGGGTGCTTTTGCGTACGATATCGCTAGCAATTGCTAGCGATATCGTAGCGTGTAAAGCCTGCTTAAGTGTGCTCATCCCTTCAATATGCACATGGAGTTTAAGAGGTTTTGAGCAGATCGGCTTCAAAAACTCCTGAAATACTCTTCCTAATAGTGTTCTCTCACACCGGAGTATAAAACGGACGAGAGAAAATCGCTCTGCACTCGGACCAATGTTAGTCAATGAGGCAGAGCGGATCTGCGAGTTTATCTTAAGTGCAACTCTGACTGAAGAAAAAAAAATCGCACGTGTATATCGGACACGACTCTTCAATGTAAGTCTATGGGTTTGAGAAAAAATGCATGTCCGTGTGACGTCTGTGTTTTCCGGGTACGTTACCATTCTGTAGCCTAGAAATAACCGCGTGTCATACGGATGTTAGGTGAGAAAAAGATGGCACGCTCGCATGACGTATGGAATATCAAACTGACTTCACTTGTCTCACTTTTCTGGATGAGAATGGGGCCGTTTTTTTTTTTTTAAATACACCAGCGTCAACCCTTATAAAAGCGCTTCATGACGGCTTCACAAAATAAAAACCAAAAACTCCTCCTAAAACTCTCCAAAGAAGGAGCATTTCCTGAAGTGGTTTCCACTATAAAAGTGCCATCTTTGACCACAGAAAAACGTATAGCCTCCGGTCATATACCGTAATATGGTCATGTAATACCAGTACTGTCATTGAAACTGAGCGATGCTTGGGAAGAAGCTTTCCTTGGAGCTCTCTCTCCTGATAATTGGCTGATGCTTGTTCGTCGGGTGAGTTGATTTCTAAGCGCAGTAGCACATCGTCTAGTGTAAATCAGACATGTCCTGCCAAGAATAATACTCTGTGCAGAGCGATTGTATTAATGATCATTATGTGCACATGGAGCGTGGTCAGCCAAGATAAACAGACTATTAAAGCACTATTGTTTTTTTTTTCTGTTTAGTGCTGGAGTGGTGTTTTAAATGTAACGTTCCTGCCGGTAGTAATATATTCATCTTCACCTTTTTAACGATGCACCTCCGGTCTGTGGCGCCGTCTTGTGACCACTACTTCTGCCTGGCCGTTAGTCAGAAGCTACAAGCTCTCAATGCAACTCTATGAAAGCCAGAGGGAGGCTCTCATAGACTTGTATTGCATTCTGACCTCCGGCCTGCTCCATGAAACACTGGAGTTGCTGGCAGGTCACAAACTGCAGAATATAGGAGCTGTGGCGATTTAAAGGTGACGACGCTGGAGGGTGAGTATAAGGCCTCTTTCACACGTCCGTGTCTCCTCGGTATGTGTTTGGTCCGTTTCCTCACGTGCCGGAGACACTAGCACACGTAGACCCATTAAAATCAGTTTTGCCATGGACCGTGTGTACGTGTAGAGCATACGTGTGCCCGTATACTCTACACGTAGACATGTCCGTGTTTCTCCGGCATCACAGGTGTCACACGGACCGCACAGATGTGATCTGTGTGACACACACAGGAGAAAACACACGTGCCTGTGAAATAAAAAGAATTTCTATACTCACCTTCTCCAGCTCTGCTGTCTCTGCCGCTGCTGTCACTTGCTTCCGACCCCCGCTCATTATAATCATTGCATATTCACTCCACTGCGGGCCGGAAGCATCAGCAGCAGCGAGGAGTTGGCAGGATCGGAGACCGAAGATCAGCACCACGGACAGCAACGCCAGGGACAGGTGAGCAGAAAGTTCCCGTTCTCCGTGTGTTATCACGAGTAGCTCATGTGTGTCTTAAACACAGCACACGGAGGGCAATACTCCCCTTTGACAGGTCCATGAAAAACGTTTGTGATTTTCACAGACGTGTGAAGGGGGCCTAAGGCTAAGGACACATGGCGAGAAAAATGGAGCGAGTGGAATGCAATAAAAAATTGCATTCTACTCGGACCAATGTTTCTCTATGGGACCGCTTCTATGTGCAATATTTTTTTTTTTTTTTGAGCCTAATCGGACTGAGAAAACAATCACAGCATGCTGCGGGTGGAATTCGATTTTTCACCCGCACCCATACAAGTCTATGGGTGTGAGAAAAACATTGCTTTGCACTCGCATTACACCGGAGTACAGTGCGAAATATGCATCAGCTGCACGTCGCTACTGCCTGGGGGCTGGTCACTGGTCGATGGTGAGATCTGCCTGTTTGACAGCTCACCAGCGACTATGTAGCGATGCAGCAGCGATCCTGACCAGGTCAGATCGCTGGTGGGGTCGCTGCTGCGTCGCTAAAGGCCCAGTCACACACAACGACTTACCAGCGATCCTGAAAACGATGCGACCTGATAGGGATCGCAGGTAAGTCGCTGGGAGGTCGCAGGTGAGATGTCACACAGTCAGATCTTACCAGCGATGCAGGAACAATACAGGTCTCAGTAGCGACCTGTATAACGATCTCAGCAGTCACTGTGACCCTGTCACACAGCATCAAACACAGCAATGTGTCCTGCCCAGCAGGACATCACCTTTGAAGAAAATGACCCGGACCATTCGGCAACGACTAGCGATCTCACAGCAGGGGCCTGATCGCTGGTAAGTGTCACACATAACAAGATCGCTAACGGGATCGCAACTGCGTCACCAAACCGGTGACTCAGCAGCGATCTCGCTAGCAATCTCGTTATGTGTGACAGTACCTTAAAGTGTGACGGTACCCTAACCCATGATGAGGCCCATGATGCTGTGGTCATTTATAATGTGGGGATCCTGTGTCAGGAGGATGAGGACCAGGCTTATCTAGCCCTAGAATACCAGACCATCCAGCAACTACAATAATTGGGAAGGAAGGAACATCACAATGGGCGGGGGAGATCGTTCCTTTCCTTTTTCCCTTTATATGCAACTTGAACAGTGTAATAAGTACCTGCTGGCAAATGTCTGCATGGTCCCTGATGACTGACATGATTGCTGGGTCATTATTACTGACCGATACTGATTTTTGAGTTTAACCGTTGGTGTTTTCTATACGGCGGTACATTTACATGTTTGTTCTTGTCTGCTTTTATTCCTGGTTACATATTGTGACCTTTTTATCTATTTTGCAAATATTAAAAGGTAAATTTTCGGCGTTATTTCTATTCACCTTGCTAGGATTCTCGCTCCCCTGCAGTAATGTGTAGTTTTTGTCTTTGATTTTTGGCATGTTCAGAGCCCATGTGCCTGCCCTGGTGCCGGATGTGGAGGGAGAACTTCCTGTGCCGTGTCTGTGGGATTCTCTAACGTGTGGGTGACTAATGGTTCCTGTTTCCTTCTTTGTACGGGAAATGTAAGAGTTGCAGGAAGTGCGGCCTCCAGCCTCTCCTGGAAATGACGGCTTATTAGAGGAACATTCCTTAGGTTATTACATCCATACATTATTCATTATATACGTCGCATAGTGTACGTTGCTGTACAGGGAATGTGCTCATTCTGGTATAAATGTTCTTGTGATATGTCAAGGTCTTTCTCTTGTGTAAAGGTGCCCACATCTTCCGTATAGTCAATGACCTGTATTCCCTATGGCCCCACTATGTAAATGTGTGATGTTTTTTAGACAAGCGTTCATAAGTTCTCAGTGGGGAGAGTGGAATAAGTTCATGTCAGACACCTCTGACAGCGGATTATCTAGGAGATAAGGATGGGACCTTTAGGCTTTGTGCGCACGCTGCATCTTTGTGGTGACTATAAAGATGCACGTTTTTGGCCCCACAAAACGTGCCCGCAGCAAAATTGCATCCAAAAACGTATGCGTTTTTGTCACGTTTTTACCACGATTTTGCCCAATGCGTGATTTAAGTCAAATCTATTGATAGAACATATATAGAATAGATAATAATAATGCACAGACAGAATAGATGAAAGAAATAACATTATAGCTTGATAAATAGAGCTAGCTTATTTTTAACTTAATTTTTTTCCCCCAAAAATATGTGGGGTCCCCCCATTTTTCATATCCGACAGGAACAGCAGCAGCTGCAGGCTACAACCCTCGGCTGTCTGTTGTACCTTGGCTGGTTATGAAAAATAGGTGGGATCCCATGCTTTTTTGTTTTTTAATAAAATGACATTAGGTTCCCCCTATTTTTTTAAAACCAACCAAGGTACAGCAGACAACTGGGGGCTGATATTATTCGGGTGGGAAGGGCTATGGTTATTTGGCCCTTTCCAGCCTAACAATAGCAGCCCGCAGCCGCCCAAGAAGTGGCGCATCCATTAGATGTGCCAATTCTGGCACTGGAACTGGTTCTTCCTGTTGCCCTGGTGAGGTGGCAGTCGGGGTAATAAGGAGTTAATGGCAGCCCACAGCTGCCACTAAGCTGTAGATTAGTAATGGGAGGTGTCTATGAGACCCCCTCCAGCACTAATCTGTAAATGAAAGTAAGTAAACACAAACACCCAAAAAATCTTTTATTTGAAATAAGACAAGTACCTTTTTTCACTACTTTATTAACCTCAAAAACACCCCTGCAGGTCCCACGTAATCCACACGAGGTCATACAACACTGCCACACACTGCCACTACATCTGAAGCTCACAGCGAGCGCCATAGGACATGACTGTCCACTGTGATCTCTGCACAACGACTGAAGTAAGCTGCACGATCAGCGGGGACGTCACTCAGGTGATTTGTGGTCACAGGTTTTTTGTGACAAACCTGCACTAAAAAACGCATTAAAAAAGTGATAAAAACGCACTGTCTGTATACAGCCTAAAAGTTCAACATCCTTCTCTCTCCTGAATCTGCTGGTTCTTCGTTCTGTGGTCCCATGTATGTTGGCACTGAAATGTACCTTATTTTGTGTGGCTTTCTTCCTTGCTCCTTGCAGATGTTGTCCCACTTGATAGTGACATGTAGCCTTTTTGTTCCAGGTTAGCTCTACCACATATAAAGGGATCTGTATGTTTCCTTACATGTTCTGCACAATGGAACATCTCCATCCATAGAATTAATGGTATCCTTCATAATAGGGCCTGGAGTTTGGGGGTCTCTTGTGAAACCCCTCTTTGAATTACATGAATTTTCTGAAGCATTGCTGTTTCAGAAGGCCTCTCTATAGAGGCCTTTGTAGTACAGGCATATTAGAGATGCAGCCCCTTGCCCCGTGTGTTATTGGGGCTCAGTGTGTGGAATCAGTGTCATACTATGAGAGCGCAGGTATCTTGGTCTCATGACTTCCTCCTTATTAATCACATTGCATTCATTTTTATCACTATGCACAGAGAAATTCCACATAGTAATGAAGCATTCTGCTGAAGCCGGCCGCGGCGAGATAGCGATCTGCATTCTCCCCTGATGTTCTTGCCGTGGTTACGGTAGTTTTCTAAGCGCTGTGAACCTCTGCATGCAATGGGTGACGGATGTCTCTGAGCAGTTCCGGGTGCTTTACCGGCTGTTATGGTGTTGGTTAAGCTCAGTATTGCTCTTACGGAAGTTGCCCATTTCCTTCCTACATTTCTACTCTACATTGTTGCCCCCATTTCCTTCAAGTGATGATTCTGACCATGGTTTACTGACCAAACTCATTTGTGGAGTAATTCGCAATACTGACCTATTATCTAATTGGAGGAATTCTTACTTTTCTTGGCAGTGAACCCTGTGGCCGTGGGGTCATATAGGCAATGCTCATAGAAGTATTCAAGTACAGCCTAACAGAGTATTGTTTTTTTTATCGATATCAATGTTAATTGTTAGAGCACCAAAATGAATTGTTTTGTTTTTTCCTCCAGTATCAGTAGTTTTGCCTAGTACTACAATACCATGTGTCGATCGCTGGAGAGAAGAAAACTATTAGGATGGCCAGATATCTTAGATGGCGTTCAGCCCAGCCATTTGGTCTGTCCATGGGTGATTCATGGTTTCCATTTTTTTAATGAGAAATTATATGTAGGTACAGGACTCCCATGGATAGAGAGGAGAAATCCACTGCTACTCATCTCCAGTGGAGGATTGTCCACTGAGATACCATAAAGAGTAGGCATATACAATGAATCAGAGCTGCCCTTCACAGATGGGCAGAAGTGGGGTGTCACGCGGCACCTACAGTGGGCCTCTTTGTCATCTAAGATGTCAGCACGCGCTCTGTGCATGCCTCTGGGTAAGCATAAATGGAGTGTTGTGTGGCTCCTCTGCGCTGCCGTGAATAACCAGATGAAAGGAGTCCAAAAAGTCTTGAAAGAACGTATAATTTAAATCTATGCGTTTTAAGGCGCACTTGCCTCTTCATCAGGATAAAATCATTAGGCTGAGGCCACACGAAGATTAGTGCGAGTCTGCGCATAACACTCGGCTCACACTCGCAGCACAGCGGGAGCTGAGTGTCATGTGACTGTGGTCCGATCGTGCGATCAGACCACAGCTGCCGAGACCCATCGCATTCCACTCGCACCGTATTATTCGCCGTGTGTGCTGACCCTTATGGTGATATCCTGGTGAAGAATCGTTCTTGAAATGCATGGATATAAATAAATACGCTCTTTTTAGACTCCTTTCATCTGGTTATTCACAGCAGCACAGAGGAACCACACAACACACCATTCATCTCTCTGGGGGCTTCACCCGTGGGTCTCTGGCAGACTTTTTCATGCTTGTCAGCAGGTGTCACACACAATGGTCTCAGGTGAGGAGATGCCCTCATACCTTTCTACCCGGTTACCAGACGAAACCCTACTGCGCTTTTCTTCTGCCCTTGTTTCTCCACTGGGTAAGACTAGAGAAGGAGAGGTTCTGTATGTAGCGGAGACCTCCAGTAACAAGTTTATGGCTGTTATTAGGGGGTCCGCTCACCCCGGGATGTACTCCTTGCTAGATCCTTTCCATTGGCTTATTGGAAAGCTCCTCCACCAGACCTGTTACCTCTTCACGTGTGTCTCCGTTCTCGATGTGTTATGGTAACTGATGGAGAAAGCGTGTACTTTGTACTCTCAGCCTCTCCTATGAGCAAATAAAAGGTATGCCTTTAACAACAAACTCGTGACGCTCAGCTGCCATCTCTACAACAAGCAGTATGCATACAGTCAATGGCTGCCAGTGTCATGTATTGATTGATCAGACAGAGATTATCCTCTGATTGTGCCCTAACTAAAAAGTATGCCAAAAGGGCATGGATCCTAAGGATGGGGTGACCTCTATTAAGCTGTGAATGAAGGGTTATATGGTTGGCTCTAGGAATACACATGTAGGCTGAGCGTTGACCTCACTTTCTCAGAGTCCAGAGATGGTGGCGGTGTATGGGGACATGTCTCACATTCCTGCATTATTAGACGGGCTACTTGGCCAATTCTTGCTTGTCACGTTGTCCAGCTGTCATTGCCGGTTTTGGCCACCTCCACGTCTGTCTTGTGGGAAGCCGATACCCTTCATTATTCTATTGTGTGGTGCACTGCTATTCTGTGCGGATGACGTGCACCTTCTGTCACTTGGGATCTGTGTCATGGCTTCTTTCTGACTAGGCATTTGTATTGCCTTTATAATGTTCTCGGCCTTTAATTATTTATACCCTTCCTGTTGCGTCTAAAGCACCATTGTACTGCCAGATAGCTAATCTAATAGTTTCAGGAGGGTGTTTTTGGCTCTACTTTGCATATGATACTAATAATGTTTCCATGTTAAAAGCAGGTCAGTGTCTATATTGATTTAGTTGTCATGTTGGTTCTGATATAATTAGAAAATTAACATATGATCTTGGGAGCACCTGACCCTGGAAGCATAGTCCTGTGTTCTCCGCTCCCCCATGCCTCCAGAGATTTGGAAATGCATTTCCTTCTTGCATGTAGACGCTGGCTCTGGAGTGAATGGCACGCGCTGGTGAGTTATTGATCATTCTTGGGTGCTGGTTTGCATTTTCTTATTACTGCCGACCATGTATTGTGTGCACGGCTATGTATATGCACGGCTCACCTACACATGGTCAGCACTTTTTTTTTTTCTTTTAAACATAATTTAATAGGCCAGAAGCGCACAGCGTGGCATACAACACATAGAAACACATTACCATTGCAATGGATGGGAGACGACTTACAATTTACTGATTTATTCATATGAAAAACAATCAGTGATGACACGCCGATGTTAAAAGCGGACACACTGATGAAAGTCTGATCCAAAGCCTGGTGAAACTCACTGCCTTTCTGCATACGTTAAAAATGCTGGATGTCTAAATGAGGTCTTACCCAGATCCATACCTCACGGCGATGGGACATGCCAAAGAAACAAGTCTGATCATGGATGCCAGAAGATGTAATGATGCCAGATATCACTGGACCCTGGCGACAATACCTCATTAGATCAGGGAAAAAACCCAATACCGTGTTTCCCCAAAATAAAGTGTTGTCTTATATATTTTTTTTTTTTTCCCTGAGAAATGCACTAGGGCTTATTCTCAAGGAAACACAGTTGGGGTGAAAGTTTACCCCCCCTCCCCCCCCTCTAAAAAAAAAATATACAGGAGAATCATACTTACCAGACCCCGGGCATCTGCATCAATCCCAGGTGCTTCTGTGATTTTCGGCAGGCGCTCCCAACAAAGCAAACAGTATCGCCGGATGTGCTGAGTGTGCCATTTGATGTGTGATTCTGTGTGCGTGCGTGACCTGATGTGTGATTGTGTGTGCGTGATTGTGTATGCGTGATCGATTGTGTGTGTGTGTGTTTGTGTGTGTGTGTTTGTGTGTGTGCGATCGATTGTGTGTGTGTGTGCGCGATCGATTGTGTGTGTGTGCGCGCGATCGATTGTGTGTGTGATCTATTGTGTGTGTGCGTAATATATTGTGTGTGTGTGTGCGCGCGTGCGTAATCTATTGTGTGTGTGTGTGTGTGTGTGTGTGTGTGTGTGTGTGTGTGTGTGTGCGCGCGCGCGCGTGATCTATTGTGTGCGCGTGACCTGATGTGTGATAGTGTGTGCGTGTTCTACTGCAGGTCCTCCCGTTCAGCGTCTGGCAAGTATGATCGCGGTGTCTTCTGTCTTCTTTCTTCTCTCTTTCGGGGTGTCCGCTGTCTATAATGAAGTGTCCTGCAGTATCTGTAACTTTTTTAGCTGCGTGGACACTTCATTATTGAACCTGACTAGGGCTTATTTTCGGGAGAGGGCTTAGCTTTATGCCGAAAATGCTGAAAATTCCTGCTAGGGCTTATTTTCGGGTGAGGGCTTATTTTCGGGGAAACACTGTATTAAGTGGTAGTGATTGTGTCGGTATATGCCCATCACACATTAAAATAAGCGTTAGGCCTCATTCACATGAACGTTTGGCAGGTACAAGTAACCATTAGAATCTATGGATGTGTTCATATGTCCTATTTTTTCTTCTGCTGGCCACGTGTCTGCAAATAATGGAGAGATGTCCGTCTTTGATCCAAGCCACAGATCACAATTGCCCATAACATCTATTTTATTTTTTTATATGAGAAGATCTCTGAGGAGACACCGATTGTAAAACTGAAATACGGAACAAACCCTGAAATTCGGATCAAACACCCCGAAGAAAGGGACTTCACTTTTTGTACCAGAGAAGTCCCTGACGTGGGAATGAGCCATTACACAGAGGCTAATAACCAGAAGTGATTTTCTGATATTTGATATTGATATATTTATACCAGCCACGTTTCTTATGTGGAGCAGGCTCGTGACTCGTGAGGGGGGTTTTGTCGGCTTCTTGTTAGAAATTGACTGCTTTGTACATAGTAAATTACATATATACCACATTCTGTAATATTCACCTCCACTCTCCTATTTGACACGTTTCCTTTCCTTATTGCTCACTGATAGATTGTTGCTGTTTATCAAAATGTGGTTTTTTTTCCTGAGCTTAAGTGCAAAGTGCAGAATCTACAGAAATAATGGAACTACCATAATTCTGGGAGAAGCAGAACAGTATTATTTCTGTATATTTTTTTTCTCTACGTATGTGGCTTATGTAGCACTAACATATTCTGCAGCGTGGTACAGCTGTCATTACTTGCGTAGTTGAATGTAGGAGCACAGCCCTAACTACTGAGCCACTACAACAGGACTAGTGATCCTAAGGTCTGGAGACATCATCCCCTGTTTCTTTTCTGGCCTCAGGCGGCTATGAGTGCCTGGATGGGCATGCATGTGCCCTGCTTTTCTGCTCCAAAATCTATGGCACTGAATACACAAAGATAGTCAAGCTCAGCTCTGGGCTTACCTATGTTCATTGGTTCCATAGGATTAAGCTGGTAAGTATGGTCAACTAAGGATAAAGGCAGAGGCCTCTGTTGGTGCCGCTGACCACAGCACAAAAGATCCAGCGTCTTTGCCTACTTTTTGTTCCGTCACAGTTTCCATCTGTTTCATTGGTCACCACCGCTCTCTGGGTGAGTCTATGCTGGGCTTTCACTAACATCAGTGTCTCATCCTTGTATGTCACTGGTCCTAAGGGTTCAAGATGGAGATGAAAGTGGAAATTTCCACAATGCTGATATTCTTGAATAAAAGGGTCCTAATGTGCAAGCGTTTTCCAGTGCAGTTTTTATTCAACGCGTTTCTAAGTTTACCTCTTATCTGTCAGCAGCGCGGAAAAATCCACTTTCTCCTCAGTCATGAATCCTTTTGGTCTGGAGACCCATGGATCTATAGTAGCGGTCATGTCGAAATTGTGAGACTGATTGTGCAAATATACTGCTCCATCAGGTGAACAAATACCCGTCCTCACATCATCTTTGATATTGAGGAAGACCCTATTGCGCTACTTTGCTCTGTTACGTCACACCGCTTCAAAAAAGCTGGACAGGAACTATTGACGCCTGAGTAAATGGTGGTTAATAAACTCCGGCACACATAAAGGAAAAAGAAAAAGAAAAGTAATGTGCTTTTCCGTAATGCTTTTATTTTGAAAAAGGAAAATCAATTGAAGGACATGCGTGACCCAACGTATCGGCTGATGCATCAGCCTTTCTCAGGGAACATGTCAAGTGACGTATCTATGAATTTGACAATGAATAATCATGCACAGACGGTATTAATGTGACACGTCTGCCTTATCTGTCTAAAGGATCAAAGGTGCGCTGGAATGTATGATTGGTGTTGATGTAATATTACGAACAGATTCAGAGTAAGGCTATGTGCCCATGGGAGCTCGCACCTGCGGATTTTGCCGCGGAAAACCTGTGGATTTATCTGGATGTTCTAGATAAATCTGCAGCAAGTACAGACAATCCCCATGTTATCCTATGGGACATGGGGAGTGTCTGTGTCCACGCTGCGGAATGTGCGGTTGCGGTATATGCTGCGGATGTCCCGCAGCTGCACATAACTGCATGTCAATTATTCCTGTGGAACTCCCGGCCCTCCACTATGGAGATAAAGGCCGGGACTTCCGCAGGTAAGTCGCACGAATGTCCACAGGTTTTCCGCAGATATGTATAGCTGCAGATTTTGGGGAGCTGCTGCGGGAGATCTGCGGACGTACCTGCAGATATATCCGCGGGTACAGAGTCCCGTGGGCACATAGCCTAACAGTGTTCTACCAATAATGGAATCCAAGAAATTCCACAGACCAAGCGCATCAGTATAAGGTGATAGAATATGCCGGAATCTCTTCTGGGGTAGTAGCAGCTGCAAATACATATGTACAAGAAATGGGACCTTGGCCCTTTGTGTATACTTATTGGTCGCCCATGTAGTGCTCCATGCCCAGGGGAGAGACAAGTGTACCAATTATCAGATCTCACTGTTGTAATAACATGATATGGGTGCAGAGACTCCTGGTTGGGGGTGAATGGTAATACTTTTAGGTAGGGGGAGCCTCTTGTAGTGTTGTGAAGATCAAAAGAATCGTAAATGCTAGGGTGATGGCTGAACCAGAGGATGGTGGATCCCCACCTCGACCTGATGGTAACCAGGACTAGTTCAAGACAGTGGTGGCAGTGGTCATTTTCATATTCATTGAGTAAATGGTGGTGACGTCAGCGAAACCCCCGGTATAGACTGAGCCAGGGAATGATGGTGACCGGTGAGACAGATGGAAAACAAAACCACAGCAAGGGCTCCAGATCATCTGTGCCGTGATCAGCAGCGCCGAGGGAAGCCGCTGTCTTTATTATTTGCATGTACTCAACCAAAGATCCATCAGGGAAGTCCTGGAGTCGGGCTTCAGTGGATGTACCAGGATTGCTGCTATTCTTACATGGCTGACAAGGGGAGCAGACAGACACCATTCACCTCCTGTCTATATCTCATCATATTTCACCAGGTTGTGCCTTTTTACTCGTCTTTTTATCGTTCAGATGAAGCATCATTCTCTCCTGACCTCCCCCAACATATAGTGTTTCGTCTCAGCCGAGCGTTCATGTATTTTCAATAGCGGTAGAGGAGAAATCCAGACTCCTGCCAGCGGCTTATCTGGCCTGAAGACTAAAGGAAAGTCCAGCCGCCTGGTCCTCCTTTACCTTGACATCATCTACTGAGAGCCGGGAGACCCCCATATACATCAGATGGTCACCCTGTCCCACTGAAATAGGTGGGCTCAACTGAATTTCATCAGATCTGCTTGGGGGCTCTTAAAATAATGTATAGGAGCAAATGTGTAATTAGCTGCTCCATTCATCCCCTCCTGAGCACGGTATAGTGTCCATGTGATGACCAGGGACACGTGTTTCTGCAATTGGTGAGAGTCCCAGCAGGGGAACCCACCCCAATCCAAAGCTACGTTCCCCCCCCATTGGGATCAGTTGAGGGTCTGAAGCTGCAGAATGTGTACACCATCTCCGCACCGTAGACTACTTGCGTTTTTTTTCATTGCGTTTCTGATGCAGTGCAGATAGGCAGCATCAAAAACGCAAGTAAAGCTCATTGTAGGCGCACACATTGATAGCGATCTATCCACTGGATGGGCAATAATGTCTATAGAGCAAAGCTCCTTTCATTCATTCTTCTGTTCTCTGGATCTTTATGTTGCTGGGCTGCCTTAGTCTAAGTGATTTCCTTTGAACGTAAAATGGCTAAATATAACCTGATGGCCTTATATCTCAGCTGGCAAGCTTTTCCATCTTTCCAGCAGAGGAATAATAATGCTGCCAAAGAGGAACAGTAGTAGTTAGAAGGATGGCCTTGTGGCTAGGACTGATTGAAACACCATGATGGCGATATAAAGGGTTAATTATCTTGTACACGACGACGTGCCAGCTACCGCACATATGATGCCCTCGTATGATGTCTGTAGTGTAAAGAGCCTGGAAACCGCATTTTTGTGTAGTGCGGTGTCTGAGCACGTGGCTCCTGCCTTCGATCTGCTTCTCCGGCGTAGCGATGGCCAGGAGCGATCATAATGCTTCATGTGGTTCAGATCCTCAGACTGAAAGCCGTTATCCAGTCTGTGTCATGGGCTGAGGCACTGTGACAGGTTCTCCCTAATAATACCGCTCAGCGGTGGGTGAAAATGGAGATTTTGTAGAGGCAGTAACGCTATAGCCTGTACACGGCCTGCAGACTATCATCAGCGGGGACGGACGTCATTTACCTGCTCCGCTCCTAAAGGGAGGTATTTCTGCACTGTTCAAGATCTGCAACAAAATAAATCCCCCCCCCCCCAAATCCAAATAAGCACACAGGTCATCAGCAGTGTGCCCCGGGGACAACAAGTAATATATTTCCCCGGAGCGATATGTGCGAGACAGAACTACTTGGTGCCCAGGAAAGTGAATTGGCAGAACATTTAATGGACGGTCATCCAGGGGCAGCTACAATTTAGGATGAGGGCGTATTTAATGAAAGATCTTTTCATCCGGATGAACGTATTAAACAAGTCATTGTCATCACTATTTTGCAACATTCACATACAATGTCGTGTCTTTGGGAAAAGCCTTTGTGTCACAATGTTTCCGGTTTGAAATCAAAAAGATCAAGTTGGATAGTCTTTCCGGTTTGACCACCCCCTAGATAGGTTATATGGCACCTCTGCGACAGTTTATCTGTCATCAGGGTAAAAATATTGGGAAAGCTCTTCTTTTACCTAATATGTAAAGGAGTCCGCTCCCAGCTCATGTTCCTGAGAACAAAATAATAGGACCAAATGAGAATTCTTCTCTGACTTGGCATCTCCTGCCAGGGAAAGCTTGGCGTGTGTGGATGGTGGCCAGCTAGAAGTTGAGCTCTTTCTTCACACCTCTGACTTCCATCACAATATTGTCCTTCTGAGACCAGAAATCGTCACTGTAGATTGATGATCCACAAGTTGACCCTTCGTACTTACTGTCCCCTTTGGTGGATCTGCAGATTGTGGGATTGACGAGGGTGTCCTCCTGAGCTCCAAGACCTCAACTGTTCATTTGATCATGGAAAGTGCTGACATTTTGTACAGTATCCTCTTCCCAATTTGTCTTTGAGTGGTCCTAATCCTGGGTAGGCGTCCGTCATTACCTGACTGAGCAGAACATACACGGTGCTAGGTTCTAACTGTAAGGCTATATTTTGGGGCCACATGCCATAGACATGTGTCTGCCTACACTGGACATTCCCTGTGTTACATGTCAAACAGGAATCACAAACTTAAAGGGTGTAAGTTATCCCATATTCATCAGTAACTTTCTGATCACTGAGGGTCCAACGGGCAGTGAAAACCAGAATGGGGCTCTACACATCAGACTATTGGAAAAACCGGAGTACTGCACCACACCGGAGTACCCGCACCACACCGGAGTACCCGCACCACGCCGGAGTACCCGCACCACGCCGGAGTACCCGCACCACGCCGGAGTACCCGCACCACGCCGGAGTACCCGCACCACGCCGGAGTACCCGCACCACGCCGGAGTACCCGCACCACGCCGGAGTACCCGCACCACGCCGGAGTACCCGCACCACGCCGGAGTACCCGCACCACACCGTAGTACCCGCACCACACCGGAGTACCGCACTGCTCCCATTGAGAATGAATGGAGCGTAGGCCGAGCATCCATACCTATAAATTGGAAATAACTGTGAAAACCCCCTTATCCTCTGCATACAAGCATGGACCCCCTCATGTCCCCTGCTTCCCTCGAGATATGATGTGACATCCGGGCACGGTCTTCCCCTATTATCCATATTTAGACATTACTCGTACATTACATTTTGGCAGCTCCCGTGATTGGGGTTCATGGTTTCCTTGTGTTTTTGTTGTGTTTCCTGCTTCAGAAAATGTGAAGTTGTCAGGCGAGTTCTGTGTAGCCGGCGTTGCTGTAACACTGTACTGTTTGTTCCTCCAGTATTGTCTAGCTGAGCCGGTATTTACACTGTGTCATGAATCCACGGCAATGCTCGGCCTCCCGGGACGTCAGGCTGCAGTCAGCGCTGTGTTGCTCTTTTACTTTTTAATAGTGCTGAGCTTCTGTTGCTATAGAAATCCTCCGCTCTTTTCTCCCACGCAGGACGATGCGGCTTCTTTAGCTCTTTGTTTAAGTAAAATGTATAGAGTACAGTGCGGAAAGCCTTTCTATTCCAGCATCTATAATGCTGGCCCAAATGGGGGAAACGGTGCACAGAGCTGGTATTTCTTACATCAGGACTGGGGCAAACCCAAAAGAATTGGGGAACTATTGTCGCAATCTTGGAAGTATCATTCTAAGTATTCTGTGCGACCACTCCAATCAGATTCCGAAATCATGAGTAGTGATGAGTGAGCACTGCCATGCTCGGGTGTCGGGGCTCGTAATGAGTGAGCACTGCCATGCTCGGGTGTCGGGACTCGTAATGAGTAGTGATGAGTGAGCACTGCCATGCTCGGGTGTCGGGGCTCGTAATGAGTAGTGATGAGTGAGCACTGCCATGCTCGGGTGTCGGGACTCGTGATGAGTGAGCACCGCCATGCTCGGGTGTCGGGACTCGTAATGAGTAGTTATGAGTGAGCACTGCCATGCTCGGGTGTCGGGACTCGTGATGAGTGAGCACTGCCATGCTCGGGTGTCGGGACTCGTGATGAGTGAGCACTGCCATGCTCGGGTGTCGGGACTTTTAATGAGTGGTTGGATGCATCGGATGGGCGCAACTTGAGCACCCGAGTACAATAGAAGTCAATGGGGAGCTCAAGCATTTTTCCGGGAAATCTTTCTGAAAAATGCTCAAGTTCCCCTTTGACTTCCATTATACTCAGTACACGAATCAAGTCCATTCAAGCAGCCAAATACTTGTTACAAGACCCAAGCATGCGAACATGACAGTGATCGCCCATCAGTAATGAGCCATGGGCAGCACGGTGGCTCAGTGGTTAGCACTGCAGTCTTGCAGCGCTTGGGTCCTGGGTTCAAATCCCACCAAGGACAACATCTGCAAGGAGTTTGTATGTTCTCCCCGTGTTTGCGTGGGTTTCCTCCGGGTTCTCTGTTTTCCTCCCACACCACAAAGACATACAGTTAGGGACCTTAGATTGTGAGCCCCAATGGGGACAGTGTTCCCATTGTATGTAAAGCGCTGTGGAATTAATAGTGCTATACAAGTGAATAAATATTATTATCCCAATTTTCGAGACTTCGTGTTTGTCCATATAGGCATAATGGAATACAAGGGGCTACGTGCGTAATGAACATGGTGCCAAGTGTGTGTTATATTTTTTTTCTCATGGAGCATATAGAAGGTCATAAATAGAGATGAACTACCCCGGTCCGGTGTCCATTTTGGTCCTCCTGCATTGATAGTTCCCTGCTTGGCATCTTGGGCCCCTCTGCCACTTACCAGTGAGGCCTAGTCCAGGGCCCCACACGTCACGTCACAGGAGCCTAGTAGCTGCACCGGCGCCCAGGATGCCGGGCAGAGAATTGCTGGTGCAATAGGACAGAAGTGGACGCCGGGCCGGGGCAGTTTGAATGTTTTCTTTATTTTTTGTCTTCTGCTCATCTCTACTTGTACCCCCCCTCCCCCCCTCCTCTTTTCGCACGGTCATCTGAAGGAGTTGGTTCAGTTCTATCCAGATAGTTCATACAGCCGGTGCCTGTTACAGCCCACTGGTTGGGCAGCATGTATCAGATGTCAGGTTCTCTTTAATTGCTGAATTTCTGCTTGAAACCAGCATTACCTTATTCCAAAAAAATGACCCTCCCCCACCCCTCTCTTTTGGATTCTCTGTTAACCCATTCTGCAGACAGCAATAGTAGAACACAGACGGTATAGAAGCCAAACAGTGCAACATTTTTAAAGGGAATCTGTCCAGAGGTTTTTGCTCCTCCATCTGAGAGCAGCATAATGTAGAGACAGAGACCCTGATTCCAACGATGTGTCACTTACTGAGCTGTTTGCTGTCATTTTGATAAAATCGAAATTTTCTCTGGTGCAGATCTAGCAGTAAGGTTTTCACTTGCATTTCGCACGGACAAGTGCAATCCGATAAAACATCAGATTACTCTCACTCTAGTGCAAAACTATGGGGCAGTGTCCATCCGCGATTGATTTCTCATGCCATAGTGGCATGCGGAGTGAATCACAGCATGCTACATTTGGCAGCGAGTCTTTGCTCATGCACCCCTATACAAGTCTATGGGAGCGTGTGAAACATCACACTGCACTCACATGTAATCCGAGTGCAGTGCGATATACGAAGAGACAAGCAGTGGAGGAGATGGGAGACAGTGCTTCCTCCCTCTTCTCCGCAGCTGTGACGCGAATCACAGTCGTATGACCCTTGGCTGACGCTCGCAGCAGAGTCATTAGCATATCACTTCCAATGCATTGGAAGCTATACACTCACACCCGAGGATCATTGTCTATATCCAAAATAACATACTGATAGAGAATTTTAGATTGTGAGCCCCAATGGGGACAGTGTTGCCATTGTATGTAAAGCGCTGTGCAGTCAATAGCGCTATATAAATGAATAAATATAATTATTATATCGTTTTCAATGCATCGGAAGCTGTACGCAAGTGGAACCGTACCCTTATACAGAGCTCAGGAATATTCTGGACTACCTGGCAGCATGCCAAGTAGTCCTCTAATGATAATCTACTGCTGATTTAATCGGTGATTTTATCAAAACTATACTAAGTAACCCAGTAAGTGACACATCGCTGGAATCAGGATCTCTGTCTCTACATAATGCTTCTCTCAGATTAGGTAGCAAAAATCTGGTGACAGACTCCCTTTAAGGAGACAGATAAAAAAAATTATTTTTTTGTCCAAAATACATACACTTACTTAAAGGGAATCAGTCACCAGGTTTTTGTTACCCCCATTTGAGAGCAGCATAATGCAGAGACCCGAGTCCAGTGATGTCTCATTTATTGGGCTGGTTGCTGTAGTCTTTTTATTTGCTAAAGACAAAAAATTGATTAAAAATTGTAGAGACAGGCGATATATACCACCAAATGGCACCCACACACCACACTGGTACATATATAAGTATTCCGAGCAGTCAGAGAACCAAAAGACCAATGAAATGGATAATCCATAGTAATCAATCAGCATAAATGTCAAATCCGCTAGAGATATCCTGTGCCACCGTTGAAATATAATACCACCAAGACTCTTGCAAGTGCAAGTATAACTGGTAGCACAGGGTGTCCGATCACACTAAGCTAACGTACCTGAGGTATGGTGTGAGGGTGAGAAACCCCGACCTATAGGTTTCGGTGTTGTAATCCTTCTTCTGGGGGTGGTCTCAGAGTAAAAAGAGCGTCCTTATAAATAAAACACATCCAATCCAAGACTATGTCAGTCTAGGCCAATCAGAGCGTCTCATTGTACACTGTCCCACCAAAGTGCATTGCAACAGCGTCTGCCATTGGTGAACAGTCCAGAAAGCCGAATCCGGCTCCGCCCCCATGAATGACGCGATACCGGAAGTGTACAAATATGGGCATCGCGTCATCAACCAGAAGGCGTGTCCATGGCGTCACACAGAGGGGCTTGTATACGTCGCCCAATCCACATTAGTAAATAACCCTAGGTGGCGTACTGCTGTAATGTGCCCACTGCTGTAATGTGCCCACTGCTGTAATGTGCCCACTGCTGTAATGTGCCCACTGCTGTAATGTGCCCACTGCTGTAATGTGCCCACTGCTGTAATGTGCCCACTGCTGTAATGTGCCCACTGCTGTAATGTGCACACTGCTGTAATGTGCACACTGCTGTAATGTGCACACTGCTGTAATGTGCACACTGCTGTAATGTGCACACTGCTGTAATGTGCACACTGCTGTAACGTGCACACTGCTGTAACGTGCACACTGCTGTAACGTGCACACTGCTGTAACGTGCACACTGCTGTAACGTGCACACTGCTGTAACGTGCACACTGCTGTAACGTGCACACTGCTGTAACGTGCACACTGCTGTAATGTGCACACTGAATTCACTGTGTGCACACACCCTAAGGTAGCGCTGTGGGTAAACTCCTGCTCCGCTGTGGCCAGTGCGGGGCCTGAGGGCAGAGATTCTCGCAGGGTAGTGGTCTCAGGTTGGTTTCTATGACCTTTAAATTTAGGGAGTAGTATTACAAGTTCAGCTAACGTCTGGTCCCTCGGGGGGAAAGCAATTCCCTGACTCCTGCGGTCTCCGGCCCACTGGTAATGTCTATCCGCTGTAGGTGGCCCACCATTGCTTGTTGGTGGATACCAGGAAAAAAGGAAGACTTTTTTTTTTTTTCTTTGTGCTATCTAGTTGAAGAAAAATCTAATATGAAACCGCAATTCTTTATTTAGCTCAAGTGAGTGAACGAGGAAGTGCAAATGCTCCTTATTCCTTACCCGTCACTCATCATTGAGGTGTCATTCACAATTCTGCAGACCTCACAGCTGAAATCTCCTAGCTCTCCATGATTGTCCAGTGTGTGTCAGTGATGTGATGTGGAGAACGGTTACTGTCCTTTTATTTTAAAGGATAATTTCTTTGCTGACATTTTTCAGTAGCGGCCAGCAGAATTGTGAGTTCAGCTCTAAACCACTACAGCAATGCAGTGCTTTGGACAATTTCCCTATGATGTCCTGATTGCAGGGCGTCCCTGAAATCTATGGCTTCACCTGACTGCAAGTATTCAATTTCTATATAGCGCCACCTCAGGGGGATACAAAGCATTACATTTTTGCTGTTGAAATTAACGTGTTGCATTGTTAATGTATGGACCATTAAAATGTTCTTACCATCTCCAAGATCCTATCCTAATATGTAGTAGGTATAATAATATTAGCAAATGCCTCTTATTAGAAATGTAGCATAGTTCTCCTGATTCACTATGTTGCTTACCTCATGTGCAGGGCATTGCAGGGCTTTTGGTATCCATGGTTACGACATAGTCAGTTTGTTTCTAGTGGTCATAACCATGGATACCTAACGTCCTACAATGCCCTGCACATGAGGTAAGGGACATGGCTATATCAGGAGAACTATACTACATTTCTTATTGGAGGTATTTGCTATTCATAATAAAAAATATTATTTATTTATTATTATTACACCTACTATATATTGGGATAGGATTTTGGAGATGGGAATACCCCTTTTACACTCCTCAAGACTCTTGTATTAGTCCTCTGCTCTATGTAATTGATGGACGCCCTTGAATAGGGAATCTAGTCTGGAAACTCAAATTCCTGATGGCAGATTGGAAGATAAGTTCCTCCTAGACGTCTCCTGTAACCTTTACATATAAAAGCTCAGCCATATTTTGGTAGTACTCATACACCCCTGATGGTTCGGTTTTCCTCGCACATTTTCACGGACTGTGACAATATGTTTGTATAGTGGTGGTTGTGAGTATATGTTACTACATTCTAGATCAGACCTGGGCAAGGGGCGTCCCGCGGGCCACATCCGGCCCGCCTACTCTCTGTGACCGGCCCGCCCGTCTTCAGCCGGTGCAGTGGAGCCGGGCTGCAGCGTGCCGAGCAGGGAGAGATCCTGTGCAGGTCCGCACAGTCAGTGCAGGCAGCGGAACGCAGGAGTCTTTCCTCTGTTCCCTGCCGGCACTAATTGTCAGTGACACGCGCGCGCTCTGACGTTGTCAGTACTGCGCTGCGAGTGTCATTTCAAAAGTTCCCGCCGGGCAGGAGAAGAAGCAGCACAGCAGGCGGAATAATTCATCTTGCAGGACCTGCGATGTCACGCCCATGTGACTGTGTGGGAGGAGACACAGGATGCCGGGCAGAAAGGAAAGATACTGAATCCTGAAGGAGATGTGGACACATGATGACTGGTAATGAGAAAAGAGGGGACATGAGGGGGAGGGGGGCTGCAGGGTGAGTGCATATGAGGGAAGATGGAGTTGCAGGGTGAGTGGCATATGTGGGAAGATGGAGTTGCAGGGTGAGGGGCATATGTGGGAAGATGGAGTTGCAGGGTGAGGGGCATATGTGGGAAGATGTAGTTGCAGGGTGAGTGGCATATGTGGGAAGATGGAGTTGCAGGGTGAGTGGCATATGTGGGAAGATGTAGTTGCAGGGTGAGTGGCATATGAGGGAAGATGGAGTTGCAGGGTGAGTGGCATATGTGGGAAGATGGAGTTGCAGGGTGAGTGGCATATGTGGGAAGATGGAGTTGCAGGGTGAGTGGCATATGTGGGAAGATGGAGTTGCAGGGTGAGTGGCATATGAGGGAAGATGGAGTTGCAGGGTGAGTGGCATATGAGGGAAGATGGAGTTGCAGGGTGAGTGGCATATGAGGGAAGATGGAGTTGCAGGGTGAGTGGCATATGAGGGAAGATGGAGTTGCAGGGTGAGTGGTATATGAGGGAAGATGGAGTTGCAGGGTGAGTGGCATATGAGGGCTGCAGACTGACAGAAGGATGTGAAGGGGTGCAGAGTGTTTGAGAGGGGTAAGTTGGGGTACAGGCAGGGTGAGATATGTGGGCAGGGTGTGTGACATATGGGGGTGTAGTGTGTGTGATCTGGGGGGTGCAGGCTGTATGGGGAGCAGGGTGTGTGAGATATGGGGGTGCAGGCTGTATGGGGAGCAGGGTGTGTGACATATGGGGGTGTAGTGTGTGTGATATGGGGGTGCAGGCTGTATGGGGTGTAGTGTGTGTGATATGGGGGTGCAGGCTGTATGGGGAGCAGGGTGTGTGACATATGGGGGTGTAGTATATTACAGGTGTGCTATATGGAGGTGTATATAGTGGTGTAGTATATGGGGGTATAGTGATGTAGTATATTACAGGTGTACCATATGGAGGCGTAGTATATTACAGGTGTGCTATATGGAGGTGTATATTACAGGTGTGCTATATGGAGGTGTATATTACAGGTGTGCTCTATGGAGGTGTAGTATATTACAGGTGTGCTATATGGAGGTGTAGTATATTACAGGTGTGCTATATGGGGGTGTACTATATTACAGGTGTAGTATATAGGGGTGTAGTGGTGTAGTTTATTACAGGTGTAGTATATGGAGGGGGTGTAGTGATGTAGTATATTGGGTAGAACTGAGGTAATTATATTAGTCCGGCCCTCTAAACCAATCCCAATTTCTCATGCGGCCCCATGGGAAAATTAATTGCCCACCCCTCTTCTAGATAATTGGGCCATTTAGATAATTGGAGATTTAAACGGATAGTATTGAAAGTGCCATCGGTGTCAGGTGTCATGAATGAGTCATGATTACTCATCGATACTGAAGAAAGTAACTTTGCAGCTGCTTACAGGCACTTTTTGGGAGTTACCCAAGAATTTGTGGAGGGGGTGAATGAGCAGCCACTGCTATTCCCATTGTCACTGTATTTGGCCGAACCTTTTTCTGCAGGGCGGTATATAAATCAATAGTAGAATATTGTGGGCATGAATGGGACATGGCAGGTAAGCCCGATCCATCCATGTCATTTCCTCCCAAGTGTTGTCATTCTACACTCTATAGAAGATGGGGGAGGGGTGTTCGATGTACCGAATACTCTATAATATAGATTACGGTATTTGGCAGTTCAAATTATATATATATATATTATACACACACAGATATATAGAGATATATGTATATATATATATATATATGTATATATATATCTCTATTATAATATTATATATATATATATATATATATATATATATATATATATATATATATAACAAGCTGAAGAAGGATCCAGCAAGGCAGAATGACTCCAAAGGGCAACAAAAGGTTTTTTTTTTTTTTTTTCTCTGACTTTATTATCTAAGAATAAAAAATTCCAGAGCTCTTGACAAGTTAAGTGCAAGGTATATGCCCTTTGGAGTCATTCTGCCTTGCTGGATCCTTCTTCAGCTTGTTCTACATATCTTGGAAGTCTCCCACTTCGGGTCCGTGCAATAAGGAGAACAAGGACGCCGGGGCTTGAGCTCAGACAGGTGAGCTGGTCTACAACCTTTATTTAAAAAAAAAAAAAATAAATATATATATATATATATATATGAGAGAGATTATAGTGTGTATGTATCTATTATATAATAATCTATATGTATGTATGTATGTGTGTGTATATATATATATATATATATATATATATATATATATGTTAGATTATACATATGTATGTATAATCTATCTGTGTGTGTATAATAGATATATATATATACACACATACAGCATGTATGTGTGTGTGTGTGTATGTATATATATATATATATATATATATATATATATATATATATATATATATATATATATATATATTCAAGAAAAAAAAAATATATATATATATTTATTTATTTATTTATTTATTTATTTATTTATTTTTTTTTAAATAAAGGTTGTAGACCAGCGAGATGAGATGCGCATGCGGATTTGCCGCGGAATAGCCGCGAATTTGCCGCGACGATTTTCCCTCGGGTGGTTCCCTGCGGATTTTGCAGGCTGCACTGCCGAAATCCGCAGGGTACCTGCGGAAAAGAATTGACATGCTCATTTTCTCAAGAAATTTTCTCGAGAAATTCTTCTCAAGGAAATTTCTTGAGAAAAATCCGCACAGTGCGCACAGCTATTTTTTTTTCTCATAGAATTTGCTGGGAAATGTCTGCACAAAGATTGCAGACATTTCTCAAGAAATTTCCGCGGCAAATCCGCGGGTAAATCCGCGGGTAAAACGCACTAGTGTGCACAGAGCCTTAGATAGTGGCTCTTGTTCCCATTGGGTAATGATTGACATTTATTCTGTCAATTGTTGGTCTGTGTAATGGACCTTAAAGGAAACCTGTCCCTGCAAGAAATGCTTTTTACTTGCAGATAAAGGGCTAATCTCTAGGAAAATGGCATTTGAGCCCTGTGTATGTGACTTACTGGAAACACAGCGACTAAAGAGAATACAAATTAAATTTTCTCCTTAAGTGACAAACTGAATCAAAGGACACACTGTTCATAAGTATTGATCTCCATTAATTAGGACTATCAATATATTTTTTTCTTTTTTAAACCTGTTTAAATATGTGCGTTCTGTAATGCAAGTGCAATAAAATATTCACTGATCGCAGTCTTCCCCAATTTCCAGCACTGCTCTTCTCACTCACATGATTGAAATTTCGACTTGCCGGTTCACACTGGGATCTGTGGGGGAAACAGAAGTCGCTTTTATAATATAAGCCTATGGAGCATTGTTCTGCAGCTCCGTAGACTTAAACTGGAAGTGACTTTTGCATTGTAATATCAGAAAGTCAGGGTTAACAGCAGCGTGAGCAGCCTCTTCTTACCTCAACACCCCTGGAATCTCCAGTATTAGATCAGAAAGTCAGGGTGGACAACACTGTTAGCAGCCTCTTCTTACCTCAGGACTCCTGGAATCTCCAGAATTAGATCAGAAAGACAGGGTGGACAGCAGTGTGAGCGGCCTCTTCTTCCCTCAACACCTATGGAACCTCCAGTATTGGGCAGCACAGTGGCTCAGTGGTTAGCACTGTTACCTTGCAGAGCTGGCGTCCAGGGTTCAAATCCCACCAAGGACAACATCTGCAAGGAGTCTGTTTGCGTGGGTTTCCTCCAGGTTTTCTGGTTTCCACCCACGCTTCAAAGACACACAGGTAGGGTCCTTAGTTTGTTAGGCCCTATGAGGACCGTGTTGCTGATGTATGTAAAGCGCTGTGGAATTAATGGCGCTATACAAGTGAATAAATATTATTATTATTATTATTATTATTATTATTATTATTATTATTATTATTATTATTATTATTATTATTATTATATCAGAAAGACAGGGTGGACAGCAGTGTGACCAACCTCTTCTTACCTTAGCACCCTTGGCACCTCCAGTATTAAATATGAAAAACGGGGTGGACAGCAGTGTAAGCAGCCTCTTCTTACCTCATCACCCCTGGCACCTACAGCAATGGATCAGAAAGATAGGATCGACATTAGTGTGAGCTCCCTTTACTTACCTCAGCACTTCCAGTTTTAGATCAGAAAGTCATGGTGCACTGCAGTGTGAGCAGCCTCTTCTTATCTCAGCAGTGTTGTTGTTGTTGGTTTTTTTTTCCTCAGCACTCCTTGCAGCCACATTATAGGATCAGGTATCAATTAAAAGCTCCTCTTCCTGCACATGCTCTCAGGCAAAGTGCTTCGCTTAGTTACCCGATGTTTACCTTGGTTACATGTGCAGGGAGCAGGCAGCCCGGCTCCTAGCAGCTGCTGACGCTCGTAACCAAGGTAAATATCGGGTATCCAAGCAAAGCACTACGCTTAGTTACCCTATGTTTACCTTGGTTACCAGCGTCTGCAGCTGTCAGATGCCGGCTCCCAGTCTATCACGTTCAGTTCCCCTCACTCCCGATCACATGACTTCAATGCCCGCCCATAAACTTCAAGTGACAGGATCCTGCAAAGTAACACATGCGTTTTTCTTTGTAAAAACAGGATCCACTTTTACAGCAAAAAAACCATTCATGACGCATGCTAAAAAAACGTAGTGTGAAAGCAGCCTTAGGCCTCTTTCACACGTCAGTGATTCTGGGACGTTTGTGCTTTTTTTAAACGTACCAGAATCACTGACATACGCAGACCCATTATAATGAATGGGTCTGCTCACACGTCAGTGATTTTTCACTGCACGTGTCTCCGTGCGGCGTACCCGCGTGTCCGTGATTGCTGCACGGAGACATGTCCATTTTTTTCTGGCATCCCTGATGTCCCACGGACCACGCAGTGGTGTGATCCATGAGACACGTGCCAGAAAAAAACGGGCTTTTAAAATAAAAATCATTTTTACTCACCCGGCTCCAGCGATGTCCTCTGCAGCCCGTGCAGCTTGCTGCTTCTGAGCCGGCTCATTACTGTCGCGCATATTCATGATGCACGACACAGCCGACCCGGAAGCAGCTGCTGCGGGGGTCAGCGCTGGCCGCATGCTGCACCGCGGGAGCGATCAGCACCATGGAGAGCGGGAGCGCGCACAGGTGAGTTGATTTCTAAGTGCAATCACGGGCCACGGAGAACGGAGCCCGGATTGCATTTAGACAACCCACGTGTGCCGTGATTCACGGCACATGGAGGGACATGTGCGTGTTTTACACGCCAGTGAAAAACGTCAGTGTTTTTCACTGACATGTGAAACGGGCCTAATACTGACTCTTTCCCTCCTGATCTTTATGCCAGTCTTCTCCGGTGCTCCATACCTCGCTGCACGTGCACACAGTTACCCTTGATAGCAATCTATCTGGCCGCCTTTACACTACTTGATGGATTAGCTTGTCATATAAAAACACATTGTTTTGAGTTTTATTTTCTGTTCCTCGCTAGAAGTTTGTTCTTTGAATCCGTTTACGAGGTGGTTCTGTGTCATGGGAAATGACTCTTTATCAGCCCGTAGTGCTTATTCAGCTTTCCGGCTAGAAAAAACCTCTTCAGAGAAAGTCATATAGTTACTTGAGTAATTAGGCGTTCTTCAGGCCAGTTATATTGCTGACAATAAAGAAATACTTAGGCGGGATAATTAATTTAATCTGCCGTTTGATAATCCAGAATTTGTGATAACTTGGTATTCTTTTGAAATAGGATCTGGTTTGGTAAAATTCCAGAAGACGAAGTCTGAGCAGCATAAAGGAAACGTCTCTTATATAATGAGAATGATTAATAAGAAAAGAAAGTGATCTACCTTGTAATGGAGTGTGTCATGTGCTTTATGGCCACTAAAGCAATTGCAGGGCAGGGAAGTAACACACAAGCTGAAGCATACTGTGCAGACGCCTATACACGCAGCATTGCTGAGAAGATGAACTTTGATTCAGTATATAAATGAGCTGGCAAGGAATCCGCGGGCCGTACCAGTCCCGGCAAGGACTCTCTAACCCCACCCGATGTCTACTCTTTGGCCTTAATTGATAGATGAAGCACCTTGTTGCGTCACTATCTTCTGCAGAGAAACATCCTGTTTTTCCCTGGGCAATGGCTTGTCAAGAATGTTGGGCTGCTTTCACACTATGTTTTTTTAACATGCGTCACGAACGTTTTTTTGCTGTAAAAGTGGATCCTGTTTTTACAAAGAACAACTCATGTGTTATTTTGCAGGATCCTGTCACTTGAAGATTTTGAGCGGGCATTGAAGTCATGTGATCGGCAGTGAGGGGAACTGAACGTGATGGACTGGGAGCCGGCATCTGACAGCTGCAGACGCTGGTAACCAAGGTAAACATTGGGTAACTAAGCGATGTGCTTTGCTTGGATACCCGATATTTACCTTGGTTACGAGCGTCCGTAGCTGCTAGGAACCGGGCTGCCTGCTCCCTGCACACGTAACCAAGGTAAACATCAGGTAACTAAGTGAAGCGCTTTGCTTGGTTACCCGATATTTACCTTGGTTACGAGCGTCCGCCGCTCTCAGGCGGGGGAGAGAGAGAGGAGAGGGAGAGAGAGGGAGGGGGAGAGAGAGACTGATCACGACAGGCTCGTTTCTGGGCATGCTCAGTAGAGCAAGCAGGATCCTATCTATCAGCATGCCAGCGTTCACATGCGTTTGCGTGCAGTATAGTCAGGATCCAATGAAAAACAGTAGTGTTTTTGAAAAAAGTTAAACTCCAAGTCGCTGGATCCTCACTATAACGCACGCAAACGCAGGTGAATGCATGTTGACGCGAGTCCATTGTAAATGCATTGAATTGAAAACGCATTTGCACTGGATCCGTTTTTGCGTTAAAAAAACGTTCATGACGCATGTTAAAAAATTGTAGTGTGAAAGCAGCCTAACAACCAGGCCAGGAGTGGTGCAAAACGAATGCGCAAGATATCCATGCAGAAGAAAGTGACCTAACAGAAGAGCAAAGCCATCAATCGAGGTCCTGGCGGAAGCATCGAGCACGGTTTAGTGAGAAGAGGTGGACCAGTTGACCGGACTTGGATGGTCTTTGCCATCTCATTAGAATCTTGAATCAAAATTTATTTTTTTGGGATGTACTACTTTTTTCTACAGTCCCCGATGACGATTTATCTGCTTTAATGGTCTAAAAACAATAAAAGAAAAATGTTGGATTGGTCATCTCTCTTGATAAGCCCGTTGTAGTGAATGCTGTACTTGAATTTTTTATTAGATAATATAGAGTTCGAAGAAAATATTGTTTGTTTCTTCTGGAAATATACAGTGGCTATAAAAAGTCTACACACTCCTGTTTAAAATCAGTTTTTAAAAAAAAAAAAAAAAATAAATAAATAAATTATACCATGATCAACTTGATGGCAGTCTTTACATTGTTCCATTATATCTAATCTAAACAAAGACAAATTGGCCAGCTCACCATACGTTGAGTGTGAATCCAGTATGCTCGGAACCACAATCTGATCAGACGGGCCAATGATGGCAAAAAAGGAATAAGTATAGGAAATGTTTCTGTACCCTTTCCTTGAATGATACATTTCAACATTGGGATCCCTTTGCTGTGTTGTGCGATGTTTACAGACTATGGCATGTGCTGTGCACAGCAACTAAGAAACTGTCAGCAAAATCCTACTGAAATGGATAAACTGTGTATACGGGGTTCATCAGAATGATGGGAGCAGTGTACTGACTACCATGTAACATGAGTGTAAATGTGATTGGCTAATGCCCAATTATAAGAGGGTGTTCATACTTATGCAACCCATTATTTTATTTCCCGCCCTCCAAAATGGTTTCAGTTTTTCTCAATGGATTTATACAGATTATGGGACATTAACAGTGCAAAAAGTTCTACAATGATTCTTCTTGATAAGATTTTGTTACATGACAAAAAAAGCTGGCATTTTCAAAGGGGTGTGTAGACTTTTTATATCCACTGTATAATTATCTTGACAATTAGACGTTACTATGCTTCTTGTCACTTTCTATGGACCTAAGCAGTCTGCTACTATCAGTACTGACTGGACAGTGCAAGAATGGAGAAATCTTTCCTATTGACCAGGGGAATGGCTCCACCAAAACTGCGGAGGTGATAGTCTCACTTTTCCAGGAAGAATAAGAGGCTTTATGCAGTCATCTTCAATTGGTTTTTCATTGGGAATACAAGTACAGTGGAACCTCGCTTAACGAGTAACCCGCATAACGAGAATTTCGCTTAACAAGCAAAGCTTACTGTAAATTTGTAACCCGGTTTACGAGAAAGCTTTGCTGTACGAGCAAAATCCTCACCTCAGACACTTCCGGTTCCGTACATCCACCGCGCTCTGACCCGCACTTGCAGTTCACACAAACACACACAAAACACACACACATACAGTATTATGCTCACCTTACCTTCCGTACCATGACCGGCCTCATGGTTCTTGTAGTTCCCGGGTACATCGCGACGTGCTGGCGGCAAACTACAAGTACCATGAGGCCGGCGGTGGAACGGGAAGGTAAGGTGAGCATATAATATGTGTACCTTCCGTTTCATCGCGGCCTCCTGGGTTCTGTAGTTCTCCGCTCCAGTCCAGGCTGTGCATCGGCATCCATAGCGATGAAGCAGGAACTTCCTGTCACCGCTACTCAAAGGCAGCGCGCTGGTCAATCGGAGGCAAGCGGCTCTGCCTTTGACGTCAGCGCTCTGGCAGCGGAAGTTCCTCCCTCGTCGTTATGGTAACCCAATACACAGCCCGGCCCCGTACCAGAGAACAACAAGTCCCAGGAGACCGGCGATGGAACGGAAGGTAAGGTGAGCATATAATATGTGCGTGCTTGTGCATGTTTGTGTGTGTTTGTGTGAGTTTGTGCATGTGTGGAATGACAGAATAGGGGACCAGGATGGGACATTTAACAAGTTGTGGAACGAATTGCCAGCATTGCAATGATTTCCTATGGGAAATCTTGCTTTGCTGAACGAGTAACTTGGTTTACAAGCACAGTCCCTGAACGGATTATTCTCGTTAAGCAATTTATCTGTATTTCCTTCATCAGATATGTGCAGGGACAAGTGTTTCTCTGAACATCAGATAACGTAATTGTATCTGTATATATTTGCATGCGCTGGTGAGTAATAGTGGATTTTCTGTGATCCTAGATAAAGCAGGTGACCTAGAAGAGCTGCGTACATGCATGCCACATTAGGTGTGTATAGTTATGGCATTTACATAGAATTTGGGTCATTTTAGCATCAGTTGACATGACAGATCTGGATGGCTGACTAATACACAGCTATGAGCAGAAGGCTTGTTGGGTGGGGACAAGTCACACAACCCCATCCAAATACACAGATGAGTTTTCTATTGCTCTGGATTCAGTCATTGTAGGATAAATATCACATTTGGTCCTTTGCAGCCTCTGGACAAATAACTGTTAGAGACAAAACATTAAATTGGCCCCTAGCACTATTTTTATGCTGCTGATCAAACGTTCCAGCACTTGTTTGCATGGACATTGCATGCGCATCATTTTATATACCGTATTTTTGGGACTATAAGACGCACCGGACTATAAGACGCACCCTGGTTTTAGAGGAGGAAAATGGGAAAATAAAACTTTAAGCAAAAAATGTGGTCATGACACACTGATATGGGGCGAGGATCTGCTGCTGACACTGTTATGGGGGTAATGTCTCCAAATTCTCTACTAAGGTACCCCATCCTGGTAATGATCCTCCTGCCTTGTATATGATCCTACTGTAAACCCCCATCCTGTTCATATACCCTGATCCTGTTCATATACCCCGATCCTATTGATATACCTCCATCCTATTGGTATACCCCCCATCCATCCTGCTCATATTCCCACATCCATCCTGCTCATATACTCCCATCCTGTTCATATACCCCCATCCTGTTCATATACCCCCATCCTGTTCATATACCCCCATCCTGCCTGCTCATATACTCCCATCCTGTTCATATACCCCCATCCTGTTCATATATCCCCCATCCATCCTGCTCATATACCCCCATCCTGTTCATATACCCCCCATCCATCCTGCTCATATACTCCCATCCTGCTATATGCCCCCATCGTGCTCATATACCATCCTGGTATATGGCCTGTATCCTATAGCACAGAAAAAAAACCAAACGTTTATACTCACCTTTTCCTCACTCCCTCCAGCACCGATAATCTTCCTCTCTGCGCCGCTGACCTGTGTGTGTGTGTGTGTGTGTGTGTGTGTGTGTAGCCGTCCCCCTGCAGCACGCGATGTCTTCCTGTCTGTGCCGATCAGCTGATCAGCACAGATCAGCTGACCGGCACAGACAGGAAGACATCGCGTGCTGCAGGGAGACTGCTCCACACACTGGGACGGGTGAGTGCACTGATTCACTGCACCCCGCGCTGATGATGACGCGCGGGGGTCAGTGAATACAGCCGCACATGATCACTCCAGGCTGTAATTGCCAGGGGTGATCATGCGGCCGGCTCTTTGCTATGCACGCGTCCACGCTCGTCCTCCCGCCCACCTGTCAGTGCCGGCTTCTGCGCTGAGAAATGGGTGGGAGGATAGGCGTGCATATGTAATGAGCGGGCCCACGTGGTCACGAGCAGGCGCTGCTACAGCCTGCTCGTGCCCCCGATGACCTGCAGCACCCTCATTCCCAGCCGCAGCCCTATAGTCAGACCATAAGACGCACCCCCAACTTTCCCCCAACATTTGGGGGAAAAAAAGTGCGTCTTATGGTCCGAAAAATACGGTAAGTATCTGGTAAACATCAGATGTTCGGAAAGTATACTTTTCTTTGTTGTTCTTGATTTTTTTTTTTTTTCTTTTCCTCTACTGCTACATGATTACCCATGCAAAGTCTTGGTGTGTTTCCTATAATAAGGACTCCTCCTTTGCACATCTTATTTCTTGTAGCCACATCCTTGTGTTAGTTATGCACCAGGTCTGTTTTATTATGAACGCAGGAAAAATAAATAACATAAAAAGTTACCAAATAGCTGCTCAAAAAGGTCTCCTGTGAGATGATCTGGAAGTGTTAGTAAAGATACGCCTCGGCTCTGCTGCAGAGGTCAGTGAGGAAAGAGGGCGTGTTCTTTTATTTCCCCTGTGTGGTCCTGCCGCTTATGATTGGTCCACCTTATACAGGAGATGAAGTACACGCTCCCAGAGACAAATGTTTGGTAATGAGCATGTTAACGATGACATTAATTATAACCTAAACTTTACAAGCTAATAAAACTTTACAAGCTAATGGAGAGGAGTAATTAAAACACGACTTGCTCAGTTCTGCAGACAATATTCCATGGTGTGGCCAATTTAACATGCTCAAAGTGGGGAAAGTTCCTATTTAACTTTACGGATTTATACAAAACTGTTCGTGCAGATAAAAAAAAAAGTGTACACATGAGAAACAGAATAACAACGTTTATATGTATTGGCTCTATTTTTCTATTAAATATAGAAGTGTTAATACACATCCAAAACTTGGAAGTGCGAATGATCTCTTAAGGCTCCGTCACACACAGAGATAAATCTTTGGCAGATTTGTGGTTGCAGTGAAATCATGGACATATTGTTCCATTTGTACACAGTCACAAACCTGGCACTGATTGTCCACAATTTCACTGCAACCACAGATCTGCCGCAGATTTATCTCTGTGGTTGACAGGGCCTTTAGGCCGGGGCCACACGGGGCACTAGTGTGATGCTCGCATGACACTCGGCTCACGTTGGCAGCACAGCAGGAGCCGAGTGTCATGCTAGTATCCATGTGACTGAGGTCCGACTGTGGGAGCGGACCTCAGCTGCAGGGGGCTGGCCGATGCTGCGGGGGGGCAGGCCGGCACGGAGGAGGAGAGGGAGGGATTTCTCTCCCTCTCTCCTCCATAGCCGGCTATTGCGATTCTCGCTCTGCACGTGCGGTACACCGGTGTAATGCGAGTGCAACAGGGCTGTGGAGTCGGTATAAAATGCACCGACTCAGACTCCTAAAATATATAATAAATTGGGGACAGTAGTGCAATGCAGAATGTGCTGAATATTTTTGCATAGGAATTTGGGAAAGTTATGAAATGTCCTATAAATGTCTGTTCTATTCCTAATCTAAGGCTACATTCACACACAGAGTTTTTGCTGCGTTTTTTAAAGATACGTTTTTCAGCTGCAAAAGCAGATCAGCTTTTTGAAAAACCGCATCATCTGAAAGGTTTTTGAGCTCATGAATAATGTTTTCAATAGCAAAAGCATATTAGAAAAACACTACAAACTGACATGCTCATTCCTTGTGAGGATCCTCACAGAACGCTGTGTCTGAATGTCCTATCTTGAAACCCATTACCTTTGCTGGGATGCCAGAGTCACTGCATTTCACTGAATTATTTTGCCATCAATGTTCAATATGTTTGTGACAAGAAAGAAATTGTTAGCAAGACACTGGCAGTAAAAGATACTAAAGCTCATCACACCAGCCAGTTTCTCCAGGCCTTAGTGGAAAAAGTTCTGCAAGATTACAAACTCAAAAAAGAACAGGTTCTTGCTATTGTAAAGGACAATGCTTCAAATTGATAAGTACAATTAAACTGAGAGTAATGAACAACAGCTAGAAGAAAATTTAGGTTTCAGTATGTGTGAGATGGAGCCACAGTGCTGTTCATGTAACTGAGGAACAAACAGATATTACAACAGAAGAACAGCAAAATGATACTTTAAGATTAGATGGTCTTGTTGAAGCTGCTTCAAAACACTTTCATATTCATCACATGCGCTGTGTTGTGCACATGCTGCAGCTGGCAATAAGAGTCTGCAAGAGAGACCCCGGTTTCACACATCCAGCTTTTTGCCGGTTATGCGGATGCAGCGCACTCCAGTACAGTGTATACAGTACAGTGGCAGCGCGAAAAACGCCGGTCACATGCTGTCATGTCACCGGACCATGTGACCCCCCGGAAGTTGTGGCGCTGCCACTGTACTGTATCGTACTGTACTGGCGTGCGCCGCATCCGCCAAACCGGCGAAAAGCCGAATGTGTGAAACTGGGCGGACATGCTGAAAATCTAATTGGAAAAGTGAGGAAGATGGTTATTGCCGCCAGAACCCCTAAAATTGATTCCATCTTGAAGAGACGTGCTGGGACAGGGGCAATTGTTGATCAAGGCACTCGGTAAGGCAGCACTTATTTAATGACTGAGTGATTGCTTGAACTAAAATCGTTTCTTATAGATATGGTGAACCCTCAAGTAACATTAAATGAAGGTCAATGGACACAGCTGGCTGAATTGAATGAATTGCTTAATCACCCATTTACTGTGACTAAAAAATTACAAGCTGAGGATTTAACTCCTGGCATTTTCATAAGGGAGTTGAAGAACTTGCTATTTTGCCTGTCCCAAAGAGGAGGTTTAATCGCAGATGGCATTTCTGCTTCAATGAAACGGAGAGAGACACAGATTTTGGAAAATTAAATTATTCTGGCAGCTGTTTATGTGGACCCAAGTCATCGTATACTGCTTGATGATCAACAGCTTACTAAAGGAAAAGAAGCTTTGAGTGAGGTAGCAGTTAGGATGAGTGGCTACAGGACTTCCAGGCGCAAGGAAAAAGATTTCACTCCGTCTCCTATAGCAGCAGATTGACCAGATTTCAGTAACATTTTTCACTTGCTCTCAAATAGAAAAATTCAACCGTTCATCAAAACTGACTGTGCATGAGGCAATTCCTTTATACCCAGAAATTGTTAGAGATGTTGCCCATGTGGTTATGGCTTTGCCTCCAACCCAAGTTACTGTAGAGAGGCTGTTCTCTAGCCTTAAAATTATTAGGTCAGATTTGAGGTCATCTAAGAAGGAGGATCTGATGGAAGCAATTCTATTTCTTAAAACAAATTCATAGACTGCACAAATGTTATTTAGTATGTTTTTGTTGAAAACTGTTTTTTGCCACTTACATAGTTTATTACATAGTGTATCACATAGTGTTATATATAACACTATGTACTGTAAGTGGCAAAAAACAGTTTTGAACAAAAACATACTAAATAATAACATTTAGTATGTTGCTTATATTTAAGGGAAAAATTTATTGTAATACAATGTGAACATCAGACATTATGATACAATAATCAAGATATTTAGATAGAACATAACATTTATATTTATTGGAATACAACTTTAGAACACAAAAAAACTGTAAAATTGTAAATATGTAATACAATTTGTAATTAAAAAATATATATATATACACACAAGATATATATGTAATCTACTGTATATTACATAGTGTATTACATATTTACAATTTATTACCGTTTTTTGTGTTCTAAAGTTGTATCCAATAAATATATTTTATGTTCTATCCAAATATCTTGATTATTGTATCATAAAAATTATTAAATGTCTGATGTTCACATAAAAAAAATTGTTTAAAAGAACAGAGAGTCCTCAGTGGTTGATACCTTTTAATGGCTAACTGAAAAGATGGTAATAATTGCAAGCTTTCGAGACTACTCAGGTCTCTTCATCAGGCATGGTATAACACAAAATCTGAAGAGTCACATATTTATACACAACAGGACTTAGTATCAATGATGTTCAATGGCCTTGTATCAATGATGTTCACATACACATATTCATGTACTACAATAAATTTTTCACTTAACTATAAGCAATATATGTAAGAGTCTGAGTCGTGGAGTCGGTGCAAGGGAAATTGAGGAGTCTGAGTCGAAGGTTTGGCTTACTGACTCCACAGCCCTGGAGTGCAGGGCGATTTTTCTCTCGCCCCATTCACTTGAATGGGTGCAAGAGAAAAGAGTCTCGCATTACAGTCGCAGCATGCTGTGATTGTTTTTTCTCGGTCTGATTAGGGCTGAGAAAATAATCGCTCATGTGCGCTGACACACAAGCTAGAATTGGACCGATTTTCTCGCCGTGTGGCTGCTCTGTAGTAACTGCACCGCATCATCCATTCCTACAGATTTGTACTTCTCCTTCCATTTAGCAGATATACCAGGCAATCCTTTAGGTTTAATCTTGTTTTTGGCTTGGTTGATTTTCGAAAGGCAGTAAAACCACTTAGGGTATGTGCCCACGATCAGGGCTCGCGTTCTGGATGCAGCGGGTCCTGAGCTGTGGAGTCGCGAGTCTCCTCCGCAGGGGAACGCAGAAGTCCGCAGCTGCTTGTATCCACTATCAGGGTTCAGTGCGCTGTGGTCTCTTGCTTCTGTTCTCCCTATGGAGGACGCATGCGAATTTGCATCAAACAATGAACATGTTGCGGTCTGTAAAGCCGCACCGCAGGTCAGTGTTTGCTGTGGAAAAAAGCACAGTAGGCACGAGATTTCTAGAAATCCATCCGCTATGCTTGTACTGTACAGCGCTGCGTTTTAGATGCAGCTGACGTATGCTGCGTCTAAAACGCTGCAAACACTGATCGTGGGCACGCAGCCTAAAGGGCATGATCTGGTATTCCTTGTCACATGCAGAGCCACCACAACGCTGTGCAAGTGGGTAGGTTGCAGTTGAATTTCCAGCTTAGGAACATTTTCGGCTGAACTTCAGATGAGAAGGAATGGCGGCAACTCACTGGTAGATATTAACGGCAAATTTGTTGCACAAACTGCAGCATTGTTACAGCATAACCGGGGAGGGGGGAGTGCAGGGGCGCCGGACAACATTTTCGGCTGACCTCTTGGCTGCAGGTGACAGTATGTTGTCAGGTCATCCATACCTATAATCTTCACAAAACGTTCCCCTTCCCTTCCTGTCCATCTTCCCCTCTCTAGCTCAATGACTGGTCATGCAATAAATGATTCCTGACATCTGCCTCCAATCCATGGACAGGTCAATGTTGGGATGAAGTATACAATCAGGCTATAGAGAAAAATGTTAACATCTACTTTAATTTTTTCAGTTTTCCTTTAGAGAAGGCATTCAATATTTTATTTGCTAATGTCGACATGCTGAACCTGTTCTGCATAAATCATTGACAATGGTTGATAAGGTAGAGGAGGTAGTGTTAGGCGTGTGACAAACCACAGGCACAGTACGATTGCGTAAACCTTACCTCCGACGCACACATGAACTTTTACTCTGATCGCACCCCACCCAGTGTATTAACTCAGCCTTAGGCTATGTTCACACAGGATATCTTTTGCTGTGTTTTTGGTGTGTTTTTTAGGTCATAAAGATGCACCTATATGCAGGCATTTCCTTCTCCAGCAGTCTGAGATTTCTAATGTGCTATCTACACGGTGCATCTTTTTTGTCTGCATCTTAGCTGCGATTTTTGAAGATACAGCATGTCAATTCTTTTTGCGTTTTTCCAGCATTTTTGAGCCCTTCTAGTTAATAGATTTGATTGAAAAAACGCATTGGGCAAAACGTGGTAAAAACGCGATTTTTGCATTTTTGGTGCGTTTTTGGGACAAAAACCACTGCATCTTTGTGGTGCAAAAAAGATGGTGTGTGACCATACCCTTACAGATCCATGATCAGACCCTCCCAGCAAATCCAATAAACTATCCGAATGTTCTGACTTGTGTGGTCATTAAAGATTGGACACCATTGCAGGAGGCTTAACACTAGAAGTCCCAGAAATTTCGAGCTCCCCCCTGAAGTCCTGAAAGAGGGTCAAATGACCCTTAGGGGTGCTTCACACACAGCGAGCTCGCTGCCGAGATCGCTGCTGAGTCACGCTTTTTGTGACGCAGCAGTGACCTCATTAGCGATCTCGCTGTGTGTGACACTGAGCAGCGATCTGGCCCCTGCTGCGAGATCGCTGCTCGTTACACACAGCCCTGGTTCGTTTTCTTCAAAGCCGCTCTCCTGCTGTGACACACAGATCGCTGTGTGTGACAGCAAGAGAGCGACAAATGAAGCAAGCAGGGAGCAGGAGCCGGCGTCTGACAGCTGAGGTAAGCTGTATCCAAGATAAACATCGGGTAACCAAGGTGGTTACCCGATATTTACCTTAGTTACCAGCCTCTGCAGCTCTCACGCTGCCTGTGCTGCCGGCTCCGGCTCTCTGCACATGTAGCTGCTGTACACATCGGGTTAATTAACACGATGTGTACAGCAGCTAGGAGAGCAAGGAGCCAGCGCTAAGCAGTGTGCGCGGCTCCCTGCTCTCTGCACATGTAGCTGCATTACACATCGGGTTAATTAACCCGATGTGTACTGTAGCTAGGAGAGCAAGGAGCCAGCGCTCAGTGTGCGCGGCTCCCTGCTCCCTGCTCACACTGGTAACTAATGTAAACATCGGGTAACCATACCCGATGTTTACCTTAGTTACCAGTCTCCGCAGCTTCCAGACGGCGGCTCCGTGCAAGCGCAGCGTCGCTTGCACGTCGCTGCTGGCTGGGGGCTGTTCACTGGTCGCTGGTGAGATCTGCCTGTTTGACAGCTCACCAGCGACCATGTAGCGATGCAGCAGCGATCCTGACCAGGTCAGATCGCTGGTCGGATCGCTGCTGCATCGCTAAGTGTGAAGGTACCCTTAGTCCAAACTGAATAGAACTAACTAGAAACTAAATGGCTAAACTCAATGGAAAACAACAACCTCCTGTGGAGCGACAGTAATGGCCTTAATTACAGAACAAAAGACGGTGATTATAGGAAGATAGCTAAAATCCTTCAGGTCATTCGACCCGTCTCTGGGTTCCAAAGATAGAAATGTTAAATGACCCCTCTCTGGGACTTCTAGTGTTAAGGGTGCTTTACACGCTGCGACATCGCTAGCGATAGCACCCGCCCCCGTCGTTCGTGCGGTATTTGGTGATCGCTGCCATAGCGAACATTATCGCTACGGCAGCGTCACACGCACATACCTTTTCAGCGCCGTCGATGTGACCGCCGAACAATCCCTCCTTCAAGGGGGAGGTGCGTTCGGCGTCATAGCAACGTCACTAAGCAGCCGCCTAATAGCAGACGAGGGGTGGAGATGAGCAGCCGCAACATGTTGCCCACCTCCTTCCTTCCTCATTGCAAGCGGCCACAGGTACGATGTTGTTCCACATAGCGATGTGTGCTGCTGCAGGAACGACAAACAACATCGCAACTGACCAGACAAACGATTTTTGTCTCTTTTGCGATCGTATAAGGTCGCACATAGGTGTTACACGCTGCGATGTCGCTAACGGCGCAGGATGTGCGTCACACCGTGACCCCGACGAAATATCGTTAGCGATGTTGCAGCGTGTAAATGGCGATAATGTAGTTAGAAAGTTGCCCTGACGGGTAACAACATTTTACCTCCTTTTCCCACCTCAGAAGCCAAATTCACCCGTGCCGCCTGTACCAAGAAAGGAAGATAAACATTCTCAACAAGGCAAAAGTCACTTCTATCCCATTGTACATATCTCCCTATGGATATAAAAAATATTGGAACCCAAATGTGACATTTCCCAAAGGTAAAAAGCGTGTTGCGTTCATTACTGGTTTATCTTATCTCTCCACTAGACCAGTGTTTCATTGCTCTTTGCATAGAGCCACATTTGCATGTCTGTCTCTGCACGTCCACAGCACAGCTTTGTACATGGATGTCATATAAAACAGTGCCTACTTTCACTTTTGCCATCTAAGTATTCGGTACCTGAAGGCGTTTATTTAGGACTCGGGCATCCAGCTAGTGTAATGTATCAGTGCTGGCAGCTCCATTCTGTGGCCAGTGTAACGTTTCAGCTGCCGCACCGTATCTTCACTTCAGTTATTTACCTGGTATAATCTGGTGAATATTAATCTTGTTTACTTACAGAGCAGGTATAGGGGAAACTTCAGACTGTCTAGGAAACAATTATGTGACTCTTGCCTGGAAGATCTGAGATCCAGTGACACAACATGTTGACTTACCATGAAAATCCTTGTCTTTATATGTGTACACCCTTCACAATTTTGTAAATATTTTATTACATTTTTCTCTATTGGACAACACTGAAGATATGACACTTTGATACAATGTAAAGTAGTCCGTGTACAACTTGTATAAGGCCTAGGACAAACGGCGAGTAAAACAGTCCGAGTGGAATGCGATAAAAAAAATCTCATTCCAATTTATGGGGCCGTTCCCATCTGCGATTTATTTTCTCAGCCCTAATCGGACCAAGAAAACTGTCGCAGCATGCTGCAGGTGGAATCCAATCTGTATTCACTTGCACCCATACAAGTCTATGGGTGAGAGAAACATCGCATTGCACTCGGATGACACCGGAGTGCAGTGCAATAAACGCATCAGTTGATAATAGAAGATATAGGGAGATTAATCCTTCCCTCTTCTCCGCAGCGCCCACCTTCTGCTCCTCAGCTGTGATCGGATTGCAGGATCCTATCACAGTGGCATGACACTTTGCTTACACTCCCAGCACAATGGGAGCCGAGAGTCACATCCGATGCACTGACACTCGTGTGGCCCCAGCCTACCAGTGTAAATTTGGTGTGCCCTCTATATAACTCAACACACAGCAATTAATGTCAAAACCGCTGGAAAAAAAACTGAGTACACTCCTAAGTGAAAATGGCCAAATTGTGCCCATAGTGTCAATATTTTGTGTGGCCACCATTATTTTTAAGCACTGCCTTAACTCTCTTGGGCATGGAGTTCGCGAAACCTTCACAGGTCTCATGATATCATGGAGCTGGTGGATGCTATAGAGCTCGCACTTCTCCACCTTCCATTTGAGGATGCCCCACACATGCCCAATAGGGTTTGGGTCTGGAGACATGCTTGGCCAGTCCAGTAGCTTTACCCTTAATATCTTTAGTAAAGCAGTGGTCATCTTGGAGGTGTGTTTGAAGTATTTATTATGTTTGGAAGACTGCCCTGTGGCCCATTTTCTGAAGGGAGCAGATCATGCTCTGCTTCAGTATGTTGTGCTCTCCTCAATGAACTGTAGTTCTCCACAGCCGGCAGCACTCATGCAAACCTAAACCAGGATACTCCCACCACCATGTTTGACTATAAGCAAGACACTTGTCTGGTTAAACCGCTGTATGGTCTTGGCCACTATGCTGCATCTCTATTTCAGGGTGTTGGCAATCTTCTAATAGCCTAGACCATCTTTATGAAGAGCAACAATTCTTTTTATTTATTTTTTTTTTAAGATCCTCAGAGAATTATTTTCCATGTGGTGCCATGTTGAACTTCCAGTGACCAGTTTGTGAGAGTGTGTGCGTGATAACACCAAATATAACACATCTGCTCCCTATTCACACCTGAGACCTTGTCACACTAATGAGTCACGTGACACTGGGGAGGAATAGTAAAAAATTGGGCACAATTTGGACACTTTCACTTAGGGGTGTACTCTTTTGTTGCCAGTGGTTTAGACATTAATGACTATGTGTTTTAGATATTTAGAGGGCACAGCAAATTTACACTGTTATAAAAGTCAGATGCTGATTACTTCGTATTGTATCAAAGTGTCATATGTTCAGTGTTGCCCCATGAAAAGAAAGAATAAAATATTTTATAATACAGTTGCGCTCAAAAGTTTACATACCCCGGCAGTTTTTTTTTGCTTTCTTTGCCTTTTTTCAGAGAATATGAATGAGTGGTTGGGTGAGGCCATTTATTGTCAAACTACTGTGTTTTCTCTTTTTAAATCATGATGGATAAAACCAATGAGCTGTCTCAAGACCTTTGCAGTCTTATTCTTCCAAAACATTCTGATGGCATGGTTGCAGAATTTCTAGACTACTGAAGGCTCCAGTGAACACTGTTGGGGCCATAATCTTGAAGTGGAAAGAATATAATTTCGCCATAAACCAGGCTTGTCTAGGTGCTCCCAGCGATCTTTCACACAGAGAAATGAAAATAATTATGAGAAGAGTTGTCCAAGAGGCAAGGATCACCTGTGGAGAGCTACAGAAAGACCTGGAATCAGCAGGTACAATTGTTTCACAGAAAACAATAAGTAATGCACTCAATCTCCATGGCCTGTATGCACGCTCACCACGCAGTGCTCTATTGCTGAACGAAAAGCAAGTTCAAGGTTGTTTTTAAAGTTTGCTCAACAACATTTAAAGGGAACCTGTCATCAGAAATTTTGCACTAAACCTAAAAGATTCCCCCTCTGCAGCTCCTGGGCTGCATTCTAGCAAGGTTCCTATTGTTCTTGTGCCCCCTTTCAGACCAAAATAAAGACTTTATAAAGTGGTACCTTTTCCTATGCAAATCTTGATAATGGTACACGGGGGCGGGCTCTCTGGTGTCCGTTAGTCTGCCTCCTTTAGGCCGTCCCGCAGCGCGCAATTTCATACCTCAGGAGGCCGCCCAGACTATGTACGTCGGTAGCTCCTCTCCGCGTCTCCTCCTGATCGCTGGTGTCCTGCTCTGCTCCTCCCATCTATTTCCTGATCCAGGGCAAGATGGGAAAGAGGTGATGTGGGTTCATCTGGCCAGTGCTTGCGCAGAACGGTGGAGGCGGCGGTGAAAGCGAGGGCACGAGATTATGGGCAGGTACTTGCTGATGAAAATCACTACGCCGCCCATAATCTCTTGCCTGCGCAACATGTCACCAGCGGTCACACTGTGCACATTGCACAGTCCCGCTAGAGTGGCACGGCGCATGCGCGAGACCTCGGACGCACTGGGCGGCCTCCTGAGGTATGAAATTGCGTGATGGGGGACGGCCTGAAGTGGCAGGAAGCAGGATAACGGACACCAGAGAGCCCGTCCTCGTGTACCATTATCAAGATCTGAATACAAAAAGGTACCACTTTATAAAGTATTTATTTTGGTCTAAAAGGGGGCACAATAATAATAGGAACCTTGCTAGAATGCAGCCCACGAGCTGCAAAGGGGGAATCTTTTAGGTTTAGTGCAAAATTTCTGATGACAGGTTCCCTTTAAACAAGCCTGTGAAATATTGGGAGAATATAGTGGGGTCAGATGAGACCAAAATTGAAGTCTTTGGATGTCATAATACACACCATGTTTGGAGGTCTTTAACACCATACCAACAGTGAAGTATGAAAGTGGGAAGATCATGGTGCAGAGCCGTTTTCTTACCACACGGCATTGGCAAACCTCAAATGATTGAAGGAAGGATGAATGGACAAATGTACCAAGACATTCTTGATAATAATCTGCTGCCATCTCCCAGGATGATAAAGATGAAATGAGAGGGCTGGAACTCCTAGCAGGATCCACCTAGGAAATGACTATAGCAGCAGAGAATGGCTAGAATAGGAGAGCATAAATAGCCCAACCCTAGATGTGATAGGCAAGAGACAATGAGCAATGGAAAACGGGTGATAGCTGGACACCATAGTAAGAGAAGCAAAGGTAAAAGAGACCATCATCATTGGGGGGGGGGGTAGAAGTGTTTTCTTATTTTATTAGGGGCAAACATGGGGAATGAGGAAAGGTTATTAAAGTACTGGACAAGCCCTTTAAGTTTTCCTTACCTGGAACTGCATCTTCCACACTGGATCCTCTGTGTTTGCTAGCTGCTCCTTTAGGCTTCATGTTTATGGTGCCTGTCTGGTTTTCAAAACCAATTTTCATAGTCCTATTTTAGGAAATCCTAAATTGATAAGGGGATGAAGGGTCCTTTGTTCAGGATTCTTTACGCTTAGTTGAAGTAGAGAGCATTTCCAGAGCACATGGCTCACTGACGTCCCTGCCCTTCATTACACGGACAGCTATTGATTTGAATTGGCACTGTGTAAGACAACTTGACAAGTGCCCAGACTGCTTTCCATCCACTACTCTACTAGTATAGGTGCAGATTTGTTTAATCGTATGTCATTTATGTAACTAACGTTACATATTCTGATGATGCAGAACCAGACCGGCAGGGTTTCTCTTCCCCTGGACTAGTCCTGCTGTTGATCTTCCATTTGTTGGGTGTGATTGAAAACTTGCATAGAATACTGGATATTGGAGGCTGTCATTTGCAGTCAGAGTGGTGTGAATAGAGGGTCCGAAATATAGTCTTAAACCAGATTAGTCTGGGCAAAGAGACTCCATGCTGGACTAGTCCTCTCTCATTAGCTTAGGGGTACTTCTCACATAGCGAGATCGCTGCTGAGTCACGGTTTTTGTGACGCACCAGTGACCTCATTAGCGATCTTGCTGTGTGTGACACTGAGCAGCGATCTGGCCCCTGCTGTGAAATCGCTGCTCGTTACACACAGTGCTGGTTCATTTTTTGGACGTTGCTCTCCCGCTGTGAAGCACACATCACTGTGTTTGACAACGAGAGAGCAATGATCTGAATGTGCAGGGAGCAGGAGCCGGCGTCTGACAGCCTACGGTAAGCTGTAACAAGGTAAATATCGGCTAACCAAGCGAAGCCCTTTGCTTGGTTACCCGATATTTACCTTGGTTACTAGTGTCCTCCGCTCTCACGCTGTCAGTGCCGGCTCCCTACACAAGTAGCCGGAGTACACATCGAGTAAATAAGCAAAGCGGTTTGCTTATTAACCCGATGTGTAGTCTGGTTAGGAGTGCAGGGAGCCAGCGCTAAGCGTTGTGCGCTGGTAACCAAAGTAAATATCGGGTAACCAAGCGCTTGGTTACCCGATATTTACCTTAGTTACCAAGCGCAGCATCGCTTCCATGCGTCGCTGCTGGTGGTGGCTGGTCACGGATCGCTGGTGAGATCTGCCTGATTGACAGCTCACCAGCGACCCGGTAGCGAGACACCAGCGATCCTGACGAGGTCAGATCGCTGGAGCGTCGCTAAAGTGTGACGGTACCTTTTATATGAGGCTTTAGGATAAGAATTGATTCTTCAAACACTGCAGATTTATATATGACCTGATCAGATTGATGAAATTTACACCCATACTATACTATAGTGGCAGTTGTGGGCAATCTGGGGATCTGACGAGCTTCTTTTAATTGGGTATTTCCACATATGACTTATTTACATGATAGCTGATAAATGTCTGATTGTTGGGATCTGCAAGGCACAGACATGTATGATCTATCTATAGGATGTCTGTAGTGGGGAAACCCTTTTAGCTTCCCTTATGGTGATGCTGTAGAGGAACTAAACAATTGCTGGCAGTTTCCCCACAGATTACAGCTAATTACTGTGGGCCCCACCAAGGGACTCTTCACGATCAGCCTGTATTGAGAACGGATCTATACACGTTGATGGCAGCTTGCCTAAGGGTGCAGGCTCAGGACGATGTGTTACATCACCGATCGGTGCTCGTTGGGTAGAAACCTCCCATGTTAGATAGCCACTGAGCATGCTGTCCATGCAGAACAATAGAATAACTGGTAATGGAAATAACATTTTAGGACGGGTGACCCATAATAAAAAGAGCACCTTTGCTGCTGTTATTCAATGTTTTAATTGTTTGGATATTGGCACTAGTTTTACAAATATCTGATATGTCAGTAATGGATGTTGTAAGGAAATCGAGAGGCGCACGGCATTACATGGCCCTGTGAAGTGCTTGGAAACCCTCGGCCCACAGTGCCGCGCAATTATCTTTTCCACTGAGCTCAATTCTACATGTTTGTGCAGGGGAGGCTTCAGGTGCTTCCAAGGCGTGCCTCTGGTGTCTTGGGATAGATTTCTGACACTTGCGTTTTATTATTTACATATAGATTATTTATCTAGCTTTTTATTATTGTGCTCCCAGCGCTCGCGATAATCCTGTACAATATTTATTTCTCCCACTGTTCTTTATTTGGATAAAATGTTTGTTGAAGTAGAGGCCACGTGTCACCAGAACGGTTCACGCATCCAAATGTTGGACAAATCTTATCCTATCAACCAGCTTATGTCCTGTATAGAGATGAGCGGACCCGGGGTTCAGTGTTTGGAGTTCGGCTACTTTCCGTATGCTAATCACTCCATCAAGCATCGCTGTGCTCGGGTACGCTCAGCACAAGCCGCTTGTAGTGTCTGATCGGCTCACACTGGGGGTACAAAAACAGCGTTATCGGATGTAGTGTGTACAAAAAAAATAATTAAAAAAACTCACCCCCCCGGAAGTGATCAGTTTATGGCTGCCTGTGGGTGGAGGCCCAACTGCCCAATGAGTGACTTTCAATGATTTTCAGGTCAAGTCTGGGCCCGAAATTGAACTTTATCTAAAGTCCACCTGAACCTACCAAACCGAACTTTTAACGGGTCCGTTCCTCTCTACTTGTGTACCCTATATTGCCGAGATGTCAGCGTCTGCGCATGCGCCAGATGCCACAGATCGGAAGTATCCTGACCTGTGACGTGACAATCAAACCTGGACTATATGACTTTCCATGGGTAATTTACACACTATATGGGCCCTTCATATTTTTTATATACATGATTCTGCAATAATTTCAAACAGTGTGATTGTGCTGCTTTTTTTATTTTTTGTATTTTCCAAATACATGTTAAAAACAGGGCACTGTTGCTGCGGTTTTCTAAAAGTTATGTCTCAAATGAGTTGGTGTTAACTCA